>NW_024423564.1:47966469-48269215 GCF_017311325.1 Ursus maritimus
AGAAAGAAAGAAAGAAAGAAAGAAAGAAAGAAAGAAAGAAAGAAAGAGAAAAAGAAAAAAACACCAGTGGAAAGTCATAAACAAAATTAGAACTTAATTTAGGATTAAAAATTGATATTAGAAAAAACAGAAGATTTATATGGGCACCTCACCTTGGCTAACCAGGATACCATCACAATTAATATAAGTTTCTATTGATAGAGGGAAACCCTAGCCCCCACCCCAATTTGGCACCCCAAATCAAGAGGATTCAGCAACTAGCTGTTATCTTATTTACATCAAACTCCTACTTCACCTGCCACTGGAATATACTCTTGTCCTAGACTTGCTTTCCCTACCCATCATGCTTTTGAGAACACTATCATCCATGAATTTGTCAAATGCTTTGAAGACAAAGCATTTACTGTCTTTGCAACAACATTTGTATCTAACCGAAGAACATCATTTCACAATGCAAGTAGGGAGGCAATGACTAATTCCCCTGAGATAACTGGAATTATTAGCAGCCTATCATGCAAAAGCAAATAAACAAACGAAAACAGCTAGATTTACTGAATGGTAGAAAGACCTATTTAAAACTTTCCTACCGTAAGACATTGACCCGTGAATTGCCGAGTAACTTTAAAGTCATGTGATTTGAACCAGTGACCCATAAATGATGCTGCTTCCTCCATAGCCAAATTATATAGGTCTGAGAATCAATCACTTTCCAATTTTGTTTCCCATCCCAATAACTGAACTCTGCTAGCCTGTAGTTTTTAGTTCCCAGGAGAATGACATATCCAATTAGGTGCACAATAATGCTTAGATTAAATTGCAGTTGAGATTGCCACATGGACATTTCTAGCTTCTTGGGCTACTGATGTAACCATTGGGAAATAGTTCCAGTATTAGCCAAATTGTTGACACTAAGTCTAAAGAAGTAATTGGCTTCTATTGTATTTTGTGCTTGCAAGGAGTATGTATGGGTACACCCCTGCAACTGGGAAACTTCTTGGGCAACTCTTTGTATCATCACTTCCAATGAAGCAGGTTAATAGAAAATGACCTCAATTTCATATTGGCAAGACTACCAAGGACTCAGACCCCAAAGGAATGAAGATCACCTCTCTTGAAGTAAAATCCCTGTCCAACTGCAGTGTTGTCTGCAAGTTAAAGGAATATAGGATGTGTGGAAATGAAAGATACTAGTCACTTCTCTCTTTTTTTGTTTTAAGCACAAGAACAATTAAGGTAGTCATTACTAGCTTGATTTTCTTTTTCAACTATTATATATTGGATGTGTTACTGGTGTTGATAGCTACCATGTAGTTTATAGGTTGTGAAACAGTGAGGAATAATAGTCAGATGGCATTATGATAGCTCTAAAGGAAGAATTGACACCACCTAAAGTTTATGGGTGATAAAGATGAGGGTCTTTAAAGGGACTTCATGATATCATAACCACTGAATGAAGTGGTTTTATATGATTTTGAGCTTCTTATGTCGACAAGGTAAATGCATTAAAGTATACGGTTGATTGATGGATCATCAATCTTAATTTGTACATAGTCTATTTCAATTCTCCCTAAACAACCTACGTGGACCAACTGAATTAAACATCTTTTTAAAAGAAGGCATTAGAATGCTTATTTATTGAGTATAGTGAGCAAAATGGAAAAAAAAAATTGAAAAGGAGCCAGTCGTACTTTTCTTAATCCCATATCTTTGGTCCCCAGACAGATTTTCCTGATTTCAGTATTCTTGCTCAGAGTGCAGCCTGCAACAAATTGATGGCAATGACCCCTCTAGAACCAATACACGACTATTGCTTGGATCCTATTACCAGTTGCTTCTCTTGTTCTTAGGAAGGAAATGGAGTGGGACCAATCTGGTTCTTAAAGCGTCCTCTTAAGATGTGCCTTGCAGCAACCACACCTGGCTTAGACAGCCTTTCCTCAATGTGCCCTTTCCCCTTCCCTCAGTCTGGATGATTAGGACACAGCTAACTTCTCATCTTTCTTGTCTCTTTCTCCCAAGGAGGAAAGCACAGAGCCTGATGCGGAGCTCAATCGCACAACCTTGAGATCATCACCTGAGCCCAAGAGCATTAGAATAGTCCATGCATCTCTTCTTCAAGGAGATGTAGGTGAGAAATATAAAAGCATCTCATGAATAGATCCCCATCAGACACGCTAATAACTGCATTTACTATTCCTGCATCTGAACAAGTTTAGATAATCACAAACAAACTTTACAAAATGAAAGATGTAAGAGGACAGAAGTCAAAGGATGAAGTATACTAAACAGGACCCTTAAATTGACTGCCATGCTCAGCTTCCCTCTTCTAACTTCAACTGTACCCAGGCTTCCTGCTCTGGAAGGTAGGTATGGCCTCTGTACATCAAAAGTAGCCATATGATCAAGAGGCAAATAATTCATAGGCTGTGTAGGAAAGTATTCCATGGCCTGTTCCCAAAGATGAGTTGAAGTACCTCATTAATCACTCATGAGAAACTGAACTGGAAGAATAAGAACTTACTAGTTGGGAACAAAGAGAGAGATCAGCAGACATTTGGAACACAGACGAGTCCTATAATGTCTGAGCACTGGGACAAAGATTCTCAAACTTCTGCTGCTAATGACCCATGATATATATACAGAACAACCTCTGATTTAGATACAAAACAACATAATGAGTTTCTTGACCCTTAAGATTCTGGATCTTGATTTTCCAGATTTCTCACGTTCCTAATCTGTGTGTACCTTTATTTGAGAAATCTTGAATTGAATTAATATATACTATGTACTAAATACGCCTAACTAAATTGGTTTTAAAAATTCAGTTCAGCTCAACACATAGTTATTAAGAACTTCCTAGGTTTCAAGCTTTGTCCCAGATACTGGAGACTGGAGATATATTAATGAATAGCTCAATGAAAGCTTCTGTTTCCAATTTCTCACTGTCCAGCATGGGAGAGAGAAAATTTCTGTGTAGTATTACCTTCTATGTTCCAGGCACTGTGGTAGTCATGTACCATAGACTAATTTTTATCTTCACATAACTTCCAGAAAATACATTTTATTTTCTCTTGATACTTTGGGAAAAGTAGTTCTGAGAGGTTAACTTGCCTAAGATCACAAAACTGGTAACAAGCAGAGAGAAAGTATACACTTAGCTGTTCTCCATTCAAATTCAAGCTATCCACACTATTCCGTGCTGCCTCCCCCCAGTAACAACAACAGTTTAAAATTATGATCTGTGTGCTAGATATGTGACCTCATTTTATCCTCACGGAAATCTCACAAAGTTAGTATTACATTTCTATTCCTATTTTACAGCTAGGAAAATCAAATAGTACTATGGAGGCTATAATATAGATGGCAAAGTGATGTGTTTGGTGGAGTTATGGCCAAAACTGAAGATTGCATCTGTTTGAAGAGAACTGGAAAACTGGAGAGACATGAGGGGATGGGCACCATGACTATCTAGTTTCTCTTCTTAAAATGTTTCATCTGTATTTATTTATACCTAATTTAATTGCAAATCCCTTTAAGTTATGCCCTGTATCTTAAATTTCTTAGGCATTTATAATCTAATCAAATCATCATTAAATTTAAGTACAATTCAGAATAGATAGAAGCCTTACCCTAGTGAGGATATTCTAGTATCCTTATCCTGGTAGAAGTCTAGCAACTTAGTTTGGTACTTTGAGTTTTTATTGATTTTATTATATATATAATTGCTTTAGGAGAGAGATGGCAATCCAGACATTTTGATACATATGTTTAGTATCTGTTTCTTGATTCACGAATCTCAAAGAAAGGAAGGAGTAAATGAAACCTGGACTGGAAAGCTAATGAACCACAAAGAATTAAGGGACTCCCCAAGCAAGAATGCCTACAACAGATATCTATTTATGTGTTAATTCAACATGTGGCTCCTGAGTAATATCTATAAGCCAGGCACATCGATAAATGTCCTACTTCTCAAAAGCATGTAACAGCACTCTAGGACCCCATGTATTTAATTATATCTCCCCCCACTCCATCCTATAGTTGAAAGAACTTTATCTACCAAATCGCATTCATTAAGTAACAATATTTATGTTTTCTATTATTATAAATTAATGCTACATATAATTCTCAAATGGTACTTCTGATGGGCATGACATACCCAGAGAGGTCAATTTAGTTGATATGATTTAAATCAAAGGCTAAGCAACTTGACATTTTAGTTAGCCTCAGCAGCACTTAAGTGAGAAATTTTGTGATTTTAAGTTTTTTAAAATATAGAAAACATTTCATAGATTTCTTCTTCATAGCAATTTTCAGGTTCCAAAGAACTAGGGGTAAGAAATTGAGAGCCAGACAGTACATAGTGTTTCATTCTCCTATGCCATTAGACATTACATCCTTCTGTCTGGAAAGTTTTCCTTCCCCTCCTTCATTTGCTGGGGATGAGTTTTAGTTTATAATTCAGTTTCAGCATGGGCTCCTCTGAGAAGAATATCCTCACACCCCTTTCTCTCCCCAGATCCAAGGTAGATTTCACTCCTATAGGCTCCCACTGTCAAAGTTAACAAAATGATCACAGAACTTACTGTGCTGTGTAGCAACTGTTTTCTCATCTCTCTTTCATTAGACTGTGAGATCCTTCAGATTATGATGAATTCTTTTATCTGTTTCTTTACAGAAAATTCCTGGAACCTGGTGAGCACTCAATAATTGCCTATAAAGTAAATGAAAACGGAGAGAGGATAAGTGACTTGTCAAAGATCGTGCAGTTAGTGACAGAGTTAGATGTGAATCTGAAGCTTTTTCCATGAATATGTCAGATCTCACTGTTATGTGTTTTGAAGACTAAAGAGCAGGCTATTCTTTCATTATACAAGCTCTGGTAGGTACAACTCAAGGCTTCACCTTTCAAAGGTATTGTTTATGGTTTTTTTTTTAGTTAAAAAAACAAATTGAACAATATATACATTAGCAGTTTGATTGATAGACAAAGTGATTTAAGCAGTAGTTGCCAACCTCATCTTACATAAGGAGCCCTTTTTTAATACAAGAAATTGTAAAAGACTAGTACATGATAATATTTGTACTTTTGCTGTATAGATTAGAAAACACACACACACACATACAGGACTCCTTGTACTCTTTGTAACAATTCCACTGTATTTAGAGAATTGTAACCCATAGGCTAGGAGTCACAAGTTTATTTGAAAGATCATCAAGTTGAAAGTAGTGAAATTTGGCTTCTGCTTCAACTCTGCTACAGCCTATATGACCTTGGCCCGGGACTTGCCCTGAATCTCACATATTTCTTTCACCTACAAAGGAGGCATCTGTCTAAAGACTATGCCAGGCTTTGCACTACACAACTGCACAACCCCAGGAGTGATTCACATTGATTACAATGCAAATGATGTCCCTTGGAGCTGTACAATGGAAGAGCCCTGCTTAAGAAACTCCCAGCCCAGGGGCGCCTGGGTAGCACAGTCGTTAAAGCGTCTGCCTCCGGCTCAGGGCATGATCCTGGCATTGTGGGATCGAGTCCCACATCGGGCTCCTCTGCTGGGAGCCTGCTTCTTCCTCTCCCACCTCCCCTGCTGTGTTCCCTCTCTCGCTGGCTGTCTCTCTGTCACATAAATAAATAAATAAAATCTTAAAAAAAAAAAAAAAAAGAAACTCCCAGCCCAAATAGGCTGACTCTATATAGGCTCTATTCTAAATGGACAATGGGAGAAGATTCCAATCACTGCTCTAAAAGTGTCAGCAATTCTCATTATCCTCTCATAGTCTTTCACAGCCAACTCGACAACTCAGAAATCACATCAGAAAGTTCTTCTAGTTCTGATCTGACAGTGATACCTTTTATATGAACCACTCTGACACTTTCCTTATACTTCTGTATTCCTACTGCCTCCCATCTCATCTCTCCTCTTCCAAAACACTCTTTATGAGCAAAATGACACAGAACAATTCTTTTGGAGTCCCCCGGGTACCTCCCTAAGGTTAATCAGGCATTCTTAAGAGGTTGTTAAAAGCTCTGCTGCCTTCTTCCAAAGCCAAATATACATGTTTTCTCTGAAATACATCTGGCGCTTGTGTCAGTTCCAGAAACAATGATCATGGAGATTAGAGGCGATAATGACACATAGCTCATCTCCTCTGTTCCTCTGGCACTGCTCTGGAGAAACAATGACACTGGACAGTAACTCCTGCCCTCCTACTCCTCCTTGTGGCTCTTACCATTAAACTCTTTGGAACATGTCTCATTTCCCTTTAAAAATGATTCCTGAAATAAAGGCCCTGAACTTGCATAAAAAGCACACTTAGAAGAAAGGAGTATGAAAAGGAGGGAAGAAGAAAAGACAGTAATGAGAAGAGAGAGCAAAGTAGGAAGGAAGGAAATGCAATGTTTCATGCATTTCAATCAAGTTTCACTTACATTATTTTATTGAATCCTTTCAACTATCTTGTAAATTTTGTATTTCTATTTTCCTTAAAAAACGTGATAATCAATGCTCAAAAACTTTAAAACATGTGCATAAAGTTACACAGTTTTGAAATCATATTTCAGGTGGTATCCATGCCTTGCTAAAATAGCAAGGTCTAGTACAGAGAAAGAAATGAAGTGCCAAGCATTATAAAAATGTTCATAAATTTTTTTAAATTTATGCGTATTTATTTATTTGCACTGCTTTGACCAAACCCCATCATTTTACACATGATAAAAATGAAGCCCAAGAATTTTATACTGATATCCAAAATCATACAGTGACTTATTGGCAGGGGAAAAACAAGTACTATGGCCTCTTTAAGTACCAACAGTGTGATTTGTGATTTTGTGCTTAGTGTGGAAGAGTCTTTAGGGTAAGAATGTCTTGGACCCAAATTCTAGTTTCAGTATTTACCAGCTGTTTCATTTTGAGCAGATTTCTTGGCTTCTCTCCATGGGTTCTTGTTAACTAGAAACAATAAGAAAACTCACCATAATACATATTGAATTTGGAGTGGTTTATGAAGACTAGAAATATTCTGTGCACAAGGTCTGGCACATAGAATGTGTTTTAGCCAGAATTTTTTGGCTGCTAGAAACAGAAACTGACATATTTATGGATTATAAAGATGTCATGGACACTCTCATGAGTACTACAGGGCAGAAGACAAAACATGATGGCCTCATAAACACTGGGACTAGAGATGCAGCTACCAAGTCTCTTCTCTCCATCTTTCAGAAGACTCCTCTCAGCTCCCCTCTTTGCAAACCCTCCACTTTCACTCTCTGTTAAATAGATTCCATTTCTTCATTTTATACATGTTCCATTCTGACCACCCCTGGTTGCTATATTACAGCTTTTAGTTGCAGTGTTAACCATTTCTTTGATAGAATTCACAAGATAGATAATCTGACTGGGGGGCGCCTGGGTGGCCCAGTCGTTAAGCATCTGCCTTCAGCTCAGGGCACGATCCCAGGGTCCTGGAATCAAGCCCCGCATTGGGCTCCCTGCTCCGCTGGGAGCCTGCTTCTTCCTCTCCCACTCCCCCTGCTTGTGTTCCCTCTCTCACTGGCTGTCTCTCTCTGTCAAATAAATAAATAAAATCTTTAAAAAACAAAAAAAAAGATAATCTGACTGGATCCTACCCAATCAATCAATTGGGGGCCTTAAATCACAATTCCATCCCACGTCCAACTAAAAGTGGCCAATCAGAAAGAGATGAAGGCCAGTATGCATCATGGGGAAAAACTCAGGTGCTATGGTCAGACTAAACTGAGTTTTAATCTAGATTGCTCTACTTATTTATTTATTCACTATGTGACCTTGATTAAACAGCTTAACCTCTAAGAGACTACTTTACCCTTAAAATGAGAATAATACCACTATTTTCTTCTGCAGGTTGTTATAAGAAATAAAAGAGATCTATGTAAATCACAGAGCACTTCATTGTTGAAAACTCTGGCTAGTAAAAGTTGTACTTCCAAGGCCATGAGAGAGAAATTTCTCCCCTTTATCTTTCTTTTTTCACCTATCTAATTCCTATTCATTTTTTAGTTCTCAGCTCAGCTCTCCTCCAGAATGCATGATGATCTAGTATGCTTTAGCCTAGTTTAAGTGCTCCTCTCTTCCACTCAGGTTCCCTAACTTTATCAAATGCATACTTCACTGTACTAAAATTACATTTTATTTTTTCAGCTTTATTAAGGTATAATTGACAAAACTGTAAGCTATTTAAAGTGACAACATAGTGGTCTGATATACATATACATTGTAAAAGAATTCTCTCCATTGAGTTAACTAACACATCCATACCTCACATACTTACTTTTTTTTTTTTTTTTGGTAAGAACATTTAAGTTCTACTCTCTTATCAAATTTAAATTATACAATAAATTATACTATAATTATGCAATAAATGCATTACTAGTATATGAGATATGTTAGGGCAAGGAATGTGCTCTAGCCACCATTATATCACCAGATAGGACAATGTTGCATGTAATAGTACCCAATATGTACTTATCAGATTAATTAATTAATGAGCAAACATCATGAAATAACACCTCATGTCAGAAAAGAGTTACACTGCATGATATAATTTTGTAAGGAAGACAGAAGTAAGGTCCATCTAAATATTATGAATGAATACACTCTGGCTGAACTTAAGAGGACTCTTTTCTATTTGGGAGTGTTTCTGATTAACTGTGTGACTCTAGTTAGAAGTGCCCAAGCAGAAAAGCAACAGCTAATAGATTTTGAAACCTCATCTAAGAGATGACCAAATTATTTGCTTCTGCCATGCCCTCCTTTCCAAGAGTAGCCACGATTCCCACTGAGGAAGAGAACTCAGAGAGTTTATACTCATCTTTGTCAGCAAGCTCCAAACCTACCTCCTCCTTCAAGGTTCAAGGATGTCATTGTCAGTGCCCTTTTCCTCACTCAGACCAGCTGCTTGCCTATCATTGCTTCTATATTTTTTAGGCTCAGAGTTCATCAAGCTTCCACTGCGAGCCCTACACTGAGCACTCAAAATACCAGGAAAAGCAATAGACTCACTTCCCTGAGAGCATGCCTCCATTTTTAAAACCCTCTCGGTGAAGACCAGGGAGAGTCCATGACTTTGGAGTGATATTTGTCCTTTAAATATTCAATAACATATTTGTTCAGTTGAGAGGGCTGAATGTAAGAGATTTTCTGTAGATTAATGAGTAGAATGCACTATTGGCTTCTACTCAAATTTATCATAGTTTTCCCCAACTACTTTCCCTCAGGTTGGAATAACTGCGGCAAAATGAAGGGACAGAGTACTGACCAAGGACAACAATTTATCTATTTCCTAATCAGCCATATAGTAGAGATATGACATGCCATGGACATGACTCATACGGCAATTTAATTAAATGCATCTCCCCCACCAATGTTGATTGTGGAGCAACCCATGTTTCTACTCCCAGGATTAGTGGGAAGCAATAGCTCTACCATAAGATCTAACATTCTTTTTTCTTTTTCTTTTTCTTTTTCTTTAAGATTTTATTTATTTATTTGACAGAGAGAGACAGCGAGTGAGGGAACACAAGCAGAGGGAGTGGAAGTGGGAGAAGCAGGCTTCCCGCTGAGCAGGGAGCCCGATGCGGGGCTCGATCCCAGGACCCTGGGATCATGACCTGAGCCAAAAGCAGACGCTTAACAACTGAGCCACCCAGGTGCCCCAAGATGTAACATTCTTAAACATATGCAGAACTCAATGTGAACTGCTCTAACTAATCTTTTTATCTTTTCTCAAAAGTATTTAATAGACTGGTTTTGTAATTACATAAATAGTGGATTAAAATACATGAAAAGCATTGAGCAGTTTTTTCTTTAACAAACATTTATCATTAGTGTTTTACAAGTCTTGTCTCTCCAAAATTCAGGCCACATTATAGACACTACCTAATTCAACCTGCCATCACACAGAGAGATATCAGGTAAATATCATTCTTTTCTGTTTTACTTCTTGGGAAACTAAAACATAAAACCTTTTTGGAATATAACTTAGTCAGTAACATAACAAAAACAAAATCAGAGAAACCCTGGAACCCTACCCAGAGAGTTCAACCAGAATGCCTCAAGTAAAATTCCTACCAGTATTCTAACTGTTGCAACATTACAACACAGAGACTATACTATCCTCATAACATGCCTATCGTAACATATCATCAATGCAGCACCTTTATTTAGTAAATAGGAAAGTCTTTTGAAGTTCTGCTAAGTAGGATGAGAATTAGCTCTCAGACTAAGGTGCTGGCTTAAGGGACAGAAATGCAGCAGTTGTGTAATGCACTATTTTCCAGAATGTGTTCTGCCAAAAAAAAAAAAAAAAAAAAAAAAAGGCCAAATGATGTTCCATAAGAAAGGTCAAATAAATATAGAAATCACCACATGTATATTTAGTACTTCTTTTTAAAAATTTACACTAGCATGCAAAGGATTGAGAAATCTTAAGCAGTAGAAAAAGATACAAAAAAGAAAATTTAAATAATCTTTTTGGGTTCTTTGATTATAGGCCATACATATGGCCCCTAGTTCACTTAACCAAAGGAATTTGTTAGAAAGATACTGTATAGAAAGCTCATAGATTCCAGCATGGAATAAAGGAGTCCTGTGGAAGGACAGGGGCCAGTCAAGAAGGATTTGGGCATCTTCACAGTAATTCATGGACTTCCTTTAGGCCACAGCTATCAGATACCTTGGCTCCAGTTTTCTTCTCCTTTCCATTCTTGTGTTTATATTTACTTTACTTGACATAGTACTGGAAGTCCCAGCCTCAGCAATCAGACAACAAAAAGAAATAAAAGGCATCCAAATCAGCAAAGAAGTCAAATGCTCACTCTTTGCAGATGATATGATACTTCATGTGGAAAACCCAAAAGACTCCACCCCAAACTTGCTAGAACACATACAGGAATTCAGCAAAGTTGCAGGATATAAAATCAATGCACAGAAATCAGTTGCATTTCTATACACCAACAATGAGACAGAAGAAAGAGAAATTAAGGAGTTGATCCCATTTGCAACTGCACCCAAAGGCATAAGATACCTAGGAATAAATCTAACCAAAGAGGCAAAGGATCTGTACTCAGAAAACTGTAGAATACTCATGAAAGAAATTGAGCAAGACACAAAGAAATGGAAAAACATTCCATGCTCATGGATTGGAAGAACAAATATTGTTAAAATGTCTATGCTACCTAATTGAACATAATAATAATAATAATAAATAAAAAGTAAAAAAATAATAAAAATAAAATAAAATAAAAGTCTATGCTTCTTAGAGCAATCTACACATTCAATGCAATCCCTATTAAAATACCATCAACTTTTTTCACAGAACTGGAACAAATAATCCTAAAATTTGTATGGAACCAGAAAACACCCCCGAATAATCAGAGGAAAGTTGAAAAAGAAAACCAAAGCTGGTGGCATCATAATTCTGGACTTCAAGCTCTATTATAAAGCTGTAATCATCAAGACAGTATGGTACTGGCACAAAAACAGACCCATAGATCAATGGAACAGAATAGAGAATCCAGAAATGGACCCTCAACTCTATAGTCAACTAATCTTCCACAAAGCAGGAAAGAATATCCAATAGAAGACAGTCTCTTCAACAAACGGTGTTGGGAAAATTGGACAGCCACATGCAGAAGAATGAAACTGGACCATTTCCTTACACCATACCTAAAAATAGACTCAAAATGGATGAAAGACCTAAATGTGAGACAGGAATCCATCAAAACCCTAGAGGAGAACACAGGCAGCAACCTCTTCAACCCCGCCCACAGCAACTTCTTGCTAGACACATCTCCAAGGCAAGGGTAACAAAGGCAAAAATGGACTGTTGGGCCTTCAAGATAAAAAGCTTTAGCACAGCAAAGGAAACAGTCAACAAAACCAAAAGACAACCGACAGAATGGGAGAAGATATTTGCAAATGACATATCAGATAAAGGGCTAGTATCCAAAATCTATAAAGAACTTATCAAACTCAACACCCAAAGAACAAAAAAATCCAGTCAAAAAATGGGCAGAAGACATGAACAGACATTTCTCTAAAGAAGACATCCAAATAGCCAAAAGATACATGAAAAAGTGCTCAACATTGCTCAGCATCAGGGAAATACAAATCAAAACCACAATGAGATACCACCTCACAGCCATCAGAATGGCTAAAATAACAACTCAGGAAATGACAGATGTTGGCGAGCATGCAGAGAAAGGGGAACCCTCCTACACTATTGGTGGGAATGCAAGCTGGTGCAGCCACTCTGGAAAACAGTATGGAGGTTCCTCAAAAAGTTGAAAATAGAGCTACCCTACAACCCAGCAATTACACTACTGGGTATTTACCCCAAAGATACAAATGTAGTGATCTGAAGGGGCATTTGCACCCAATGTTTATAGCAGCAATGTCCACAACAGCCAAACTATGGAAAGAGATGAGATGTCCATCGATGAATGGATAAAGAAGATGTGGCATATATATAATCACACACAATGGAATATTACACAGCCATCAAAAAAACCAAAATCTTGCCATTTGCAACAATGTGGATGGAACTAGAGGGTATTATGGTAAGAGAAATAAGTCAGTCAGAGAAAGACAATGATCATATGATCTCACTGATATGCAGAATTTAAGAAACAGGGCAGAGGATCATAGGGGAAAAGAGGAAAAAATGAAACAAGACGAAACCAGAGAGGGAGACAAACCATAAGAGACTCAGCAATTGCACTACTAGGTATTTACCCCGAAGATACAGATGTAGTTAAAAGAAGAGACACATGCACCCCAATGTTCATAGCAGCAATGTCCACAATAGCCAAACTGTGGAAGGAGCCAAGATGCCCTTCAACAGACGAATGGATAAAGATGATGTGGTACATATATACAATGGAATATTATTCAGCCATCAGAAAGGATGAATACCTACCATTTGCATTGACATGGATGGAACTGCAGGAGATTATGCTAAGTGAAGTAAGTCAAGCAGAGAAAGACAACTATCATATGGTTTCACTCATATGTGGAACATAAGGAATAGCACGGAGGACCATAGGGGAAGGGAGGGAAATCTGAAGGGGGGGGGGGATCAGAGAGGGAGATGAATCATGAGAGCCAATGGACCCTGGAAAACAAACAGGGTTTCAGAGGGGAGGGGAGGGGAGGGGAGTCGGGGCAGGGGGTAACAGTGTGCTGGGTATTAAGGAAGGCATGTATTGTGACAAGCACTGGGTGTTATACGTAATTAATGAATAATTGAACACTACATCAAAAACTAATGTACTATACAGTGGCTAACTGAACATAAAAATAGTGTAAAAAAAAAAACCTCTTAATTATAACAAACTGAGGGTTGCCGGAGGGGAGGGGGTAGGGGGATGGAGTGGCTGAATGATGGACATTGGGGAGGGTATATGTTATAGTGAGTGCTGGGTGTTGTGTAAGACTGATGAATCACAGACTTGTACCCCTGAAACAAATGATACATTATACGTTAATTTAAAAAAAAGAAAAAAATTTAAAAAATAAAAGGGACCTAATGAAAAAATATTTACTTTACTTGAATAGAGTCTGATTAGCTTAGTTGGGAATCAAAGACAAAAACTCTGCCTAAAAGTTTGCACTGAGTTACAGTTTAACCTTGAGCAAATCACCAAATGAAGTAATTACTATGAATGATGGACAAAATTACTTCAGTAATTGTTTGTAACTCTGAAATTATAATCTAAATAGAATTTTAGGCCTTTTACATTTCATGGTGGTCTTAAGAAACCTCCTGAACGTTCTGTTTGTCTGCTTTTTTTTCCCCCCAAACCACTTCTAAACTGTGCTGCACTGTGAGGCTCAACAAAGTTTAGTTTTATTTTCCTCTGTAATATTTTTCTTTGTGAAATCTGAAATGTGGTCAAAATAAAGCAAAGACGGACTTGACATCTAAAATGTAAACTTCACTGCAAAATTCCTCTTACTGTAAAAGCCAATATTGAAATGTAGATGAAAAAATGAAAATGGAATCTTATTTTACATTTGGATTCCAACTCCGAAAACTATATGCTTCCATCAGCTGGCCATACCTCAACATTTGTTTGCTGTCACACATAGTAAAAAGAACTAGTTGCTCTTTGGGCCAAGTTAGGCTTAATCATTACTCTAAAGGTTTAATGAAATAAGTACAGCAGGCAGAAAGCAGTAAGAACTCTCTCCACCCTTTCTTTCCTCTTCTTTCCAAAGAAAAAAGAATATTAGATTCCAAGTCACCAGTTGGGAGGCATTTATGACTGATAGGTCACTATATATTATATGAAAATGAGAGTGGCTGTTTTCTTCTCTGTTTTCATCCATACAACCATTACAACAAAAAGACCCATGACACTTCTTTCATCTGAAAAGAAGCTCAGCCATGCTTCTGATGTTCTCCTTTTCTGCACCCTTTCTGTGGGTTTTAAGCTTTTTCTAGCTATTATATATGTTCTTATCTCTTTCTTTATTCCATATAGCCAGAGACAAAAAAATGCCATGGCCTTTCTCCCTTAGGACAGGCCCAGAGTGAGATAAGAACTTAATATTAGATGGTAGAGATAGGTAAACCCCAAGACAGACTACCAACTCTAGCAGAGCTTGAGATTTCTACTTAGAAGATTGAGCCCAACCTACTAAAGTGAAGTATGAGTTTATTTCCTTTTGCTAAGGTTTTTGTTTTTATATTCATTTCTTCAATAATGTTTATTAATAGAGAGCTTTAATGTGGGGTACAGGATACCGTTCATTTATATGGAAACCTGACTTGACTTTGAAGAGTTTACAGTTCTGTGGAAGATACAAAAATCAACCACGGGTAGAAAGATAATATTCTGAAAAATAACCAAGTCTTCTTTTGTTTTTTGTTTTCCTCAAACTCATCCTTGTTGCCCTGGGAAAGTGTAAATCAGCTTAGAAAAAAGAAATCAATTGAGTTTCTGAATGGATTTTTTAAAAGCTCATTGCAGGGACAATTGCCCTGAAACATAATGAGAAGAGGATCAAAATAAAAGCTTGGCTCTGCATAACAAAAAGAGGCAAAATCTTAGAGAGGTGGATGCAAAGTTCATCTATAACTTCATATTAGAAAGCCAATCAAGGAAGAGCCAGTTTGCATCAGGGTGGGAGTTTCACAATTTGGAGTGAAAGAAAGAGAGTAAGCCTCTGGTGGTTTTGCATTGCTGAGAAAGGATCCTTAGCTCTTCCTCCTCCTAAGCGAAAACTGTAGATAAGTTAGGCTAGAGCAGACCCTTGCTGCCCCAGTCGTCTTCTGGGAAGAAGTCGAGGTTCCTAGGAAAGCCAAATTTCACCATGGTACCACAGCTCTGTTCTGGCTGTGGTTGAGTGAGGTATCCAAGGTAGATGAGCCTGAAGGAAGCCTCACAGAGTACAGCACACTACAGCAGAGTACAGAAAACTAACCAAGTTAGAAAGCAACCTCTACTTTCTACAACCAAGAAAAAAACCAAGTCAGTAGGCCTCTGGGGTAGGGGATTAAAATCAGACAAAGGACGTGGATGTGGCAATCAGAGGTCACTGCAGGATCAGGTATAGTAGCAGGAAATGCCAGCACAAGGAAGAACAAAGAAGAACAGGTAGATCTCACCACAGGTTATAAATAGAGAATTACTATTAATAATGTACCCCACTCCCCATGAGGTCCAGAAACTCGTATCTTCTTAAGAGAAGAAATGGAGACAAGGGAGGGAAAACTCTTGAACTGAAAGAATTGTATTTATCTGAAAGAAATTGAAAAAAAAAAAAATCTGGAAGTGACTTGTGGTAAGGTTTAGTTGCACCATAGACAGAGGTGGAATCCCCCTAAGTCCTGTTGATCAGAAATAAAGGAAATTACATGTTTGCACATGTTTGAACTTTGTAACTTCGAAAGTTCATGACAGCACAATTTACATTTACAACCTGTGAAATATACCATAGAGAAAAAGTATGGGTGTCACACAAGTACACAAGAGGTCTAGTCTGGGGTCTCTAAAAAGGTTTCCTTGTGGAAAAGACATTTGAGATAAAGCTTGAAGAAAGAAGGCATTATACAGGTAAGCAGAAAAAGAGAAGAGCACTTTAGACCCATGGAATGGCAAGTGTAAAGGCCCCAAAGACAGGAGGGAACATGATATTTCCAAAAAGAGAAAGTCAGCAAGGTGGCTGCAGGATAGAGAGCATGGAGAGGTATGAGACTGGGTTGTGGATTCAGGGGTAGGAGGACTATGAGCAGGAAACACATCCTATAGGAACTTGTAAGCTACGCTCTGCATCTTGTTTTTCATGCTGAGGATGACAAGACCCCTTTGAAATATTCCAAGTGGGAGAGTAATTTAGATTTAATTACTTAAATTAAAATTAAATTTAATTTAAGACAATCAGATTTGTCTTACAGATAGTATTCTACCAAAATGTGGGAAATGAATTAGAGGTAGGCAAGAGCAAAGCTTTGGAGATTATTTAGTGGGCTGTTACAGTGGGGTAGGGATGAGATGACGGGAAAGAGGATGTTTTGGGGGTAGAGAGATGTAGATAAATTTGAGAAAAAAATCAAATGTTAAAAAGTAAAAGGACTTTTAGAAAAGGATTGCAAATGGGAGTGGAGAAAAGACTAAAGGACTCAGGAGAATGGTTGACAACCACTCCTATACAACTTAGTATTAATACCATTAAAATCATTTTATTCTCTCTCATTCATACGGCATTAATCCTGACAAGATTGGGGAAAAAACATGAATCATGTTTCATAAACACAATGGCTTACAGTTCAAAGTTTGAAAAGCAGTTTATCTAAAATAATGCTTAAAACTACTGAAGCTAGGGGCGCCTGGGTGGCACAGCGGTTAAGCGTCTGCCTTCGGCTCAGGGCGTGATCCTGGCGATCCGGGATCGAGCCCCACATCAGGCTCTTCCACTATGAGCCTGCTTCTTCCTCTCCCACTCCCCCTGCTTGTGTTCCCTCTCTCGCTGGCTGTCTCTATCTCTGTCGAATAAATAAATAAATAAAATCTTTAAAAAAAAAAAAAACTACTGAAGCTAAAATTAATCATCTTATAGTTAATCAAACCATTTAAAGCTCACCTTAAATTTCCAGATCATTTTCTAAAATGTAAAATTATAATTTCCATTTCACTTCATTTATCTATTCTATTACATAAACCAAGATTAGTCCACACATACATACACATAGAAACCCTCAAATATGTAGATTCATCCCATACAGAGGTAATATCATTGCTCTTTTTTTTTTTTTTCTGGCCTTCTCTCTGGCTTCACTTAACCCTCTTGTTTGTTTACCCAAACTTTAAGAATATAAATATGCTCAAATGGAGTATAATACTCTGCTTCTTGTCAATGATCAGGAAATGGACTGTATGCTTTCAAAACTTCTTTTCAAAGTGGGAAAATAGACACATCTGTGGAGTGACAAAGACACACATTAAAAATTCTATGCTTGTCTAGACATAATCAAACCCATTTCATAGTAGGTGTTAAATACTTCTAATTAAAGTAATTTAAGATTCTTTTTTAAAAACCTCAAGAATGGTAGCAAAATGTTAACATTCAAAAATAAAAATTCTTATGTTCCCCAGGCTCTACTTTGGTCTCCAGAGTAACCAAAATACTTATTGGTCTAACTTAAAAATTCTATGCTTGTCTAGACATAATCAAACCCATTTCATAGTAGGTGTTAAATACTTCTAATTAAAGTAATTTAAGATTCTTTTTTAAAAACCTCAAGAATGGTAGCAAAATGTTAACATTCAAAAATAAAAATTCTTATGTTCCCCAGGCTCTACTTTGGTCTCCAGAGTAACCAAAATACTTATTGGTCTAACTCTCTGCTAATTGATTTCATATATATATATATATATAAACAGTGAGAACATATCTGTCTTTAAGTAGTATGCTATCTAACCTATTCTTTCTTCTCCATGCTTCCCCTGATGTCTCTTCTTTCTCACAGTTTCTTAACCAAAAAAGATTGATCTTTTCCAGGTGGCTTTGACATTTCCAAGGAATGCTTCAGTGGGGATGCTGGACTGGAAAGAGAAAAGTGAACTGCTTTTCACAAAAGGGGTAAGGCCGCAGAATTTGACATATTATTATGTCACTTCCCGAAAGTGGATAAATTGCATGACTTCCTTCCCATCCTTCCCATTAGACAGGGTAGCCACTTTCCTTTTATCTGAGCTAAAGTACTGCTACCTGAAAGCATTTATCTGAAGACAGTACTGTACGGAAAGGCAAAGATGACTCCATAGAATAGATGTGTCTGCCTCCATTCATGGAGGCTAGTTAAGAATTAGAAATGAATCATATTACAAGGTTTTTTTTTTTCCAGCTCTTCAATTCTTTCTTGTTGTTTCAGCTATATATCACTGCAACTCCTTTCCTCAGTTATACAAAACATACCCTTGTAAGCCCTCCCTATTTTTTCTTGATCTCAAAGCAGAAAAATAAACAAACAAACAAACGATTCTTTTTCAGTGTACTCTTTAAACAGAAACCACTGTGGAATAATGGAAAGAAAAAGATCCAAGAGCATTGGGAATAAAGAGAAAGAGAGAGAGAGAAAGTGGAATGGAGACAATATGGTCAGAATTTTAATTCACCTTGATAGTTATTCATTTCAAAGATCTGGTGAATTTTCTGACACTGTCTTATATAGTTTCCTTCTACCACAATATTAGAGAGTTAGATACAGCTCTATCACAGGAGCTGATGACTCAGAAGATTCATTTGTTTATATAAACTGTTGATCAGAGGAATCTTTTAGGGAGGCAAGACTTCTTTTTCATCTGAACTCCAGTTGTTATTTCATCAGTCCCAATTGGTATCATATAATCTTCTGATAGCAGTCCATAGGCATAAATTATAAAGAGTATAAAGTCCATAGAGTATAAAGAAAATGGCTGTCTTGCTTCACAATTTTGCACAAATTTGTTCAAATACTTTGGTTTTTACTGTTTAGTTATTTTAACTCCACAAATTCATTCACAATGTAAAACTTACTCTGTCTCAATTGTCTTATCAGGTCAGGCTAGATTATGGTGTTAGAATAAACAACTCCATGAAAAAGGTTGATGTGGCTGATGTCCTAGAGGTTGCTGCCTATGCTCTCCTCTACGATTTTGATGGATTCCTGTCTCACATTGAGGTCTTTCATCCATTTGGAGTTTATCTTTGTGTATGGTGTGAGAGAGTGGTCAAGTTTCATTCTTTTGCATGTAGCTGTCCAATTTTCCCAGCACCATTTATTGAAGAGACTGTCTTTTTTCCACTGGATGTTTGCAAATGACACTACAGATAAAAGACTGGTATCCAAGATCTACAAAGAACTTCTCAAACTCAATACACAAGAAACAAATAAATAAATCATAAAATGGGCAGAAGATATGAATAGACACTTTTCCAATGAAGACATACAAATGGCTAACAGACACATGAAAAAATGTTCAAAATCATTAGCCTTCAGGGAAATTCAAATCAAAACCACACTGAGATACCACCTTACGCCAGTTAGAATGGCAAAAATAGACAAGGCAAGAAACAACAATTGTTGGAGAGGATGTGGAGAAAGGGGATCCCTCCTACATTGTTGGTGGGAATGCAAGTTGGTACAGCCACTCTGGAAAACAGTGTGGAGGTCCCTTAAAAAGTTAAAAATTGAGCTATCCCATGATCCAGCCATTGCACTACTGGGTATTTACCCCAAAGATACAGACATAGTGAAAAGAAGGGCCATATGCACCCCAATGTTCATAGCAGCACTGTCCACAATAGTTAAATCGTGGAAGGAGCCGAGATGCCCTTCAACAGATGACTGGATTAAGAAGATGTGGTCCATATATACAATGGAGTATTACTCAGCTATCAAAAAGAACGATTTCTCAACATTTGCTGCAACATGGACGGCACTGGAGGAGATAATGCTAAGTGAAATAAGTCAAGCAGAGAAAGACAATTATCATATGGTTTCTCTCATCTACGGAACATAAGAACTAGGAAGATCGGTAGGAGAAGAAAGAGATAAAGAAAGGGGGGGTAATCAGAAGGGGGAATGAAGCATGAGAGACTATGGACTCTGAGAAACAAACTGAGGGCTTCAGAGGGGAGGGGGGTGGGGGAATGGGATAGGCTGGTGATGGGTAGTAAGGAGGGCATGTACTGCATGGTGCACTGGGTGTTATACGCAAGTAATGAATCATGGAACTTTACATCAAAAACCAGGGATGTACTGTATGGTGACTAACATAATATAATAAAAAATATTATTATAAAAAAAAAAGAATAAACAACTCCAAAGTGTCAGTGGTTTAAAATTAACATAGGTTTATTTCTTGTTTATGGTACTTGTTCAGCATGGGCTGGTAGGTGAGGCTCTATTCAAAATATTCAGGTACCCGGTTTTATGGAAGTTCATCATATTAAGATGCTACCATGGCAGAAGAAAGTCTTGAGGTTTGCCCCAAAAGGGCAAGGGAATGAGGGCTAGAGAAGTGAACACCAGCATTAAATGGTTCATTTTGGAAGTGATACTAGACAACTTGGCTCACATTTCATTGGCTTTAAAAGGATAGAGAAGTATAAGCCTCCATGTTCTTGGTAATAAAGGAGACCCCAAAACTGATGAATAATGTTACTCCATCCCTTCCTCCCCAGATTAAGTTATTTGGGGTAGATGCTTATGAAAGGCAGATCCTAGGATGGATTCCATGATTTCTAGCCCCTTGGTGTTCATGCCCTGCATCCCTAGTCCCAACCACCCATACCCCTGCTCCTTGATTTTGGGTGGGATGTGTGTATTTATTTGGTAGGGATGCCATAATAAAATACCATAGACTTAAACATCAACTTAAACAAAATACCATATGCTGAAACACTAGAAATTAATCTTCAAATTAATTTCTAGTCTAATAGTCTGAAATCAAAATATTGATCAAAGGTTGAGTTTTTCTGAGGTCTCTCTCCTTATGCTGTAGATGGCTGTCTTCTCTGCTTTACATAGTCTTTTCTCTGTGTGTCTGTATTCTTTTTTTTTCCTAGATTTTATTTATTTATTTGAGAGAGAGAGAGAGAGAATGGATGAGCAGAGGTCGGGGGCGGGAGGAAGGGGGGCAGAAGGAGATGGAAAAGCAGACTCCTCACTGAGCAGGAAGCCCTATGCAGGCTTAATCCCAGGTCCCTGAGATCATGACCTGAGCAGAAGGCAGATGCTTAATTGACTGAGCCACCCGGGCACCCCTGTGTTATCATTTCCTCTTTTTATAAGGAGGTCAGTTATATTGGATTAGGACCTACCTTAATGACTTTATTTAATTACCTCTTTAAAGGCCCTATCCCCAAATATAGTCACATTCTGAAGTACTGGGAGTTAAGAATTCAATATATGAATTTGGTTGGGGGTGGGAGGGGAAGGAGAGGTGGGAAGGGGAGGGTACAATTTAGCCGATAACAATCTGACTTGCTTCTAGCCAATAGCATATGGCATTGGTGAAGGGATCTTTTAGATGCAATTAAGGCCTCAAATCAGTTCATTCTGAGTTAATCAAAAGGGGGATTACCGTTATGGTGCTAAGCTAACTAGGCCCAAGCTCTTAAAATGGAGAAAGGAACATTTCTAGGGAGAGAACATCTCCTGTGGGCTCCCCAAATAAATAGTTACATTGGAGAAGCCCATGTGGCAGGGAACTATATGCGGCCCCTAGGCGGAGCACAGCCTCCATCCAATTGTCAGCAAAATGCTGAGGCCCTGCAGCTGCCAGCTGTAAGGAAATGAATTCTACCAACAACCTGAATAAGCTTGGAGGTGGATTCTACCCTGCCTAGCCTCTAGGTGAGAACACAATCCAGCCACACCTTTATTATTGCCTCGTAAGATCTGGGCAGAGGACCCAGCTAAACCACATCAAGACTCCTAACTCAGGGAAAACTGTGAGCTAATAAATGTGTTATTACTAAATCTGTTATAAGTTGCTATTCAGCAATAGAAATTAACACATGCATTATCATTTGAGGTGTAGCAACCTGGAAACTTGGAAATGTGATTTCAGACACTGATTCACTCAATATTAGAGTGTTAAGAAAAATGTGTGTATGTGTGTGTTTGTGTATATGTGCATGTGTGTTAATGATATTTTTAGTTCCTGTGATGTCTCTATCATTGTTTTCTCTGCCTCATTTTGCTCTCCTTATGTTATCTTTTGTGTGTGTGTTTTAAACAAAGCAGAAAATTCTTCTTAGGATATCTCCATCACTAGAATATCATGTAGCATTCAATAAGCAACTTAATTGCAAGTCTCACTCTGTTTTTCCACTGGGCTAGTAGAAGCTGCCAAACAAGGCTAGTTGAGCTTTTGTAAAGCAATAGTTTTCAGAAATTGCATCTTGCTACGTAATTCCCATTTTCAAGATATATCAAAATCCAATATTCGTTGGGTGCTGATAGAGGCTCCAAGGAACTGGCTCCTTGCAAAGCGTTTAGACAAATAATGAAATCATCACAACTGGTACTTTGGGAAAGTACAAACCTGGAGCATTTATAGTGTATTATTTCTAGTTCTAACAAAAGCATTCTCGATTCTTTTAGAACACTGTCTGGCATAATACATGAACCAACATGTTTGTTAAACAAAGGAATGGACTTTAAATAATTTTCTAGAATAGTCATTCACTTATTTAGTAAACCATTTTTAATGCCTACTATATATGAGCTATGTGCTAAAGAAAAAAATGGGGGAAAAGTGTTATGAAAGACAGAAGGAAACAAGGCTCAGAAGGAAGCAAAATTTTAAAGGAGAGCATATGAATTTAGCTTTAAAGAATGAATAAAAAGTTGCCAATTGGAGCTGAAGTGTGAAAAGGGGGTGGGAAGAAAGAAAAGGGAATTCAATACAGAGGACAACACAGGAACAAAAATTTCCAGATGTATAAATGACTGGTTTGTATGGACATTGGGAATAGTTTGATATATTGGCAGAACTGTCTGGAAGAAGCCAGGAACTGGAATTTTTCAGGTCACATTTTGTTCATAGATGTGTTATGTTTGACTGTACAATGATTATTAAAATTTGGAATTAGCTAGCCACATTGAAATGGGCTTAGAGTAATGCCTAGCCTATACTACATCTTTATACATATTTGTTATTAATATTTTAAAACACTATTTCTGATGAAACTCTAGACTTTCAACTCTTTTCTGAAGGATCAGAAGTATGGAACATTGAAAAAATCTGGTGGAGAAGCTCCGGAAAGGGCGTGCTGTCTCATAATCACCACTCCCCATATGAACTGTTCTTAGGTCTTGTTCTAGTCACGTCAAATATTTACAGTATTCATTTGATCCTTGTAGTCATATGCCTGGTCAGGCAATCAAGTTCAATGTTTGTCATTAACAGAGCATGTTAATCATTCTGGGGAGTTTAGACTTTTTCATAAGGACGATGAAGAGCCACAAAAAGATTTTAGGCCAAGGAATGACACAATTGTATCTATGTTGTATTAAGTTACATGAAATCATCTTTTTTTTTCTAACACTAGTCAAAAATAGTCAAATATCAGCAATCTTCTTTGGTTCAATAGAAGGATGATTCTAGTTACATGTGGTAAATGAAATGGAGAGGAGAGAGACTGAAGGCAGGGAGCCAGGTGGGAGGAAATTATAATCACCTCCGTATGAAATGATGAAGGCCCAGTTTGGGATAATGGCAATGGGAATAAAGTAAAAGAACTGAGATTATATACAGATATATGAATCAGTGATACCTATGCTTTCTGACTACCTGGTTCATACCTTCAGAAAGACAAATCGGAATAAACTGGAATATTTTTAGAAAGTAAATTATACATGCTTAGCTTCTCTTCCATGAGATATATATTTTTAAGAAGTCTTGCTCCACTTATAATTGAGGATTGCTTTTGTTAGAAACCATTGGTTTTTTGGTTTTTTTTTTTAAGATTTTATTTATTTATTCGACAGAGATAGAGACAGCCAGCGAGAGAGGGAACACAAGAAGGGGGAGTGGGAGAGGAAGAAGCAGGCTCATAGCGGAGGAGCCTGATGTGGGGCTCGATCCCATAACGCCGGGATCACGCCCTGAGCCGAAGGCAGACGCTTAACCACTGTGCCACCCAGGCGCCCCTGTTAGAAATCATTGTTACTGAGGAAAGTGAGTGCACCCTTCAAATGTGTTGGCACAGAGAAATGCTGAGGACTAGAGTCACTTTGGGGATTGATCAAATGTAGAGCTGAGTGAGGAGACACAAGTAACTGATGGTGATGGGGTTTCAGATTTGGTCACTGAGCAGATGATGCTTTTAATTAAGGTGGTTCAAAAGATTTTTTATGGAGTTTCAGACCCATTTAAATCTGACAAAGAGCTATATTCTCACCTGAAAAATAAGCTCATATATACAACAATTTGATTTCCAATGGTTTGCAGAATTTTGAAGTCTGTCGTCCATCAACTCCCTGGGAAATAGGAACCCCAAGGGTTCTGGGAAAAAGAAGCCCTGTGGAATATAGGCTCTACTGCCTCTGGATCAGGAAGATTACCATGACCCACGTTAGCTTTTTATGAATTGAATAATTCT
Source organism: Ursus maritimus (assembly GCF_017311325.1). Classification (NCBI taxonomy): domain Eukaryota; kingdom Metazoa; phylum Chordata; class Mammalia; order Carnivora; family Ursidae; genus Ursus; species Ursus maritimus. The sequence goes on from NW_024423564.1 coordinate 47,991,111, forward strand.
CTGGCATGAATATTCATTGGCATGATGTTAAAATGATAAATATCAGGTGCCTGGGTCGCTCAGTTGGTTAAGCAGCTGTCTTTGGCTCAGGTCATGATCCCAGATTCCTCGGATTGAGTCCCACATCAGGCAGGGAGCCTGCTTCTCCCCCTCCCTCTGCTGCTCCCCCACCTTGTGCTTTTGCTCGCTCTCTCTCTCTCTTGCGCTCTTTCTTTAGCAAATGAAAATAAAATAAAATAAAATGATAAATATCAAATGAGGGAAAAGTAGGGAAAAGACAGGAGGAGAGAGATTCTTAGATCTCCTAATCAGACTACCTTGCATTGGATTTTTCTCCCCACCCTTGTTTACATAGAAATTCTGAACCCAAAGAAAATAGTGAGGAGGGCTTTCTGGCTCAAGTACATTCTTAAATAGGCACCAATATGCTGACTTGCTATCTTGAGGATGATAAAGAGGATTCTAAACCCTGTTTACTCTAAAGTTTAGTTGTAGTTGTTGTTTCTTTTATATGTCCCTTACCTCTACTTTTGTTTTATTTTGCTTTGTTTATAAGCAGAGAAAAAAAACATGCTTACCCAAACTGTATCATTGGCTCTTACAGGCCTCCAAATCGAAAGTGAATAGATATTACACATTTATCATCATTTCTTTTAAGACAGAAAAAAATCTTTCCAGTCCTCACCCTCTCCCATCTGCCAGACTATCAACACCATATTACATTGGGCAGCTTCCACATTACCTGAAATATAAGGCCTATCTATCCGTTACGACTCATAACCTCTGAGAGTAGTCAAAGTCTAGAATGAAGACAAGTTTTGTCTACTTTTTTATAGTTACTGAAAGGTACAAATAACACCATAAAACAAATTATTTTAAAACTGCTTTCAGGGGCACTTGGGGGGCTCAGTCAGTTAAGCATCCAACTCTTGATTTTGGCTCAGGTCAAGACCTCAGGTTGTAAGATGTAACCCCACATCAGGCTCCATGCTGGATGTGTAACCTGCTTCAGATTCTCTCTCTCCCTCTGCCCTTCCCCCCCACTCTTGTACTCTCCCTCTCTAAAAAAGGTACAAAATATTAGCTATCATATTATAAATATAAGTCAAAAAAGTCATTGGGAATTAGTCCTGGGTATGAGGTATGGTTGTGGTTTTCTTGGAATGACTGACTTGATTTGGGAAAAGGGGCATGAGGAGATTAATCCTGAAGATCCCAAAGCAAACAGTGGTGAAGAAGGTATGGATATATAGGGGAGGGAAGGTGGGGTAAGAAGGATATTCCCCTGAGCAAGATTTCTGAGCCTCTTCTGAGGCCTCTACTGCTGATAAAGGTGAGATACCCTGCAGAAGGGTGGTCTTATTTCAAATGCAGAAACTCTCTTCTCTCTTGCATTCTGCAGGGTGATAGTCCTATGCCAACCAGGCGAGATAACTCTTGACTTTTGGGATATCTGCCTTGAAAATAAAAAATATGTACCACAATCTTACAAGCATCCTCAAGAGTGGCCAATCCTCATCCTCTGATAATTTTAGAAATATCCAGAAGGCCTTCAAAATAACTGAATCTTTATTTGCATGTCTACCTCCATGTTTGACTATAATGCATCTATATCCAGGTATCATATCATAATCATCTTTGTATGGCCCAAGTATCTAACAGAACTTTTTTTATTGAAGTGTTGAAGCTGAATATTTTAATATCTTAAAAGCTTGGATCATATCTATTTAATGGCATGCTCTATCTTAAAAAGTACTTATGTTTTAATGTTTTCTAATAAGGACCAATACTTCAAAATTCGGGGCAATGAATATTCAATTAAATTCAACATATATTGAATAACTTGTTTTATACATGAAGCAGTGCTATGCACTAAAAGGGATATACACAAGAATAAAACATTGTTTCCATCCTTGAGAAGCTAACTTTCCAACAAAAGAGTTGAAATTTGGAAACAAGCAAATCAATCCAATCGATTATCATTTTAGAATTGTTTAAGAGATTCATTGATCATGAGAGCACAGCATTCTTTATCTCCACTCTTTGAGGAAGGACCGGATTTCTGGTAATCCAATCATTTTAGAGTGATGACTGTCTAAGAAGTATCCCAGTCACGTGGTTAGTGGATGTGGTGTCAGGAAGTTCCTAGTAGCTAAGTTATAGCCCCAACAAGGTCAAAATAGCCTCTTATATTGAAATATTCCATATATAACCTCAAATAGAAAAGGAAAGAGAGGCTAGGTTTCTTCTTGTAATATGCATGCTATTTTATGGGTTGTATTATACTTAAAAATACATATGCTCTAACAACATCCTCAGTAATTTTCGAAGTCCTACTGAGAAGTAAGTGTTTTGAGAACTTGACAAAGGAAAAAGAAGGGAGTTTGGCAAGAAGAGTTAACAGAAGTCACACCTCATCAGTGGGAGTCAAAATAATACAATTTACATGATTCTGGGAAACGGGGTTTCTAAGCAGCCACCAATAATGCTACATATATTAGTCAGCATGCCAGCCCCCTGGTGAACTATCAGTTTGTAGATGAAAGAAAACACTGCCTCAAAGTAACTTAAAATTGCTGTGTGGGCAGGGTGATGAATGATCACCACAGATTGCTGCCCCCACGCCTCTTAATGGGGTTTTATAAAATGCAGCTCCATGTACAAACATGCCTTATTTAAAAAATTCTCAGTCATGGGGAGGTTTTAGTACTCATGGAACACAGATTCTATGTGCCTTCTCTGTCTCACCTGTTGGACAGGGCTTAAAGCAAAATAGATTAGCTCACCAAAAGTGTGTCAGGGAAAAGCACAGTAATGGGAAAGGATTTGAGAACCTCATTTTATGATGGTAGGTTGAAGCAAGTGGGCGTGATCAGAGAAGGGGGGTTTGAGTGTCCATTGGAGCAGTTATTTCTGGCTAAGCCTATTGGTATCTAAGGGTACTAGCCTAATTGTCCTTCACTCAAACCATATTTTCAAACATTTAGTATGTGGCAAGCAACTAGTAGGGTACCTAGGATAGAGCAATGAATGAGATGGCAGCTTTGCAGATCTTCTGGTCTTATTTTCAGAGAAGGAATGGAAATATGGTGCACTAAATGCCCCCACAGCAGAAACACAGATTTTATGAGAGCTCAGAGGAGTTGCAAACCTACAGGTGAGGGTCGTTAGTAGACTCCTGAGAAAATAAAGTTGAACCTAGAACTAGAAGAAGGATAAGTAAGCATTAGTATGATGAAGGGTGGCAGAGGGAAGGACATAAGAGGAAAGACTATTTCAGAGACAGGAAACTGCGTGTCAAAGGCCAAGAAGCGGGAAAGCATGGTACATTCAAAGAAGTAAAATTATTTCAATGTAATGGGATCAGGTATTATCTTTGCATCTAGGGATGGGCAGGAGAGGAAAAAAGGTAGTTTCCAGAGATGAAGTTGTCATGATAAGCAAGGTCTAAAGAGCCTTGTACACCATATTAATAAATTGGGACATTTTCAATGGGAAACACTAAAGGATTTTAGCAGAACAGTGACATAATTCCTCAAAAGGTGGTATAGTACAGTGATTGTACCCACAAACCCTGGAATCTGACTTCTAAGTTATTTAACCTCTGGCACTCAGTAATCACTATATAACTTTCAAAAAAAAAAAAAAAGTCCACTTTCCGTTGTTATCTGGGTCAAAATCAACAGACTTCATTCCTCTCTTACCTCTTAAATTATAACCCTTGCATAAATTCCAAGAATCTAATGACATTTGAAAACTTGATTCCATTCTTCTTTTGAATCCAAGGTAGTTCTGTGCCATGACTCACATCACTTTCTTAAGAAGTCAATGGACATGACTTTATAAGCACTTCCCAGTAGAGTCCTCTGAGTCAGGTATCTCTGACAAGGTACCGCCTTTATCCAATTAGGATAAAACAGAGTTTCCAAAGCCTGTACAGCCAAAAGCTTCCCAGCCTTGGACACTAAAGTGAATTCTCCCCTCCTTCAACTCACAGGTATCCAACAGTATTTAGTTGCATTTTAATTTAAGAAATGCCCTCCAACAGCATCTATGAGTCATTAACAAAAAAACAGAACCTAAAACGTATTAAACCTTTAGATCTACCTACTTATTTACAGAAAATACAAAGGACAAATATTTTATAGGACATCATGACAATCCGATCATCAAAATCTAGAATATGGAAAGTCTACAGAATTAATAATCCCATTTCTTCACCAAATAAATTTTTAAGGAAAAAAAAGTGAGAGAGAAGTGACTTGTATAGATTAAAATAATCTTCAGAGACACACCAACCAATTTAATGTGCAGCCCTTGTTTGAACAAACCAACCAACTGTTGAAAAAGAACAACAAAAAAGCAGTTTGGAAAATGTGAACACTGGTGTTATCTGATGATATTAAGAAATTATCAGTTCAAGGGGTGTGAGAATGAGATTGTTACTATATTTTTTAGAGGTACTTTCTGATTTACTTATAAGTCAAATGATACATGGATTCTCTTCAAAATATCTAGTGGTAGGAAGAGTTATAGATTAACAAGATTGGCCGTAAATTAATAATTACTGAATTGGCATGATGAATATATGGGAGTTCATTATTCTATTCTCTTTACTTTTTTCTACACCCAAAGTTTTCTATAATAAAAAGCTACAATGCTCCCAAAATATGAAACTGCTTTAAAAAATAATTAGCAGCTCATTCGCTGAAAATATACTGGACCAATACCACTCAAAAGCAATGTGTTTTGTTAAGAATTGAGCAAACCAAAAAGGATTGTTAAGCCTTTTGCAACAATAATGATAATGGAGCTTCAGGAGTCTTTACAGGTGGGAATGAATTGGGCCCAGGCAAGAGAAGTACTACCAACACTGGGGAGCTTATCAGAAATGCAGAATCTCAGGGCTCCCCCAGACACAGGGCATCAGAATCTGCATTTTGATGACCTCCCCTGTGACAGATATGCACATTAAACTTTGGGGCTCAGTAAGGTAGAGGTCAGGGAGTATTCCATAGCATTGTTCTAAACTAAAGCCAAAGTAGGTGGGTAAAAGAGGAGAAAAGAAGCGACTATGTATAAAACTGTGTCATTTATATGCAGATGTTATTTCATTTACTCATTCCACATATATTTACTGAGCACATGCTATGTGTGGGGCATGGTTTTATGTGCTGAGGGGACTGTAGAAAATACAGCAAAAGTCACTGACCTCATGGAATTTAGTTTAATAATGACTAACTCACTCATAGTGTTAAGAACTGTTTTAAGCCCTTGATTTGTAAAGTTCACAAGGGAAAAAGAGGTTAGCTGCTGAAAAAAATGTTAATAAATCAGCAGGTCAAAGATGATATTAAACCTTGAACAGGTCAACCTAACCTTAAAAACAGAACTGACTAGCACTTCTAATCTATCACACATTGTTCCTCTTCCTTTAAGTCTGGCACAATAGCCCAGGACATCTTAACTTCCACATGCTATACTTGTGATGTTCTATTCATCCCCAGTTCCCTTAATTCCTAGAGTCCTCACTGTGGCCTAGTTTCACATGGAGCCACATAGAAATGGAAGGAAGAAAATAGACATGGTTTGAGAATCTACTCTTTGATAGGTACTTTATGAAAAGCACCATTCAAACTTTCAAAACACCACAAAGAAGTAAATATCTCTCACACTTTACTGAAAAAATTACAATTCAGACTAAATAATTTGCCCAAAGTCAAAAATCTTCCAAGGGTTAAGCCCTTCTATATTCAAAGTCTGGGGGTTCTCCTAGTTAATATGGATCAGTATCACCTGAAGGGTTTGCTAAAACACAGACCACAGGCTCCTCCCCAGGGTTTCTGATTCTGTAGGTCTTGGCAGGGGCCTGAGAATCTACATTTTTATTAAGACCCCCAGAGGGTAATGAAGCTGCCAGTCACACTTTGAGGACAACTGCTTTAGTACACATTTAACCTACTTCACAAAGTCTCTTCCCTCTGCTTTAAAACAGTCCTTCAAATATTTTATAGAAGTTATTTTATCAGTTAACATAACATGAACAGTTATAGCAAATATACTTCAAAATGCAAAATAGACCAAACAAAAGATGAAAGAAATATCCAAAAGGGGGTTTATTTATCACTCATATGACAGTCCAAGGCAGGTGATCCTGATAAGTAAGACAGATACAACCCTCCCCCGCAAGTGGACACTCAGAGACCCAGAATAAAGAAGACTGAAATCTTTAACTTATGGCTTCCAATATCACTGTAGCCATCCCCATTCCAACCATCCAGAAGGGAGAAAGAGTATAGAGAAGCATAAGTAGGAATTCTGTATGGGTCAGTCTGGAAGAGCACAGAGGACACATTACTTTTCCCAAAACCCCATCACATAGTCACATCTAGCTGTCCTGGAGGTGTACCCTGTATGCTAGCCTTGTGCCCAAGAGGAAAAGAAAATGGATTTTAGTGAGATTTAGGTCTCTGCCCACACAACCCTGTTCATTTTCCTATTTTTGCCCCTAGTCTTCTTGCCTGCAGTTAAAGATCCTAAATTCCCTAGGCAATAAATATTTACTAGCACATAGGTGCCAGGTACTGTGCTGGACCCTAGCAGTAAATACAGTCTGATTTCCTGAACTTTACCATGTATCTAGGAGTCTACATTAAATAAATAATTACAATTACTATGAGAGCAATGAAGACACAAAATAGGTTGTAATGGAGTCCTAATATAATTCTCCCAGGATGGGGATAGCTGTGAAGGTGTGCACAGAAGCTTTTCTTGAGGAAGAGGTGTAGAAGCAGAAATTTGGACAAAGAGTAGGCATTTTCTGGAGAAAGACTGGAGTGAAAGGAGCACAGGAAAACATTCTGTTCCACAAAGATGGAATAATGTGAGAAAGAACTAAAGAGACAAAAAGCATAAAATCTTTGAGGAACTAAAAGAGGCCAATGTGGCTGGCACGTGGAGAGAGATGAGGAGGATGGCTCAAAATGGGACTGCTGAGGCAGGCAGAACCATGCAGGCAGTGTTAAAGTTGATTCATTTATCCAAGAAACATTTACTAAGTGGCTTTTGTGGTCCAAGTTTTCAGCTGGGTGCTGCAAATACAGGAGTGTAAAACATAAACATGGTCCCTGACCTCATGGAGATTACGATTAAATGTATAAGAATTTTAACAAATAATTATAAAATTAAGTACTGTAATTTATTTTAAGGGCCAGATTAAATAACATGATGTCATGAGAGCATTTTAATGGTGGAGCTAACATTGTCTGAAGTTTCAAGAAAGGTTACCCTGAGGAAGCGATCACAAGCAAAGACATAAAGAATGATGACATTTATAGGGGCAAAGATGTTCCTGTCCCCATTTTACATATGAAGGACAAAATAAAGGCTCACCACTAAATTGCTAGTTTGTGACAGAGCAGAAATTTGGCTCAAGCCTGTCTGCCTCTAGGTCCTATGGTCTTACCATTATGCCAGGCCTCTAATGTGTTATGGAAGAGAAAATAATGGGATACAAGTCCTGTTCTAAAGGGCTTTGGGGATCATAAAACAAACACACATGAAAGAAACAAATTTTAAAAGGCTTAAAATTATGTTTTAATTATTTTGTAATTATAAACTGAAATAGTCAAGGTTGGCTGGTTATTAGAAGAAGGTAGAACTTGGGCTGTGCCTCAGTAGACCCAGACAATGAGAAGAGAAATGAATGCATTTTGGGAGCAGGAATTCCACTGCATAGATGGCTTAGGTACAATACTTTATTTAACCAGCTACTACTCCATTAAATGCTACATTTATCCAGGCAGTGTTTCTCCATCTGGTCCATCAGGCTCTCATAAGAGTGCCAAATGCCTTGATGAAATGCAGATTAAGTGTTAGCACAGATATCACATTTTCCTTTATGTGAACCGCTTCGTTATACTTCCAGTGCTATGGGTACCCCATTGAGAACAAGTCAATCATTAAGGTTAAGCTACTAAACAAAGATGTGTTCTTCCAAGGCTGACTGCTTCTTAAAAGTGTTGTTAAAATGCTACTTTGTCACAACTAGACAAGTGTGATCTAGCACAGAAGACACATAAGGCTGGATTCGGTGACACCTTAGGTTCTCATATGAACTCCATCACTACCAGCCCAGTCATCGATTGGACTTAATACTACTCATCAGCACAGAGATGGGCTGAGGAGAATATCAATCAGTTTATTTCATTCATTCAATCAGCAAATATTTACTAGTTACGTACTCGCAGCTGCAGATACTGAGGTTACAGAGCAGAGTAAATCAAGTTCCTCTCAAGGGACTCCTATTCCTACATGAGCAGACACAAAATGGACATTTATGATATGATGTGGAAAATGCTAAATCTAAGCACAGAAAAAAGCATCCTTAATCCTCCATAGGGGATTCAGAAAAGCTTTCATATGGAAGATAATATCTGACCAGGTCAAATTTAAGGAGTTTGAGTTCAAGAGTGGGTTGAGGGTACATAGAGGGCTGAAGGATATCCCAGGCAGATTAAGCCATTGTAAGTAAGTTGTGGAATCCTGCACATCATTAGTCATTTTGAAGGAACAGTGAGAAGTTTGGTATGGCTGGAGTGGGTTAGAGATGAGGCAGGGGATGGAGGGTGGAACTGTCAGGAGACATAGCTAGAGAGGGGGGCTGTGCTGATACTATGTCAAGTACCATGCTAAAGTGTTTGTATTCTATCCCAGAAGCAATGGAGAAACATTGAAAAATTTTAAGGCAGATATATTGAGGTCATAGTAACTGAAAATAAGATTCTCTTATGTTTGAAACAATCTGAATATAATCAATAATTCATGAAACTGGCATAGAATAACATAAGAACTTGACTGTTCTAATTAGCTATGTGGCCTTAGGTAATTAACATCCTTTATAAGGCCCCTTATTTATAAAATGGGTATAAAAATAGTTCACACCTAAACTTTCTGGAATTGAGTATGAATAAAATAAACAGTAGTTGTGGTGGTGGTTTTCTAAGTCTAAAACTATTATTCTATGGATTCACAGGTATGTACTATTATTATTAATAATAATAACATCAATAACAATAAAGGTTATATGTATTGAGTGCTTACTATATGCCTGGTAACATTTACTTCATAAATATTTCAATTTTTATAATATCTCTAAGGGACAGATATTATAATTGTCATTTTATATGTGGAAAAAATGAGACTCAGAGATTCTAAATAACTTGCCCCGAGTAACAGAGCAAGTATCTAGTAAGGTCTAGAAAAAAAAAACAAGCATTTGTTCCATTCTACCGTACTGTTTCTTGGCTTAAATAAGTGACATTCTACCATCCTCCTGCAAATATCTAAGCCAAATATATTTTTGAGCACATGGTTTAATTAGGCGACAGGAATACTGTGCCATGGGGACTAAAGCAAATGCTATCCTTCCTCTTTTACTTGCTGTCACATGAACCAGTAGAGAAACAAGGATTTTGTACTATCTACTCACAACTTAGCCTTTCCCCCTTCCTTCCTACCAGGTATTCAGTGGACCATTTTTCTACCTGCTCTTGCTTTTTTCCTCTTTCATGCAGCAAGCACACAGCAAAGATCTGGCACTTGGACCACGCTGTCATTTGTGTGAATTATCTCATGACTTCTATTGGAACTTGGCATTGCGGCACATGTGAGAAAGTCCATCCATGTTCAGGGTAGGGATCAGGAAGGAGATTATACCGGGACCCCCATGACTGAGACTTCAGACTATAGACCCTGAATCTTGAGGTACCTAATGAAAATACTTGTTTACAATCTGGCAATTAATTCTATTGCCAAGACCTCTCAGCAAAAATTTTCATAGAGGAAAAAGAGTGAGTGATGGGAGTAAAGCCTAAAAATCTCACTCTGAACTCATTAAAAGTTGGTGTCAAAGAGATGAACCAAGAACTCCAAATTTTTGTCCTCCAGATAGTGTTCATTCATCACATGGTAGTAATGACACTGTGTGGTGATGGGCACATCAAACAGAGATGACTGAGCTCTAGGTCTCTGTTTTTTAATTGTATAACCTAGGGCTGATTATTTAACTTTCTATTCACTTTCAGTTTCCTCATTTGCAAAATGGAAAAAAAAATACTTATTTTGCAGGGTTGTTGTTAAAATTAAATGAAATAAGGTATGTCAAGTGCCTAGCATAGTACCTGTCATCCAGAAGGTACCCAATAAATGGATGCATCCTGTCCTAATTATTATATAATATTTATGTATCTTCTCAGACTGCACTGATCAGATTTAACCAAAGAGTAGGATAGTCTCCATTTCACAAGCTACTGTGAATACATGACTTAATGGTTTGAAAGCATTATTTATGAAAGAAAAATATAACATGAGTTATCCATTGTTTTCCTTTTGAATTATTTATGAACTGTTTGGTAATAGGAATTCAGATCAGTCAGAATAAAAGCAATGAGTTGATGTTTGCTGTGCCATGTTTTAAAAAAATTCAGTAGCTTGAGAAAACATTATTTCACAAATTGTATTCTCGCTTAATGATTTAATCACTAAGGATACATGCTAACAATCACTCTAAATAAGAGCTTGAAAGAAAATATACTGCTTCTCACCACCCACCCAACAATCTGTAACTTGGCTCTTTGGAATTAAATGGTCATTTAAACACACACACACACACACACACACACACACACACACACACACACACATCTTGTAGCAAAGCCTAAAGAAGATGGAAAAGAAAAAGTAAAAAAAGTCTCACTTAATGAACTGAAAACAAGCATTACAATACAGGCAGAATGCTCCTTCTAAGGTACCCATGATAACTTCCTCAGAAGAAAATATTACCTGTCAGGAGAACAGTGAGCAGATTTATTTCAAATCTAGCTTTTATCTATCTACCATTACCTTTAACAGGAAGTTATTAAAGCCCAGAAATACTAAATAACTTGCTTAAGGTCGTGCAACTAAAAATGGTGAAAAAGAAACTCTAAACAAAGCTTCAACTATGCTCTATGATATGCTGCTGCCTTCATCAGGCCTACAAAGGGGCTGGCATTTAGCATCATTTGTCATCTAACTGGTAAAGAAGATTGAAACAGGAAAGATCCTATCAGTTTACAGTCCCCATAAATTCCATCATCATACCCTTAGAGAATTTTCCAAGATTCCAAAATTTATTAAGAAGGGAATTGTGGCAAAAAAATATTGATTGATCACATAACAGGCATCTGACCCTTACAAATAAAGCCTTGCATTTGTTCAGAGAACAGGTGGCAAGTACTCATGAGTAAGTGAGCTTACCCTTCAGGACTCCCTCACTTGTACAGCTACTTCTAAGACCTTAAGAGGGGCCTTAGGAAGTTGCTGTTTAGAATTCTATATTCCTTTACTTAAAAAATCTTTAGCCTTGGGCTGCCTGGGTGGCTCAGTAGGTTAAGAGTCTACCTTCAGCTCAGATCATGATCCCAGTGTCCTGGGATAGAGCCCTGTGTTGGGCTCTCTGCTCAGTGTGGAGTCTGCTTCTCCCTCTCCCTCTGCCCCTCCCCTTGTTCCTGCGTGCTCAAGCTCGCGCTCTCTCTCTCTCTCGCAAATAAAAAAATCTTTTAAAAAACAAGTAAATAAAAACCTTAAGCCTTTACAAAAACTGGATCCATCCCTGTGCTAAAGGATAATGAACCTTTGCTGCAGATCTAAGAAATGAATCATAATTGGTAAAAACCAGTCAGAGAAATCGTAGTTTTCATCACCTTAGTTCAGTCTAGAGAAGGTCTGCTGGAAGCCTCTCAAACTATCATTGGTCCAGAATAAAATAAAAAGCCACTTAAGGAAAAACCTTTTTGCACTGTTTACTATAGCCCCTCTCCTTCTCTTGTTTTAGACCTTACTGTGTGATGCCCCGAGCTATGTAAGCATCTTAGAACTATAAAGAAATATCAAGAGAATTATACACAAGCCAAATGATCATCCTGATAGAACTGATTTGACAGACCAATGCTGGGACCTCTCATCACCAAATTCCTTTAAAGAATGATCATGACCATTCCTTGTAGATATGATCACAATCTGTGTGTGGTCCACTCACCAGTCGATGGATCTTCAGGACCCGTTAATAGCTATTATGGATAAAGCTGTTATGAACAAGTCTGTGTATACAGTCATGTCTTCATTTCTCTTGGGTAAATACTTTGAAATGGGATTAATGGGCCCAATGGTTAGTATATGTTTAACTATATAAGAAACTGCTTTTCCAAAGTGGTTGAACAATTTTTTATTACCAACAGCAAAGTATGAGAGTTCTAGTTGCTCTATATTTTTACCCTTAATAATGTCAGCCTTTTCATTTTAGCCACTCTACTGTGTGGTTATAGTTAGATTGGTTTTAACTAGCATTGACCCAATAACTAATGAGGCTGAAAATTTTTTCATGTGTTTTTTGCCATTCCTTTATCTCCCTTTATGAAATGTCTAAATTTTCAAGTTTTATTGTTTTTATTGAGTTGTAAGAGTTTATATATTCTGATTATAAGTTCTTTATCAGACATATATTATGTAAATATTTTCTTTCAGTATGTGGCTTACTTTTTCAGATTCTAAATGGTGCCTTTTGAGAAGCAAAGTTTTTAATTTTAAAAAAGTCCAATAAAACATGGTTTATGTATTATGTTTTTATATCCTACCTAAGAAATCCCTGCCTAATCCAAGGACACAACCATTTTATCCTATGGTATCCTCTAGAATTTTTGTAATATTAGCTGTTATATTTATAACTATAATCCATTTCAAGTTAATTTTTATATATACTGTAAAGAAAGGGCTATGGTTTATTTGTTTGCACATGGATATCCAATGGCTTCAGCATCATTCATTGAGTTTTTTCAATATGTCCATGAATAACCTCAGTATCTTTGTCAAAAACCATTGGCCTTATATGTTTTGTCTATTTCTGAACTCATTCTCTTCCATTGATCTATATGTCTACCATACATAATACCACACTGCCTTATTTGCTATAGATTTATAATAAGTTTTGAAATCAGTTAGTATATGACCTCCACCTTTGTTCTTTGTCGGAGTTGTTTTGGAAATTCTAAGCCTTTCCCTTTACATTGTCATATGAATTGTAGACTCAGCTTGTTAATTTTTATAAAGAAAGTCTACTGACATTTTGACTGGGACTGCATTGAATCTAGAGTCAAAATGAGATAGAATTGACATCTTGAAAATATCATGTCTTCTAACCCATTAACCTGATATATCTCTCCATTTATTCAGGTCATCTTGAATTTCTCTCCAGAATGTTTCGTGGTTTTTTTAGTGTGGCAGTCTTGCATATGTCACTAAATTTGCCCCAAAGTATTTCATAGTATTTAACACTACAAGAAATATTTTTATTTTAATTTCTAATTGTTTGTGATTAACCTATAAACATAAAATTGATCTTTGTACATTGATCTCATATCCTGTGAATGTGCTAAATACAGCTATTAGTTCTACTAGCATTTTTGTAGATTCTTTCAGATTTTTTAGCAGAGATCATCATATCATCTGCAAATAAAAACAGTTTTACTTCTTTTCCATTATAGATTCCTTTTACTTCTCATATTGCCTTAATGCACTGGCTAAAACCATCAGTAAGGTTAAATACAAGTGGTGAAAGATAATATCCCTGCCTCATTGGAGGAAAAACTCATTCTTTAATCATGATGTTGGCTTTAGGTTTTTTATAGATGCCTGTTTTATAGATTAAAGAAGTACCTCCTTATTCCTAGTTTTCTGAAATTTTTTTTAATTAATGGCTTTTGAATCTTGTCAAATACTTTTCTTGCATCTATTAGGGTGATCCTATGAATTTTAGTTTTCTGCCTTTTAATATACCAACTTGCAATGATTGATTTTTGAATACTGAAATAGCAATGTATTTTGGGAAAAAATTTTACTTTGTCAGGAAGTATTATCCTTTGTACATATTGGTGAATTATATATGCTAAAATTTTGTTAAAGAGTTTTGCATCTATGTGTATTAGGGTTACATGTTTTTATTGTAACAACATTGGTTTTAGTATCAGTTATAATGGTGGCCTCGAATGAAGTAAGATTTATTCTCTCCTTTTCTGTTTTTTAGAAAAGTCTGAATTAAATCTATTTTTTTCCTTAAATACTTGATAGAATTTACCAGCAAAATAATCTGGGTCTGTAGTTTTCTTTGTGAGTGATTTTTTTTTTAATCAAAAAAAACTTAATAAATATTGGACTATTTAGCTATTTCTTCTTCAATGAGTTTTGATAGATTATGCCTTTTGAGGAATGTGTCCATTTCATCTAAATCGGTAAATTTATTAGCATAAAGTTTTTCACAGCATTCTTTTATTACCATTTTATGTCTCCAGAATATGTAGTGCCATCACCTTTCTCATTCATGATACTGGCAGTTTCTTTTCTTCTTTTCCTCATAAATTTGGCTAGGGAGGTATCAATTTTATTGATCTTCTCAGATAACTAACTAGCTTTTGGTTTCACTTACTTCCTCTATTGACTATTTTTTTTCTATTTCACTGATTTCTACTCTGATATTTATTAGTTCCTTTCATTTACTTGATTTGGGTTTCCTCTGCTCTTCCATTTTTGGTTTCTTAAAGTAAAAGCTGAGATCATTGACTGAGATCTGTTTTGTTTTGTTTTGTTTTGTTTAACATAGACATTTAGGGCTATAAATTTTCTTTTAAGTCTTACTTTAGTGGCATCCACAAGTTTTGATATATTGTGTTTTAAATTCCATTCCATTCAAGATAATTTTTAATTTCCCTTTTGATTATTCCTTTAGCCTGCGGGATAGTTAGAAATATACTATTTAATTTCCAAGTATTTGGAGAGTTTCTGGACAACTTTGCCTTATTGATTTCTAGTTTAATTCAGCTTTGATTAGAAAACATTCTTTGCATTACTTGATCAATTTAAAAATTATAGAGACTTGCTTTATGCTGAGAATATATATTGGAAAATGTTCCATGTGTATGTGAAATGAATATATATTTTGCACTGTCGTTAGGTGAAGTATCCTATCAATATCAAATAGGTCTACTTGGTTGATAATGTTGCATTAATCTTATGTATACTTACTGATTTTTTATCTATTTATTCAACTGATCATTGAGACAGTGGTATCAAAATATTCAAGAATAACTGTAGATTTATCTATGTTTCTTTATAATTCTGTCAGTTTTTGCTGCATTATTTGAATGTTCAGGATTGTTGTGTAAACCTTTATGATTTTTATGTCTTCTTGATGAATTGGCCCCTTTATCACTAAGAAATGACCTTCTTGGGGCACCTGGGTGGCTCAGTCATTAAGCATCTGCCTTCGGCTCAGGGCATGATCCTGGAGTTCTGGGATCAAGCCCCACATAGGGCTCTTCCTCTGGGAGCCTGCTTCTTCCTCTCCCATTCCCCCTGCTTGTGTTCCCTCTCTCGCTGGCTATCTCTCTCACTGTCAAATGAATAAATAAAATCTTTAAAAAAAATAAATAAATAAGAAATGACCTTCTTTATCCTGGTAATATATTTTGCTCTAAAATCTACTTTGGAAAAAAAATAAATAAATAAAAAATAAAATGTACTTTGGAAAATATAAATAAATAAAATAAAATCTTTATCTATATTAATTTAGCCACTAAACTTTCTTTTCATTAGTGTTATCATGGTATATAATTTTTTAAAGATTTATTTATTTATTTGAGAGAGAGAGAGGGCACACAGTGGGGAGAGGGAGAGAAAGAGGGAGAGAGAATCTGAAGCAGACTCCACACCAAGCATGGAGCCCAACATGAGGCTCAATCTCAGGACCCTAAGATCACGACCTGAGCCAAAACCAAGAGTCAGTCACTTAACCATCTGTGCCACCCAGGCGCCCCTATCATGGTAAATTTTTTATCATCATCTTACTTTTTTTTTTTAAGATTTTATTTTATTTATTTGACAGAGAGAAAGACAGCCAGCCAGAGAGGGAACACAAGCAGGGGAAGTGGGAGAGGAAGAAGCAGGCTCCCAGCAGAGGATCCGGATGCAGGCTCGATCCCAGGACCCTGGGATCATGCCCTGAGCTGAAGGCAGCCGCTTACGACTAAGCCATCCAGGCGCCCCCTCATCATCTTACTTTTAACCTACTTCTGTTTTTCTATTTAAAGTGAGTGTTTTGCAGGCAGCAGAGAAGCTTATCACATCTGATCCTCTCTATCTTTAAATTGTGGTATTAGATCATATACATATAATGTTAATATTGATATGACTAGGTTTAAATCTACCTTAAATTAACTTTCATAATTGCTCACCATTTAATAAGAACCTTCTGCCTCACCATTCCTCAGCAAAAGGCCTAGGTTGGTAAAATCGGGAGACACTGAATAGGAAAAGTTTTCCAAAGAATCTGAGGCAGTGGTCCCAAACTTCAGTGAAATTCAGGTACATCTGACCTCAACAATCCAAGAATAAAATCAGAAAATGGGAATAAAAATAATCAGAAATCAAATCATACTTCAGTGGATTATCAGACATTAACTATTATCTATCATAATGTGTTCTAGAAATACAATAAATTTCATCCATGGTGTATGTTGTGAAACACAGGATTTGTGTTCCTTAGAATTTTCCCATAATATTCTGAGAATAGTTCCATTGCCTCTGATCAAAATTCCCTATATAAACATACATAGAGGGTGTATGGACGAAGAGTGAAATTTGGGAGATTATTACCCTCAAATGAATAAAATTCAGCAGACAGAAATTAAGCACAAAGTTAAATGGCCCCAAAATGCTACTTTTTTCTAAAGACGGGAACCAAGTAATATTTTTACAAAGTTTTCCAGATACATTACGCATTCCACTATGATTAATAAGAAGAATATTCTAATTGCCAGAAGCTACCTGCATTGGTAGAAGGTCTTAAGTCAGAAGAGGATATCTTGAGGACCCTGAGAATTTGTCATAGGAGACTAGGAATTCTGAAAAGATAACACCAGTAATCTTCTCAGGATATATCAAGAGGCTTGCAATATATTTTGTATTTTCTCAGTACTAAATGTAAGGTTAAAAGATGAAAATTCCAGAGAAAACATCAAAGAATTCTTAAGCCCTATGTCTATAACTGGGTGGATTATTTTTCCCCAGTGAATTGACTTTGTAACAAAGCAAAATTCTTATGGATTAGACTCATTTTTTTTTTTTTTACCATATATCCTATGCTTTTAAAAAGTAATAATGGTAATTTAGAAAAGTTATCAGAAATAATAATTCAGACATTCTCCTTATATAAAAACTAAGAATTGGTATGGGGAAATGGGTATGGTGGGCACATGGGGCCCCAAAGAGTTTATAGTCCATGACAAGAAGAAAAGAAAAAATTGAAAAAAAGATCTGGAGAGAATCGCTTCTGACTGGCTCCACCCTGGAGCTGTCATCTTTTGGCAAAGTTACAAAAATGTCTTTTCACTGCAACATGCAATGGAAAACTTAGAGTTCTCTGTGAATCATCCTGGAGACAGTGATATACTGAAACACGCTGAAGCAAAAGCTTGCAGAAGATATATTCAACTAATAAAGAAAGAAGACTATCTTTCTTTGTTATTAAGTAGACAATACATGTACAAAATGGTACAATTAACTTCTTTTAATAATCAAAACCTCCCTGATTGGTTGTGTAAAACAGCATCAGATAAAAACAAGCAAACAAAAAATACCATTATGATGTAATTTCTGCCCGGAATACTTCACACAACCACAGGTCACTTGTGACTCTCATTTTTCTTATATAAATCTTCATCCAATATATGCTATAATTCCTCCGTTATTTCTTGATGATTATAAGCTGCTATTATCGAAATTTACCTAGAATTTATTAGACACAGAAACACCATCAGAGGTTGGGGGGGGAGTCTTCAAGGACCCAGGAGTCACCATAATGCTGAGGGCATATTACGTTACTAATCACTGTGGAAAGGAGAAGGAACTGAAATAGGAAAGGCCCTATTCAACATTCCTGCTTCATTGCTCATAAAAATCCCGTATTTCAGATCCCATGTACTACCAGCCAATCCTTAAATATACTGTTTTCTTGTTTCTTTGTCTTTAGAGATTATTCTTTTAATAAGAAGACCATTTCCTTTGCCTCATCCTTGATGATACATCTCACATGTTAGATTCTCTCTGATGCTTCTGTTTTCCCCACACTCCTCATATTCCCCATAGTTTAATTCTAAGCTGCTTAGCACTTTGCTCTTGCCTCTCACAGAAATTTATATTGCAATTGCTTCCTTTGATAGCAATCATTTCCCTTTTAAAATGATCCTTGTTTAATATATTTATATGTATTATATGTCTACATTTTTCCATAAAGGACTTGAGATAGTTTATAATAAAAGATACTGCAATCAAATATTTAAATGGAAATAGAAAACTAAAACCAAAGAAAAGAAAAATATAAAAATGCTAAATATAAAGAGCAACAAAATTACCCTGTTTGGGGTTCAAATATTTCTTTGAGCTTCTTGGAATCTGCTAGTAAAAGGATTCTCATCAGAAAGGAAGAAAATATTGTTTGCCTTGGTTTTTCAAAGGGAAACAACATTATTCCCAGCAGGGAATTCTGAAGTAAAATTCATCATAGGAGATTGTATATAAAAGACACTAATCCATATAAAAGACAATATTATCAACACTGGTGGAGCACACTAGCCCAGATGAATTGCAAATGACTGTTTCTTATCTCTATCTTTAGCATAAATAAAGCTCACAGTATTAAAATACAATGTGGTGTGGGTGATTATATAATAGTCTGAATTAAGATAAGCTAACCAAGTAGCCTTCTGGTAATTTAGTTTGCTACAAGGATAAAATTTCTATAGGGCATATATTTAAGCAAGTTTCCTAAATACTTTCTTCAGAGGGTCCCTTAATAAAAGAAGCCAGAAACCACTAGACCAGCACTGACAACACTGTATGGATATTTCCCCTTTAAAAAAGGGAGGGGGAAGTGGAAAAATAATTTGACAAACACTGGTTTAAACAAAATTAAACAGATTCCTTTCTACAGGAATTCTCAGAGAATTAAATTTGCAAATACATTTCATAAATCCCCACGCTACAGAAGTTAAATAACTTGCTCAAGGTCACACAGCTAGGAAGGTGGATTTGAACCTGAGCTGTCCAGTTTCAAAGTTTACATATGTGATCATCAACTAGAGAGTTAAAAAGCCTGGACTAAGAGATATGATAACTTGGCTACAGAGGCTAGAGTTATAGAAAGAGACAATCCAAAGGAGGGCATCCAACAGGTGGAGAAAGTTCATTTATGGTTCAGGTTGTCATGAACTAGAAGGATAGATCATAGGCCATACTTGAAACCAAGTGGGCAGCACTAGAAGATTCTGAGAGATCAATCCCCTTTGTGGCAACAGAATCCTGTTCTGACACGCAGTAGCTAGAGGAACTTCTATGGGCCTCAGTTTCCTCAGATATAAAATTGTGATAAAAGCTGGTTTGACAGAGTAGTTTCAAGGTCAGAAAATATAAAGCACTTTGCATGATGCCTGGTAAAAGCAGGCGTTCAGTGGAGGATGGTTATCATCAGTCAGTCCTCATGATCATGAGGGAAGTGCACTTAGCTCCATTTTATAAATGAGTAAAGTAAGACTCACAGATGTCAAATAACTTGCCTAAAGTTCTACAGCTGGTAAGCGGAAGAGAACAGATCACATTCTACTCACCCGACCTCAAATCCAAGACTCTTAGCTCTGAACTACAAAAAAGAATGAGGCTAAAAAGTTCTTAGTCCACTGGCTATAAAACCTGAAAGCATCAGTAAAGGACAAACCGAGGTAAGAAATATATATAATACTAAAGAGACATGAGCAATCTCTGAGAGAGAGAGAGAAAGGTGAAGAGAGAGTGGTATATTGGCAAGAGAGAAAAATCTAGAGCTGATAGAGATTTCATGGCAGTGATAAAAGATTTACAGAAGCCCAACCATGAGGCCTTATGAGGGTTCACAGTGAATTCTGTTGTAATGAATTGTTTTTCACTACCTAATTTATCCCTGAGTTTCTACATGTGTGCATACACACTGATGTTCAGGTTCAGAAGTCATTCTTTCTGTAGAAGGACTCTAGTTGATTTTTAGGACTTTTCAAAACTTTTAACTATGTAACAACAGATCAGAAGTGGCCAAATTATTATTCTTGCAGGAATTCATCACTGGGTTTAGACAGCAGCATTGTGATAGTTTGTGGAAGAATCAGCCTTTGCCACCCAACCCAGGATATCAAACATAGGTTTTTTTCCTAATATTTATACATGTAAATGCCACAAAAGCCTTAAATCTAATTTATAAATAAATATTTTTTTGTATTAGCATTCAGTCTGAAAGGCAGCTGCTCCTCCTTAGCCATACATTTCTAAACTGCCTTCCTGCTATCCTAGTTTCAGTTAACTAGCTACGCACTGAAATGCAGAAATGTTAATGAACTGTTCATTTCTTAGGCTTGAACTATTCAGGTGGAAATGAATGATGTTTTGAAAATTTCTAAAGTGCTTATAATGTTCCTAAAGTGTTCAACTATGGGGCTACTCTGTACATTCCCAGAATCATATCCACAAAAAAAGAGAGGAAGAGATTAATATAATTAATAAGCCTACACTGGATAACCATTATTTTAAAAAAATCAGATTAAATCAAATACATTAGAAGTTAGTAAATGTCTGTTATTCTCCTTTACAGAGTGGTAAAGAAAGAGAAATGCCTAACTTCAAAAATGGACAAATCATTTTTGCAGATATAGACTTCATGGCAATGATAGAAGTTTTATTGCTCCTGAGGAATTAACCCGTATCTATCCTTTCAATAATGTTGCTCATAAAAACCCAGACTTCAGTTACCTATTCATAAAATAGGTGATGAATCACTATGTTGTACACCTGAAACTAATGTAATGTTGTATGTCAAATACAGTCAAATAAAGAAAAGTTAAAACAAAACAAAACATGGGTGATGGATGACAACAGATTGGCCCTCCAATGCTAAAAGTCCATCATTCAATATCAACTGACAGACAAAAAAGGAACTCTATAAAATTAATTGTTATTGGGAGGGACACACAAAATAAACCCTAGAAAGAAACATTGTATCTTTTCTTTAGTCAAATCTAGTCATTCTTATTTTTCTTCAAAAAAGCCTCATTTCCACATATAAAAGTATTTATAAATAATCAGCTCACCAAAAAATAAACATGTCAATGAAAGTTAAATTCATTGAGTTTTACTAAATAAACCATATATATCTTCCTTTTGTTCTTTTCAGAAATATACATAAACAGTTGAAATAAAATTTTCTTTGGTGTTTTTATATGAATAGAAAAAAAAAAAGAAAAAGAAAGCTATTAACAAAGTACATAAAAACAGACTGTTAATAGTAGGACAATCCAATGAATGCCTTTGGTATAAATACCAATTACATCATCAATGCTATAAAATAGTTCTGTTAAGGGGCGCCTGGGTGGCTCAGTCGCTAAGTGTCTGCCTTTGGCTCAGGGTGTGATCCCGGTGTTCTGGGATCGAGTCCCGCATCAGGCTCCACCATTGGGAGCCTGCTTCTTCCTCTCCCACTCCCCCTGCTTGTGTTCCCTCTCTCACTGCCTGTCTCTCTCTCTGTCAAATAAATAAATAAAATCTTTAAAAAATAATAATAATTCTGTTAAAATAATATACTCATATTTATGAGTTTCCCAAGTAGAAGGGTAGAAACAGTCTCCAACTTGCAGGAAACTCTGGATAAAAAGTGAGAAAAAGTAGAAATATTCATTCCAGATTTTTCATCTATGGCATGCCTCAAGCAAAGTTTGCCAGCCTCCTCTCTCTTCTGCTTGGAGTCCATTGTCTAAAATGGGAAGAGAAGGAAGCAGGCCAGCACTGAGTTATGAATACCACAATGTGAAGATCTTCTTCCTAGGAAGGAGTTAATACATTTAAAGTGAAATTTCCAAAGATCTCTACCCACTCCCTCAGCAATGATCCTACTAGACCCACCAGAATAAGCAGGGAAATTCCTAGGGAAGTATTTGCATTTCAAGAGACAGTGAACAGCCCCAAGTCTTTTCATACATCACACACACACACACACATATACATACACACACACACATACACACATATATAAATATATATATATAAATATATATATATACATATATACACATATACACCTGCTATGAGTAGTAGAGTTAAGAACATAGACTGACTCAGGCTTTTGGCCTTTGAATTCCCGTTTTGCCACTTCGTATGACATTGAATGGTAAGTCACAGTTAAAGCTTAATTTTGTCATCCATAATATCATAATAATAACAGTAAGAATTGCATACAGTTGAAAAAGTTAAATGAGAGGACAATGCTTGATATAATGTCTGGTATATAATAAGTATTAAATAAAATGTTAGTTACTATTACTGAAAACAACATTTGTACGGGAAAAGACTTCCTACACTGGACTTTATAGAAAACTATATCTATAAGTGATAATTGCAACATCCTTGTGAGGTAGATATTGCAGACAATATATAGAATATTATAGAATACTATATTCCTCATTTTATAGAAGAGGAGTTAGAGGCTCTGAGACAGCTTGTATGAATCGACAAATGCAATTTTTAAAAAATTACAAAGCTGACAGATGACAGAGCCAGAACCCAAAATGACATCTTTGACCCTATAGCGCAGGCCACAGCCAGTACCTCATAATTCTTACTCTCAAAACGGGTATAAATACCTTTGCAATGAACAAAACTGATTACTAAGTGTCTTCAATGGAAAAATTTTCTCATTACCTGATTTTATAAGGTCTCTGTGTCTTTCATTGTCCTTGGGCTATTTTATAACTCTGTAAATTGTAGATAACTGATAATGCAAATAATTCTTGTCCATGTATATGCAAATGGTTTTAAATGGTGTAAGTGCATTGATTTTCTTTCCCCACTGCAGAAGTCAGTTGTGTATCTGTTAAACAAATTCATTTAAGCATCCTAATTGCCTATAACTATTTCTGCTTTTTGAATTCTCCTTTCTACCAGTTATAACATCTTTTTGGTTCCTTCATTAATTAATGAATTAAACAAAATCATTTACATGTGTTATATTTGTGGTAGTCTCGATTTTACTGTTTGGTTTTTTAGGGGTTTGTTTTGTTTTGTTTAGAAATTATCCTTTAACACAAAGGAGATTTCAACCACCTCTCATACTTTCCTCTGGGAATACAAGGGAAGTCTCCCTGGGAGTCTCTAGCCCATGAATTTTTATGGCAGAAAGATGACGTGCTATATCAAATATTGAGTCTGACTCTCAAAATGTGTAAATGGTTCTCTGTTAGTCACTTTAGGAAACTATATTAACTCTTACAGGTACTAGGATGTTATGAAACAAATATAGGGTTTTGTTCCATGGGTCCAGATTAAGAGCAGCAAGGGGATCAGAACAACTTGAAGGGATCCCACTGGTCTTCTGTCTTAATCCCTCTCCTCTTCTCAATTCCAACATTTACAAGACACAGAATAGTCACTGCATCAGCACTCTTCTCTGCCTTGGCTCTTAATTGAATACTTGTACTCTGTTCCAACAGAACCTACTCACAGCTAAGCCCTTGGAGTAACTATGCCTTTCCTGAAGTGTAACAACCCGGAGGCAAATAGGACAGACCACCCACCATAGACTACCTGTGTCCTTGTGAATTCAGGACAGAAAATGCTGGGCTTTTAGAACCCAGTACTTCTCTAACAATAGGAAGAAAAGTCCTTCTTGCTCTCCTTTTCATGGCTCTCCATGCTTCGTGTTGTCCACATTCCAGGAGTGTGTGTAGCCCTTGTACTCATTTAAAAGGTAGGGAAACAGATGGGGATGGCTTAATTTGTGAAGACAACTAGTTATCTTATAAGTACAGATGGAGTAAGTAGCACAATTATTACCAGACAACTGAGGCTGCCAGATGGTTTGGTTTAAAAAAAAAAAAAAAAAAAATCAAGGGTAGCTGCCAGATTCACAGCAGGGATGGGCCTACTCCCAGGGGTATAGCTTTACAGATTTAAATCACCTTGCTACTTGTCTAGGAGTCTGCTCCTCCAAAGACATTGTCCTCTGTGGCTGCAGAAGGAATAGGAGGAAGACTCAGGTCACTAGGTGGTCAGTGGCATATTAGCAGGCTTTCTAAAGGTGAAAGTGAAGAAAAACAAAGGATTACTTGTGCATAATACAGTTGATGCTAGAAATCTGCTTTTTTAAGAATAAGAATCAAGCTTTAAAGGGCATACTGGTGCAAGATAAAGAAACTGTGTTCTGTGTTTTATTTGTTTGTTTCTCAAGTCCAATATTTGCATTCAGAACTCTTCCTTTCTTGGCAATCTCCCTAAGAAGATGGGAACTTCCTGGCTGACTCTGTTCTAAGGCTCAGTACCAAGGGCTGAATCACTAGTATCTCTGGGTTAAGTTCTCTCAAAGCACCAAGTTAATTGGTTGAGCAAGGTAAAAAAATCATTAAAATAGGGAATGTTGGTTTGCGCAAACTCCAGATGGTTGATTAAGCGATCTGAGTCCTAAAGCAAATTTTATAACTTCTAGGGAGAGTGGGCTTCTTCTCCCAGCAGCAGCTCCTCTATGGAACACATCTATTAATGGTGAGGGTGGAAAGAGGTATCCAAACACCAACATAGCCCTTCGAGTTATAATCCAGTCATTTTCTCCTTTGTATTATAGATGTGGTTGCTTTCCTCAGTCTCTTGTCCCAGGGGGGGCTAGCTATGCTCATTTTAGGGTCTGAAAGAATACTGCCACCCTATGACCAGAAGCCACAAAACCCCAAATGAATAATCTGAGATTTCAACTTAGGGCGTCTAAGAACAGGCCAGGGCTAGGACTTGGTACAAACATTAGAGAATGATTGCAAAAGATATTTCATATGTCTCGGAGCCTTTCACACTTGTCTGTTTTTTAATCTTATGTTCATTTAGATGAAGCATTTTAAAAATTGCTGAATGAACAAGTATGCCCTCCCCCAAACTTCTACATACTGATTTAGTTACTCATTCAACAAATGTATATCAAATCATGTCCCTGTGCCAAGGACCCCTGACATGATGGAAATACACAGTGCAGCCACTGCAATATTGACTCTAAAGGCAGAGAGAGTTGGGTTTGAATCCCATCTCCACACTTACTTGACAAATTATTTAACATCACTAATCTTAAATTTCTTCAGTTATGAAATGAGAAATATAAGAGTACATATTCCCTGAGGCTGTTGTTATAATTTTCAAGGCCAAAATACAGCATAAATATGATTAACAATATGCCTAGTATGTAGAATTCACTCAGTTAGCAAATAAAAAATTTATTTCTCACACTTGTATAAACATTCAATTCTTATTTTGAGCTCTATCCTGCCTCCTTCCAACTTTCTAATTTCAAAGGGTCTATCTGGTCCAGTATTTTAAAAAGTTGCCTATAGGTCCAAGAGAATTATTAGTCCAAGAGAATACAGTAGACTGGTATTTGCAAGGGAGGAGGCATGGTTTGAAAATTAGCAGAATAATTTTAGCCTTCTAATGTGGTCTTTCCAGAAAATACATGTATTGAAATATATATTACTTCTTTATAAATTATCTTTTCTGTATTTCTCCTTTATATTTATTATATTTGTTATGCTTTAAAAAAAAATTGTCTTGGCCCTTCCCAACATTCGAATTTTACCCTGGCATTCTTTGTGGAGGGCTTAATCTAGTCTCATCCTGATACCACAACCCATGCCAGCTGTGATCATAGCACAAAGTACTAGGCTCCATCCTACCCAGAACTCTACCCAAGGATATTTGTGCCTCTTCTCCTTTGGTTCATTTTTCCTCTGCTAGCCACGTATCCTAATTTTTTCCATACTATACTCTCCAAAATAGTAACAAATCTCTTGTACTTTCTATACTTCTTAATAGGTCACTCTCCTCACCCTTTCTTGTCTTCTCTTTGGTGCAAAGAAGGATCCCCCTCATCAGTACCATGGGCACTCTCCCTGCTCCTTGGTGCTAATATCTTCCCATCAGAATTCCAGTTTTCTTTCAAGTTGATGCTGTCCCAGTAGATCGCCCTTGCCCCTTGTTATCATTGTCACTAACTACACCCTAGCATACTCTCCACATTCTTTGTGTAGCAATATAATTATCTTCCTTATTCCCATTATTTTCCTACGACTTATGGCTTTCTAAATAGTGTCCATAAGGAGAAAACAGATACAGGTGAAATTAAAAAGTCAACTGAAATGTCTGAAAGGATTTCTACAAATTTATAGAAGTAAAGAAATCATTGAAGTAATACTTTTTCTAGCCAGACTGTGTTTTTCTTTTTAAGATTTTATTTATTTGAGAGAGAGAAAGACAGAACATGAGCAGGTGGAGGGGTAGTGGGAGAAGGAGAAGCAGACTCACCTGCTAAGCAGGGAGCCCAATGCAGGGCACAATCCCAGGACCCCAAGATCATGACCTGAGCCAAAGGCAGATGCTTAACCAACTGAGCCACCCAGGCACCCCTACCCAGACTCTTGAGAAAGAAAAAGTTCACTGAATTCTAAAAGCTTCCTTTAATTATGAAGAGCCATAGCCTGGTCAAATTAGGATATTTGAGTATAGGGGGCGCCTGGGTGACTCAGTCGTTAAGCATCTGCCTTCGGCTCAGGGCGGGATCCCACCGTCCTGAGCTCAAGCCCCACATCAGGCTCCTCCTCTGGGAGCCTGCTTCTTCCTCTACCACTCTCCCTGCCTGTGTTCCCTCTCTCGCTGGCTGTCTCTCTGTCAAATAAATAAATAAATAATCTTTAAAAAAAAAAGAAATAAATAAACAAAACAAAACAAAAAAGGATATTTGAATATAGAGTTTATACCAAAACCCAGAGCTTAAGCTTAAATAAAGAAGTGGAGATGTCTTATGCCTAACTTATTCCTAAATTCTGTGAAAGTAAAATAATGGGCCTCTATAAAATAATATCATTCCCTAATCTAGATTGAGAAGACAGGAAAAGTCCCTTAGAAGATGTGACCTGGGATGGGAAAGACACCAAGAATATTTGGAGAAATTATTCTAAATAAAAAACATTTACAAAGACCCTGCAACATAAGCTAGATGGACACGGGAGAGTGATCATTGAGAGGGGTATGTGATTTAGGGGGTGAGTAGGAATTTATTCATTTACTTAACAAATAACTTATTGAGCTATATCTATATACCACTCATTGCTCTATGTATTGAAGATCCAGCACTGAACAAAACAGATGAAAATCCCTGCTCTCATAGAGCTTATATTTAAGTTGTGAGAGACAACTAATATAGAAAACAAATAAGTAAATTATACAGAATATAATGCTAAAAAGAGAATCAGAAAGAGGTGAATGGGAACACAGTTTGCAGTTTTAAATAGGGTGGTTAAGGGTTATCTCATTGAGAAAGAACACTTTAAACAGAGACTTAAGGGAGGTAAGGGAGTTAATAACAGGGGAAATGTGTTCCAAGCAAGAGAAACAAGTACATAGACTGAGTTGAGAGAAAAATCCTATGTGTCCTAGGAAACCAAGAAGGCAGTTAGTACGGCTAGAAATGATGTACAAAGGAAAAGAGAAAGAGATGAAGTTAAGGAAGTAATGGGAGCTAGATCATACAAAGCCTTGTAGGTCACACTAAGAACTTTTTTCCCCTCTATGTGAAAAGGAAAGCCACTGGAGAATAGAGAAGTGACATGATCTGATTTATATTTTTTTAAAAAAATCATTTGGCTCTGTGTTGAGAATAGATTGTAGGTAGAATCAGGAAGCCCGGTTAAAAGGCTATTACAATAATGCAGGTAAGAAACTGATAGTAGTTTATATCTGGGTGGTAGCAAAAGGGATGGTAAAAATTAAACAGACTTTCACACAGGATTTCCTGACAGGTAAGATGTGAGCTTTGTGAGAAAGGAAGAAGTTAAAGTGACTTCAGGGTTGGTTTATTTCTTCTCTCTGAGCAACTGGAAGAACAGAGTTGCCATTTGAAGAACAGGAATTGCAATTTAGTGAGTTGGAGAAGACTTAGTTGGAAGATATTTAAGAAAGAAGATCAGTATTGAGCATACTGAATTTGATATGACTAGTAAATATCCTTCGGTAACAGTGTTCTGGTAACAGTGAGAGAAAGGGTCTGAAACTGAGGTGAGAGGTCCAGGCTGGAGCTTTAAATCTAGAAGTTATCACCAGATAGATAGCATTTAGATAAGTGATAATCAGTGAGATCCTCAAGGGAATTTACAAATAGAGGAAGGACTGAAACTTGAGATGCTCCAAGGAGAGACCAGCAGAAGAAAAGGAGCAAAAATAATTACGGAGGCAGAAGAAATGCAAAGTGTGCTGCACTAGAAACAAAGCAGCAAAAAAGTTTCAAGATGAAAGGAATGAACAACTATCCAATTGTTTTAGACTGGTCAAGTAAGATGAGACTGAGAATCAGTAATTGTATATGACAACATGGAGATAATGCTTGACCTTAAGAGAGTAATTTTGTTGATGGTGGATGCAAAACCCTAAGTGAAGTAAATTTCAAGGAGCATGTGAGGAAAGGAGTAGTTTAGAGAACTCTTTAAGAAATATTCCTGTGAATGAAGACCTGAAAAATGAGACTATAGCTAAAGAGAAAATCATGGACAAAGACAACAAAATTAATATCACCAAACAGAATGAACCAGTTAAAGGAGAGAAACCTATGGTGTAAGAGAGACAGGAGAGAATTGATAGGATAATGTCCTTAAATATAAAGTTAGCCTAGGCAATAGGTGGAGGTGTAAACCCCTGGTTGGAACAAGACAATTCACCCACAGGAAAATAAGAAGGGCAAGCATACAGGTGAGGCTACTACAGATGTGAAGGTGGGAGCCTGGGGAAGAGCAAACCCTATGTTTCCTAAAAAACAAGTCAGTTCCCCAAGAACAAGAGTATGATGGTTCATCACTCACATTGCCAAATCTTCCATATAATAAGACCTCAATGAATTACTCTTCAAGAAGAATAAAGAGGTGCCCTCTCATACATACTACAGAAATATACACACTATATCTGTGTGTCCATATTATTCATATCCTTCCCACCACTTCAGCAAAGAATAATGTACTGAAATGCCCTATGAACATTAAATATCAAGCTCAGGTGTAACAAAAACTGTAAAGAAATATGTGGTATAACCTTCTCTGTATGAACTCATATTTAATGATCTACTTGACACTTAAGCTCACCTGTCACACCAAGTCACTTTTACTTTCGAACATGCATTTTTTGCTAAGCACACTTAGTACCTGGTCATACATAATGATACATCTATATTCTCTTAAAATGATTAAAACTGAATCCAAAGATTTTTGTTTGTCTATTTAATATTTGTGTGGTCTCTTGTCATCTAAAAACTGATTGGATAGCTTTTTAAATTCCTTGACCAACCAAGCAAGTAAATTTAAATTAAAAACACTGACTCACTGTATTTAGGGTAAAAGCCTAATTTTACAAGTGAATAGACTGACTTCTGTTTCTAGTACTTTGGTCACTTTACAACCTGATTGACCCTTCCACTGTAAGCAACTAAAAATGATGGATAAAAGATATTTTGAAACTTTTAATGTATCAAGGAACTAGCAAGTAAAACATACTCAGAAATAACCAAAAAAGAAGTGAAAACAGCTAAGCTTAGCAAGTGAACTTGAGCTCTGTTTTTGTGAATGTAGAGAATGGAAGACAAAGCTTGGAGCCAACACATAATGTAGAATCAAATAGAAGACCATCCTGTATAAATCAAGGGTCCGCATCGAAACTGGGCTTCCAGGGAAAGGAAAACTAGAAATGACCCTTCTCCCTCAGGTCTTGCAAGGCAAATTACTTTTCTTGAATTTTAGTATTAAATGGAGAGGGGATTAAAATCTCCTTTGATAAATGAAACCTTAAACTAATCTTTACTTCCCTTTATTGGCTGAGATTATACTATAGATGGTCTCAAAAACCTCAACCTGAAAATCTAGTTCTAAAGGGCCCCACATTTATAGTATCTTCAGGTGCCTAAAATAAGCAAACACAAATCTTCTTCAGAGGAATGTACGTCCATTAAAGATTTCAAAGAATTACCAGGGATAAAGTTCTAAAAACTATGATTATAGTCTAAAATAATCAAACTGACAAGAAATAAGACATATGAGGAAAAGTCAGAAGCACAGAAACAATAAAATCATATCTGAAAAAAATTCTTAATTTGAACTATCAAATACAGACTATAAAGTATGTATATATTATATGTCTTAAAAATAATAAAAGAAATCCCAAATATGAAAAAAAGTAAGAGACTAAATCAGTATGGTATACTAAATTCTGAAGCACCCTCCAACTATAAAACAAGATCCTTCATAAAATACAACTTTCATGCATTTAAGTTTAGAGGAAGTAAGGGAAATTAAAAAAAAAAAACACTATCAAAAATATGTTGTAAAACAGTAATAACAAGCACTAGCTACATACAAAATGTAGAGTGATCATAAGGACAACTGCCTTTTACGGGAACACTAAACTTTGAGACAGTATCAAGTTGATGGAGCTAAACCTGAGTCATAGGGACAATGGAAAGAAGCAAAAAAAGTTCCAGGACAGAAGGTCCCTATTGCTGAATGAAGCAAACAGTAAACCTCTGAATGAAGTAATAGTTTGAGCTTTCATATTCATCACAGATTAAGATGAGCTAAGAATGAGCTCAAAATCAGAGAACAACAAATATGCATGAAAACATTAAGAAATTGCTAATTAAACAAAAATCATCAAATTTAGACTTCAGATACATAATATTTAATAACTACATATGAATTACTTAGAAATAAAGGATGGAAAAAATGAGTAAGCAATCTGAAGTTATTCCCCCCAAAATAGATGGATTTAAAAAATAATAACTAGAACTTTCAGAAAAGAAAAGGTGTAGTTGCTATATTTTTTTTAATGTAATGGATGCGGTTGAAGAGCATATTGTTTACCATTGAAAAGAAGATTAGCAACAAAGCTAAAGAAATAACCCAGAAAGTAACACAGAGATAGAGGAGACAGAAAAAAATTAAAGAGAGATTAAGAGAGATGGAAGACAGAATAAAAAGCTCTAACATATAGCTAATTGAAGTCTCAGAAGAAAAGGATAGAAAACATAAAGAGGCAGTATATAGAAAAATAACAGCTTAGAATTTTCTAAAACTCAAAAAAAAGGTATGAATTCATGATACAGGAAGCATAACCTATACCATGCAGAATAAATAAATATAAGTCTACACCTAGAAACATTATACTGAAACTGCAGGAAAAAAAAAGAGAGAGAGAGAGAGAAAATACTAAAAGGAGTGAAAAAGAAAAGACAGCTCACCAAAAAAGGGAAGAAAGACTGATATCATGCTTCTTAATAATAACAGTGGAAATTAAAGATAGCAAAATAATATATTCAAATTGCTGGGGGAAAAATGATGATACAAGTTTCAACTTCTGGAAATAGCTAAATAGATCCTAACAAACCAAACTTCCTGCCACTAACAACTATAATTTTTGGGAGGGGGAGTAGGGTGGGGGAAAATGCACACATGCCCACACTCATGCATGTGCACATGTGCACACACACACACACACACACATACTCTTACATGGAGGTACCAGAGTGAACAGAAGCAGGCAGATAATGGGAAAAGGGAGGTGACTAACAGTTGCAAGAAGGAAAAGGCATTATTAAGTTTTCTATTTGCCTTAGGGCAGGCCTTAGTCAGTTCCGTCAGTTTAAATGGAAATATTAAAAACAAAAACAAAACAAACACTGTCTTACTGACATTATGAACCAGCAATGTGATGCCTACAGCATAATGTACAAAGACTGTTCAAAAATTGAAGAATCCGGGGCACCTGGGTGGCACAGCGGTTAAGCGTCTGCCTTCGGCTCAGGGCGTGATCCCGGCGTTCTGGGATCAAGCCCCACATCAGGCTCCTCTGCTGGGAGCCTGCTTCTTCCTCTCCCACTCCCCCTGCTTGTGTTCCCTCTCTCGCTGGCTGTCTCTATCTCTGTCAAATAAATAAATAAAATCTTTAAAAAAAAAATTTGAAGAATCCGTTTGATATTTTTAAAGGGAATATGTTGTAGGGATAGAAGGAACATACCTCTATATCATAAAAGCATATAGGAAAAGGCCACAGCGAATATCATTTTCAAAAATGGAGAGCTTTTCCCCTAAGGTCAGAAACACGGCAGAGATGTCCACTATCACCACTGTTGTTCAACATAGTACTAGAAGTCCTAGCCTCAGCACTCAGACAACAAAAAGAAAGAAAAGGCACCCAAATCGGCAAAGAAGAAGTCAAACTCTCACTCTTTGCAGATAACTTGATATTTTATGTGGAAAACCCAAAAGACTACACCCCAAAATTGCTAGAACTCATACAGGAATTCAGCAAAGTAGCAGGATATAAAATCAATGCACAGAAATCAGTTTCATTTTATATACTAACAATGAGACAGAAGAAAGAGAGTTGATCCCGTTTACAACTGCATCCAAAACCATAAGATACCTAGGAATAAACCTAACCAAAGACGCAAAGGATCTGTACTCAGAAAACTACAGAATATTCATGAAAGAAATGGAAGAAGACACAAAGAAATGGAAAAATGTTTCATGCTCATGGATTGGAAGAACAAATATTGTTAAAATGGTTATGCTACCTAGTGCAATCTACACATTCAATGTGATCCCTATCAAAATACCATCAACTTTTTCCCACAGAACTGGAACAATTACCCTAAATTTGTATGGAACCAGAGAAGACCCCAAATAGCCAGAGGAAATGTTGAAAAAGAAAACCAAAGCTGGTGGCATTACAATTTCAGACATCAGGCTCTATTATAAAGCTGTAATCATCAAGAGAGTATGGTACTGGCACAAAAACAGACACACAGATCAATGGAACAGAACAGAGAATCCAGAAATGGACCCTCAACTCTGTGGTCAACTAATCTTCAACAAAGCAGGAAAGAATATCCAATAGAAAAAAGACAGTCTCTTAAACAAATGGTGTTGGGAAAATTGGACAGCCACATGTACAAGAATGAAACTGGACCATTTTCTTACACCATACCTAAAAATAGACTCAAAATGGATGAAAGACCTAAATGTGAGACAGGAATCCATCAAAACCCTAGAGG
The DNA here is from genome assembly GCF_017311325.1 of Ursus maritimus. NCBI lineage: Eukaryota > Metazoa > Chordata > Mammalia > Carnivora > Ursidae > Ursus > Ursus maritimus. The sequence continues at coordinate 48,024,385 of NW_024423564.1, forward strand.
AGAACACAGGCAGCAACCTCTTCAACCCCTGCCACAAGAACTTCTTGCTAGACACACCTTGTTTTTAATATACACCACTCAAATCTGAATGCAAAAGAGCAGAGGAGCAGATGATAGGATTTTTTAACTTAAGCCTTTTATCCATCTATTAGAAATGAATATGGGAGAGGGGAGGGAAGAAAGCAGGAGAAAAAATATTCTAGTGTACCAGGAAAATCCTCAGAAAATAACCAAATAGTTATGGAAAAAAATTCCCTCTTAGAGGGCTTATAAGTGTGTGTAGCTTAGGTCAACTAAATACTCTAAGTAATTGACATTTGATGTTTTTAAGTGCTTTCTGGTTATTGCCACAGATCTGAGTCTTGAACTGGAAGCACTATTGTATTGTTACGTGTGTGTGTGTGTGTGTGTGTGTGTGTGTGTGTATCTGTATTTTAGGTGCTGACTGCTCAGTCTCTTTTCTGTTTCTACTATATTAAGAAGGTATCTTTTATAACGTACTATAATTCAGGCAGTTTTGTTTTTAATATACACCACTCACATACACACATACTCACACATTTTTCTAAGGGTACTGCTGCTACTGAACATGGGAGTAATGACAAGCAGAGCACACAATGACTGATAAACACTATTTAATGGAATTACCTCTCAAGAAATAGAGGACAATCTAATGAAGCTGCCTGTTAAACACAGTCCAGGCACGTCCATGGTGGCATGATGCCCAGTTTCTCCATTACCAGAAAACATTGATTCTCAGGGCGCAGGGGAAGAGGAAGATCTGGTTAGCAAGGTCAGCTGATTTTCTCCTCTCATGTTACATGCCTTCTCTTTAACATGGGTATTTCTGAACCTTCAGGGAAGCCATTAGAGTATAACAAATATAAATCAGCAAGAGAAACTGTTATTGACCTTTTCGGAAGACTAAACCAAACAGGAATAAACAAACACAAAGACTCCCAGACACACAGACATATAGTCTGTATATCTATAAGCTACCCAAAAATCTCCAAATAGGGAAAGCCATGTGATGAATGTTCATTTTCCCCTGCCAACTAGCTCTAACATAAAAGTTTGTCCTTTTTTTTGTTTTTTTTTGTATTTAATTTAGGAAATACCTTCTTAGCTTATAAGATTTAACTCAAGTGCCACTCCTCTATTAAGCCATTCCAAATCTCTGTACTGGAGGCAGAATGGATTGTGTTTCCCATTTTGTACCCTTTATATATTACACCCCTACTGACAGACTTTAATGTCAATACCTACCTGCCTCCTTATATATCTGAAAGTTACCTCATACTTTGACAACATGAAACAAATAAATATTATAGAAAGCTATAGATGTTGTGGCACAAAACAGACCACTTCATGAATCCCTTTTATTTGCTTTGTCCATCTATCAGCACCTATCATTAGCCAGTGTTGGCAAATTCAACATTCATTCCACTAACACTTGTTGAGTATACATAGGCCAGACTGGGTCCCAAGCACAGTGCTATTGATAGGGATTTGCCAATGAAGAAAACATAATTTCTACTCTAAATGATCTTAGCAGTTAACAGAGGATAATAAGACAAAGAGTGAGGCAGCACCATGACGTCAGGGATTTTTGACTTGTTAATTTATTGATATATTTCCAAAACCTAGAATATCTGGCACATACTAGGTGAATGAATGAATGAATGAATGAATGAATGAATGAAGAAAGTATAGGAGGTTATGGCAGCACATTGGACAGGTAGTACGGAACTATTCACTACTTCTTCAGAATGGCACTCTGCCTGCTGGACTGACCTTGCTTATGTCTACCTGCTCTCTCTGCCTTGCCCTTCAATGCTACACTCCACTATACCAGTGATGTTCCTCAAGGTAATTACCATGATGACAAAAGCTATCAGGAAAAATCTGATAACTAAATGTCAGCTTGAAAGCAAAGGGCACATATCACACTGGTTTCAACCACCTTTCTTATGCACCAGGCCTGAGTCATAGCCCAAAGCTATGGCAAAGTAGCAAAGAATTAGGAAGTTTCAGGGTTCCTGGGTGGCTCAGTGGGTTAAGTGTCCAACTCTTGATTTCAGCTCAGGTCATGATCTCAGGGTCATGAGATGGAGCCAGGGTGGAATCCATGTTCAACAGGGTGTCTGCTTCTTTCCCTCTCCCTTTCCCTCTGCCCACCCCCATCCTTTGTATGTACTCTCTCTTGTTCTCTCTCTCAAATAAATAAATCTTAAAAAAAAAAAAAAAAAGAGGGGCAGTTGGGTGGCTCAGTCAGTTAAGTGTCTGCCTTCAGCTCAGGTCATGACCCCAGGGTCCCGGGATCGAGCCCAACATTCTCCCTCTCCTCCCCACCTGTCCTCGCTCTCACTATCTCTGTCACTGTCTCTGTCTCTCTCAAATAAATAAATAAAATCTTGAAAAAAATAAAATTAAAATAAAATGGATTAAAAAAAATTAGTAAGTTTCATCACCTCTACCCAGATGCCTATGAGCTCCATTTACAGATTTAGTACATTCATTAAGACAAGCAAGACTAAGAAAAGACGTATCTGCTATTCTCTGTACCCACTTCACTTTTTCCATAAGAAGAAATTCTGACTTCTCTAACTAAAGAAATGGGGGTAGCTCTGCTACATACTGCAAGTGCAGTTCTTGTCTCTCCATATGTCTGTGATCTTCCTTGGAGTACCCAGCTGGCCAGGACATCCACTGCTTATAGCAAAGGTTCAAAAGGAAACATACAAAGCCTCTTGAGATTAAGCTCAAACATGGCTCCATGTTGTTTCTTTCTCATTCTATTGACCAGAACAAGTCATGTGGTTGAACTGAAAGTGAAAGGGTGAAGAAATAATCTCCTCTCCTTTACTGGGAGGAACTACAAGATCAAATGGCAAAAGATGTGAATACAAGAATGAGTGAGGCCAACGATACAGTCATCCATCCACACTATTAAAATTCAAAATTTTCATCACTTAACACTACAGCTCTAGACAAAAGAGGATTTATTTATTTATTCATTCATTCATTCAACACATTTAGTAATATATTTAGTACTTACTGTGTGCCACACCCAGCTCTAGGTTCTAGAAATACACTAAGAGTGAAACAACAAAATTCTCAACTCTCATGAAACTTACATTCTAACTGAAGAGAAGAGAACCCTATCAACAGAGAGAGAAAGAGGAAAAAAAGAGAAATAGCTTAAAGTATGACAGTAAAACAAAGGAAATTTTCAGTCAAATAACTCAGGGCAGGAGGTTAAAAATTCCTCAACTGTGTTAGAGTATTATCATACTGTTCTCTTTGAACCAGTGATTCTAGGTCCAATTCTCACCTCCACCACTTATCAGTTTCATGACCATGGTTAAGTTATCACCTATCCCATAGTAGAAGTATGACCATCTTATTTGCCACATTTTGCAGTTAACTGGTCACAATCCAAGCATTTATGATGTGAAGGATAGTGGTAAAGCAATGCACCATGGCTGGGACCCTGGAGTTGTAATTTTGGTTTTGCAATCAACTCAGTGGGTAATATGGGGGAATCTACCCTTCTGTGCTATAGTTTACCACCCTGTAAAATGGGACTAAGAATGTTCCTAGAATGAAACACAGCTATAAAAATGGATGATGGAAGTTAATAGTTACATAGTATCTCAGTAACCCAGTATTGCTACTAATACTTTTATAGTTGTGGTTAAATTGCAGTTAGCTACTAGATGACAATAAGGCTGAGTATTTCCAGTTGTGTACAAGTAGGCTTCCAAGTTGGAACAAAAGAAGTGATGAGCTCAAATAAAATAAAAACTGGTCTTAGCGCCTCAGTTTAATAACTGGTTTAATTATTTCTGTTAGCCAAGCAAACAGAAAGACTTTAATATGAAAGCATCTCCACAGAATGGCAACCAAAAGATCACCCTTGTGGTTTTAAATTGGTGATTGGAACAAAATGGTACAATGGTTCTGATTCTGATTCTCAGCTCCATCAGTTAGCAGCTGCATGAACTTGGAAGTTTTTACCTAATCTAGGACTCAGTTTCTCTAAGTAGAAATAATAAGAGCGATATAAGGTTATTTTAAGGATTAAATGTGAGTAAAATATGTAATGTTTAGTACAGTGTTTGGCACATAAGTCTTCAATAAATATTATTCACATTTATTTACTATCCTGCCTAAATCCTTGGTGGGGGGGGACTGGCAGAAGTCCAGTTAGAGAATAATAATAATAGCTAACATCAATTGAAGCATTTTAAATGCCAGATGCTTACCCTCAGCACTTTTTAAGGATTATCTCAGTAAATCTTCAAAATAACCTCATGGCAACACTACCAATTGAATTTTACAAATGTGTTTTTGCTAACTTGCCCACAGGCTTTCAGCTGGAAATTAGCAAAGCTAGGCATCATATCCACATCTCCTTGCCATTTGAGTCCTTGTTCCTAACCCATGACACTGCCTTCTCTTCCTCCAAAAATGGAGTGATATGGGCCAATAAAGGGGAACAAATTAAGTAACTATGTTTAGAGAGGGCATTTACTTATTAATTCACTCAAAAATATCATATCAAGTATTGTTAGATATTAAAATACAAAGATGACTAGGACTTAGTTTCTACCTTTGAGGTATTCACATTTTAGGCAATTTCAACAAGAATGGAAGGCCACTACATCTGAAACTTATGATGTACTATATGTTGGCTAACTGAATTTAAATTAAAAAAAAAAGAATTGAAGGTCAGCTGGCATGAAATTTAGGAAGGAGCTTCATAGCCAAAATGATATTTTACACATAAGCAGAGTTTGCTACCTAAAGACAAATCAGTACTTTGAATCATATCTGAAATGATCGTCTCTAAGCCCAAGGGAAGACAATATAGCAAGCTATCTAATCTGGCCAACTCCAGAACTGTAAGCAGGAACTTGTATCCCAGTGTTCGGTTCTGGGTTCACATATGTAGTGAACATTACTAATGTTCATCAATATCCAGTTATCCTGCCCCCTCGGGGCACAAAGACTGTACTTCTTGGCCTCAAAAGAGGTAGAAACATGTGACTCATTACAGCCAAAGAAAAGGAGTGGAAGAGACACATATTTCTCACTTCAGGCTAAGAGTAAGAGGGCCAAGAGAATTATCCAGGCTCTCTCCTCCTGTATTATAATGGTCTAGCAGGCCACTTATTCCTGAGACTGCAGTCACAGGTTGGTAGAACTTCTGTCAGCTCAGATCACTGAAGGAACAAGAAATAAAACTGTTCAGCCTCTAGAATTTGGGAATTATTTATTCCTTCAGCATAACCTGACCAACTCTGACTAACAAAATAAATCCCTCAAGACACATATTATTGATAATACTAGATATTCAGTCAGAAATTAGTGTGTAAAAGTTCACTTTCTGTGGGAGAACAGAAGAGAAAGCAGCCAGATGGAAGAATTTTCAGGTCTTACTGAAGCCTCAAGAAATCAAATCCTTTCAAAGAAGCTTTCTTTATGGTAGGTTTTTTAATAACTGTTTCAGTAGAATACAACTGACCTATTTAATTAATTTTTATTCAGTATTTATAAATATGTTAATAAAATACAAAAGTAATATATATCATTTATAATAATAACCTTTCATTTATTGAGTTCTTAGCATGTGTCAGCCAGAGACCAAGTACTGGGGATTCAACAGTGAACTAGAAACAGTCTCCATTCTCAAATTGCTTAAATTCTAGATTGGAATGCAGTTAAATAAATAAGAAGTTGCAATTCTTTGTGATAAACACAGTATTAGGGAAAGCACAGGGATTACATAAGAAGAGCACCCTTCCAGATTGAGGGACTGAAGGAAGCTGGGACCTAAAGGATGAGCAAAAGTTAGGCAAGTAGCCATATTAACAAGAATGACATGATACATAGTTGCATTTTAGTAATAATAAGAATCAACACTTCTATTACACATACTAGGGGTCAATCACTGTATTTTGTGCTTTATACATATAAAGTAATTTAATCCTCACAATACGTTTCAGGCAGGTATAATTATCATCATCCCTACTTTACAAATGCATAGCACTTTTACAGAAAAAATAAAGGGAGGTGGAGAAACAAACTGAAAAAGCACAATTACCTAAGATACAGAGATATGAAGCATTCATAATTCAGAATGATCAAAGTGTAATCTAATGTGGTAGGGGGGGCAGTGTGAGAACAGGAAGGAAAGCATGAACATAGAAAAAGGAGTCCTACTGCCTGGAGAGCTTTTCTCCCGGGTATCCACATGGCCAAGGCCTAACCTGCTTCACGCCTTTGCTCTAAGTTCTCTGTATGGGGATGCCTCCTCTGATTACCCTGATTTTTTTTTTTTAAGACTGTATTTATTTGACAGAGAGACAGCCAGCGAGAGAGGGAACACAAGCAGGGGGAGTGGGAGAGGAAGAAGCAGGCTTCCAGGGGAGAAGCCTGATGCAGGGCTCAATTTTAGGGCCCTGGGATCACGCCCTGAGCCGAAGGCAGATGCTTAACAACTGAGCTACCCAGGTGCCCCTGATAACCCTAATTTAAACTGAACACTAATTTTATTCACTATTCCCTTTCCTGCTTCTTTATTTTTTCCACAACCTTACTACTGCTTGACAAACTATATACTTTGCTTATTCATCTTGCTTATTATCTTGTCTCTCTTCAATAGACTATAAACTCCATGAGGGCAAGGATTTCTGTCTGCAGGTTTCTGTCTGTTACATCCCAAATGCCTAGAACAGAGTCTGGGACATAGGAGGCATTCATTAAGTAATGTTGACTTGCACTCTTAATTTTATCTTCATTTTACAAATGTGGAAATTGAGGCACAGTGTAGTAACTTGCCAGATTCATAGTTAGGAAGTGGCAAAGTTGGAATGTGCAATGCACTATGGATTTTATGTTTTTAATCACTATATTGAACCCCTCCTCCTGAAGCACTCATTTAGTAGGGGAAACAAAAAACAAAGAATTAAATTAATATTGAATATAAGGTCAGGTGGTGATTCATCTAAAAAGAAAAAAAGAACAAGTAAGGAAATTGCAGGGTTAAGCAATGGGCAGGGATGTCATTTTATATTGGGTAGTTAAAGCAGTTCTCTCTGAGGATGAAACATTTGAACAACAAAAAACCTGCATGGAAGGAGCAAGCCTTGTTTTGCGCACTAGTCTGGACCATATATATAGATCCCAAAGCCATCAGCAATATGGCGCTGCGAGAACGAATAAGATCTCCACGTTGAAGCTGAAGAAAGACAAAGAGGACTAAGGATCGAATCCTGGAAAAAATTTACATTTAAGCAAGATGAACAAACAGGAGCGAGAAGAAACAGAAGTAGGAATATTAGCGGAGAATAGGGTCACGTTAGTAAATCAAGAGAGAAGTTTCCCCCCAAAAGGCTCAACATTGTCAAACATTAAAATGAGATCACTAAATGTAGTGATTAAACAGAATGCATTGATTTTGGCAACTAAGAGAGCTTGCCAGGGTACAAAGTACTACGATGTGATTTAAGAAGAAAGTAGAGCATATATATTTAAGAAAGGAAGGAGATAATTGAAAGTAAACTTGAAAATGCAAGAAAGAAAGACAGTGCAAATTCTAGAAGAAGCTAAAAGCCAGCATAGAGGAGTAATAGCCCACATAGAGGCCTCAGCCTTGATCAGAAAATGGGGCAACTCTGTGAAGCCATAAGGTAGAGTGGTTAAGGGCAGACCCAGTTTTGAGTCCTGACTTCTCCAAGTGATAGCTGTTTAACTTCAGACAAATTACACCCATATTACTCAGTCTGAGCTGCCATAACAAAAATCTATAGACTGGGTAATTTAAACAACAGGAATTTATTCCTCACAGTTCGGGAGGCTGGAAAGTCCAAGATCAAGGTGCCAGCCAATTCAGTTCCCCTGCAAAGGCTCTCTCCTTAGGTTGTATATGGCTGCCTTCTCACTGTGTCCTCACATGATGGTAGAAAAAAAGGTGTCTCTTCTTTTAAGGGCACTTATAATCCCATCATGAGGTACAATCTTGTGACCTCATCTAAACTTAATTACCTTCCAAAGCCCCATCTCCAAATACCATCATACTGGGTATTAATATATGGATATATTAACATATGAATTTTGAAGGACACAATCCAGCCATAGCAACTTCTTTGTGTTTTTATGTAAAATGTGGGCAATAATAGTACCTAGCTCAAAGAGTTGTAAGGATTAATCTGTGTAAAGTACCTGGCACATAGGAAGGGGCTAATAAGTCTTATTTTATGTCAATATGCCTCTGAGATTAGAAGAAAGATAACCATGATGAATATAATCATAGATGAGTTTATGAGGGTAGGGTTGGAAGGTTGAGGTATTCCAGTTCTGAGCTCCCAAATGTGCTCAGTGAAGTTGGGCGCAGTGTCATCCCCTCAGGTAGTAGAAGATATCCCTGAATGTGGAGCATGAGAGAGAAGTAGAAGTTCTGAGATAGCACTTCTATGGAATGAGAAAGGAATCGCACCAAACAGTACAGAAAAACAAGCTGATATTGCAAAATGCCTCCAGCACAGCCAAGAATTACCTTGAAATACCTAAATCCAAAACATTCCTTTTCTCAATAAAAGAAAGGACCCAAGAGATAACCTTAGGAGGCTCAGTGGGTCTGACTACAAGCTTTGTCAAAGGACTTGGGCCAGTCATTTAATCTCACTGAACACAGTTATTTCATAACTTGGTTGTAAGGAAAATATTACATGTGACAACATAAAACAATAGTACAGCATTTAACCTATAGGAGGTATCCATACTCAATACTTTACTCCCTCTATCTCCTTCTTAGGGTTATACAGAAGATCTAGGAGCAAAAATTGGGTATCATATCCCTGTAACAACTTTTTGTACTACATCAGACTATCTTTACCCCTGAATTTCACTTTACCCACAGCCCACAGTGTATCAGGCTCAGCATTTTAGGTGTATTGCAAGAGAAAGGAAGTCAGCCCTATGATGCTACCCATGGGGTGAGAGGTGGGAGCAACCCCACTTTACATACAAACATAAAGGGCTGGTTTGACTGCATATGGCAACAAGAGGGAGTCTTGATTGATAATGAATGTGGTGATGAGAATGAACATTTTGAGCAAGATGTACTCTGTCAGACACTGATCTGAGTCTTTGTATATGCATTATTAGCTTCCTGTATCCCCACAACCTCTCTAAGGAAGATACTATTATTATCTCTATTTTTCCGATGAGGACACTGAGGCAATCAACAAGAGAACCCTGGTAGCAAGGCCTCGTTTCTAGTCACCAGAAGAGTCTAAAGACTAGAATAATTAAGTTCTGATGGATCCAGCAATTTCTATCTTGACACCTATTTTTGATAGATTTATAGTTGGGCTTTGAACTATGCAGAATGTAAGACAGAATAAATATATAATTACTGGGGCGCCTAGGTGGCTCAGTCGTTAAGCGTCTGCCTTCGGCTCAGGGCGTGATCCCGGCGTTCTGGGATCGAGCCCCACATCAAGCTCTTCCGCTGGAAGCCTGCTTCTTCCTCTCCCACTCCCCCTGCTTGTGTTCCCTCTCTCGCTGGCTGTCTCTATCTCTGTCAAATGAATAAATAAAATCTTTAAATATATATATATGTGTGTGTGTATATATATATATATATATATATATATATTTGCTCTGTGAGCTCCAGTCAATCTTCTATCACCTAATCCCTAGGCAGTATGTAACTGCCAATACCCAAATACAGGGACAATAACAAGGGCCAAAAAATGTCCTCAAAGTTGTGCCTCACCTCCCCATCTCCACACACAGCCCATTAATATGTGACCTGTTCTCAGACCCACCTGAATGAACAAAAATACATGAATGTATTTGCTGGTAAAGCATGAGGATGTTGAAACTTTCTGACATTCAAGCAGTTAACCCTCCTGTTAAAAGCCCTAGCCACTACAACAGCCTGAGGCACAAAGAAAATGTCAACGATATCCAGAATCCTCAAGTGAATAAATGGGCTTCTCTCCAAGGCCCCAGGAAAGAGCAAGCTGCGCTTAGTAAAAACACAGAGGGAATCTTGCAGTATTTGCCATAGCCATTGCAGGGACATTCATATCACCATGTTTAAGGGAGGGGACACTTCGGGTAGTCATCCCTCTGCTCTCCTAAATGTTAGCAAAGAGAACCACAAAATGAAGCAGGAGTAAGAAAATGAAGAGATGGACTTTTGCTTTCAATTTTAACAGTTTATTGTTAAGACTTCTGTTTCATTTTCCCTCTGTCTCTCTCTCTTACACACTCTCTCACATTTACACATTCCCTCATGCACACTCACACACGCTCTCTCAATCTCACACACTCACATACACACTCACACACATTCTTACTCACATACACCCCTCCTCTCACACACACTCTCTTTTATACACACAGTCTCTCTCACATACTCTCTTTTCTCACACACACACACTCACATACTCACACTTTCACACACTCTCACACTCTCTCACACAGCTGACTAGAGCTCCTTGGTGCAGGGTTCTGTCTAGAATATCCTAATGAGGTGCAAAGCTGGTGATCATGCTGGTCTGTTTCACCAGGTGCATCTTTAGAAATCAAATTCTGTGAATCTTATTTTAAAATGCCCACAGTGTTTGGGGATTTGGAGAGGTTTTTTCCTTAAAGCAGTTATTGAGAAGCACAGATATGTATCTGATGCTGCAATTCTGCAAAACTGTGTTTCTTTAAAAAACTTGATAAGCATCAAAATACATATTTTCAACTACACATGCAGGAAAGTGTTTCATTCAATGTATTTATTGCTTTTCTGGAATAGGAAACATCTAGTATGGTATCAAGAAGTGTATCAAAATATAACATGAAAATATAGAAGTGATAAAATAAAAGCACATGTCAATTGTTACCTACATATGATAACGAGCTCTCTTAAGCAGTTCCATGATCTGATCTGGTGGAAGGCAATCCCCTTAGCCTACATTAGTGCCAACTCAATTCAATATAGAATATAGTACCAATTTTTTAAAAAGGTATTAGTGAATGAATTAAACTACTATCTTTTTAAGAAAATCAGGTAAACTAAAAATGTAACTGGACCTTTAAGACAATTTTATAGTTTCTGGAGACTAACAGCTATTCTGGATTGTGACAGGCAGCTGGTATAGCAATGCAAGGCATGTTTCAGTTCATTTTTCTGGTATTCCTTCCTTTTAAAGGAAAAGCTTCCAAGAACAATTCAAGGTGCTTTAATAGAAAGTCTTTTGCTATCATGCTATCTATGGGCCATTTCAATACCTGGAGCAGCTGAGGCAAAGCCTTTGCCAGTCAATAAGAAAAATGCACAACAGTCAGGACAAGATACCAAATCCTGAAATTTATTTTCCTATCTCACTGAAAAATGACCATTTTTTAATCAACACTTACTGAAAGAGTGTTGAAGAAAGAGGAGGAACCATCCTCCTCTCTGCTCTTTCTCTTCAGGCATCTTGGCTCGTAAGCATGCATGGCTGGCTGGGTTTGAAGCTTGTCTCTGCCACTAAAAAGCTGTGTGAACTTGGACAAGTTCCTTAACCTTCTTTTGGCTCAGTTTCTTCCTGTGTAAAGGGGACTCTAATAGTACATACAGCATGGAGTTTTTGTAAGAATTAAACACACTGATATTTGCAAAGCACTTAAGAAAAGTACATAGCATATTGTGTTTAAAAAGTGTTAGTTAATATTATAATCATTATATACTCAGGCTAAATATGTTCTTCCTATATGCTGTCATGCTTTCCCAAAGCTTTAAATATCAGCAATATTCCATGACAATAAACCTCCATTATCTCTAGTGCCAGTATATTTCTTAGGTTCCAGATCAGCATTATGATTTGACTGCCCTCATGCTTTATCTTCCCTTGTCAGATGTGCACTTCCTTCTGTTTTGGGTCCTAGTTAATGGTGTCATCATCCCCTAATTGTCAAAGCAAAAGCCTTCAAAATTAGTCAGTGGTAAGTACTTGCTATGTGCTTAACTAGTTTTGTTAACAGTAATCAGTGATGAGTGAGATAGATATGATCACTGATTTTATGGAATTTACAGTTCTAAAGGAAAAATGGGACATTGAACCAATATCAAATAACATGACTTGGTATCTACTCTCTGAAACCCAGTTACAATGACAGTTCTAAAGAGAGAGTCTAGGAAAGAACGAGGATTCCTACTAGAATGCTCTTTTCCCTGTTACAATGACAGTTCTAAAGAGAGAGTCTAGGAAAGAACGAGGATTCCTCCTAGAATGGTCTTTTCCCTGAGTTACTGTAAAGGTCGGATAAAGGATGTCTGATAAAATTTTTTTCTGTGCCACCTCATCAGAAGGGAAGACCAGAATGGACTGATAGTGATTCTGGGGAACAGGTGACTTTCGACATTCCCTGAAGACTAAGATATTGGAGGTGAGGCATAGTGCTAATGGTGGCATAATGTCCATCTCTGTTTCAGAGGGCCTGTCCCTTTGTCCCTATAAGTACACTCAAAGTTCTAAAATCACATATAGAGCTAAAAATTTTTAACTTCTTCAGGGGAAAACCAAATGCTTATCTCTAACACCTGTTTCCAATTAGAAGTTACCCCCTAAGAAAGCCATATTAATGGTAATTATTTATACTTGCATTCAGATGCTCCATTCCCCAAGATTTTAGACTTCTTATAAACAATGATTCCTTCACTAGTACATTCAACAAGTACGTATGTCATGCACTGGACAGGTTTCAGAAATACAGTTGTATATGAAACACAATCCATGTCTTTAAGAAGTTTTCAGTCCATTGCAAGAAACAGGTAAACAAGCATACCCTACATAATGTGATGAGTGACACGTTAGGGGCACTAAAGAAAGCTACCTATGCTAAACAATTGAGGTAAACAAGGCTTTAGGGAGAAAATAACATAGGGGCCGAGATTTGAAAGATAGTAAGTTAATTGTAGAGGGGAGAAAAAAGAAAGAAAAGGAAAACGAAGTTCCAAATAAAGGGTATAGCATTGCAAAGGCTCAGACATGACACACAATGTGACATGTTAAAGAAACTAGAAGGAAAAATAATCCAGTATGGCTAGAACGCAGAGTGAATTATGAAGAATTAGAGTGAGGAGAAGGGAGCGATGGGGCTGACACGGGAAGCATTTGCTAGATCATAAGTAGTTTTGTAAACTATACTAGGGAGACTGCATTTTCTTTTTAGGGCAATGCGAGCCATGAATGATTTTAAGCGAGAGAATGACATTAAAATATTTTTATTTTATAACAAACATTCTGCTAATATAAATGATGAACTAGACCCAGAAAATTAGAGATCAAGATATCAGTATGAAAAGTGAGATAATATTTCCAGTATGTGGTGAAGGGTATGTCTAGTATGATGAAAGATGTGGAGGCAGGTACCAGAGTAGTGGGAACTACAGTGGGGAAAAATTGTATTGGAAAGATAACTGAGGTAAATATAGTAAGATATAGTTACTAATTAAATGTGATGTTAAGAGTGAGGGAACACTAGGTTCCAAATTATCTGGCTTGGACAAAATAAGTCAAAGATAACATCATTTACCAAGATGGAGGACACAGGATAAAGAGTGGGTTTGGGGGTTCAGGCCTCCATTAGATATGAGTTTCTAAATTTCTCAGGGTTCTTCTCAATGAGAGAGGTACATATTAGCAGGCCCATTTACGATCACCATACTCTCTGTTATGGGCTTACTTGTATTCCCCCAAAATTCTTATGTTGAAGCTCTAACCCCCAGTACCTCAGATAGAACTATTTTTGGAGATTGAAGCTTTAAAGAGGTGATTGAGTTAACATGAAATCCTTAGGGTGAGCTCTAACCTAATCTGACTGCCATTCTTATAAGAAGAGAAAATTTGGATAACAAAACACCTGAGATGTGCATACACAAAGGAAAGACCATGTGAATACACAGCAAGGAGGTGGCCATCTACAAACCAAGGAAAGATGCTTCAGAAGACACCAAATACTGACACTGTGATCTTCGGCTTCCAGCCTCCAGAGTTGTGAGAAAATAAATTTCTGTTGTTTAAGCCAACCAGTCTATGTTATTTCATTAGAGCAGAACGTGTGTAGAATAGCAAACTAATGTATCCTCTAAACCAGTGCTTCTCATACTCTAATGTGTATAGCAATCACCAAGATTCTGAAGAAAAAAAAAAAATGAGACTCTGATTTGTAAAGTTGGGAGTGAGACAGAATTCTCTATTTGTATCAGCTCCCAGGTGACGCCCATGCTACTGGTCAGGATCATACTTTGAGCAGCAAGAATCTAAATGAGTGTTTCCCAAAGAGCAATCCAGGAACTCCTTTATAACCAAACTGCCTGTGGCCCTTGTTAAGTAGGCAGATTTCTGAATTAAAAACTTTATGTCAGGAGGTGGGTCCCAGGGATATATGTTTTTTAACAAGCTTACTAAGCAATTTTATGCACACCAAAATTTGAGGCTTACTCCCCAAAATCATCTTCAAGTACCATAGGCATATGTGATAATCATTTACTCGTCTGCCACCTTGTCGTTTTTCGCCTCAAAAGCTAGAATGTGCTCTGAGGACCTAGTGCCTCTTGTGGAGAGACATTGCCTCTAACATTTGGGAGGAAACCTCAACAGGAACTGACACTTAGAAGTTAAAAGCAGTTCACAGACACAAAAGTAATTTGGAGAGAACCTCCCAGGCTTTTAAGCAGCTGCTTTTACGTATGAAAGGTGAAAGGTGAGGCAATAAAACCCAGAAGAAAAAAAAATGTAATAATAATTCTAGGTCCCTTCTAAGGAACGTAATTTGCTTCATTAACTGAGGCTTCCCACCTCCTCCTGGAGACTTGAAATCAAGGGTATCACCCTCTGGACACTAAGGCAATTCTGCACACAGTTGTAAGAAAGTACAATTTGCCTGTCATCTGGATCCCCTTGCCTTGCTTCTTTATATTCATCTTCAACTATTTCCTGTTCTTTTCCAAATTTTACCTTTCTAAACCCAGTTTTCCCTCCACCCAGCCAGAGGCTGCTGCAGTTCTACACACAATCTTAAATGGATTGACCCATGACAAAAGAGAGCGCAGAATCTAGTGTAGAAAGGCTGGTCTTGTCAGGAAACCGGGTTTCTACTCCATGCGCTTTCACTCTCCAGGCCTTAGGACTCCTCAGGCACCTCTGTTACCTCTCTGGCCCTCAGCTTCCTCAATTACTTCTAAGATCCCCTCAGCTAATAAAAAACTTCGATTTTGCAAATAAATAAAAAGTTCTGTATCTATTGCTGAATTAATTTTTCACCTGTTTCTTTTGTAAACCTGGAAAATTCAATTCACTGTACCTTAATTTCTTATCAGTAAGAATGGGCAAACAATGTAACAGCGGACTGCCCCACCTTTACCTCACCAAGTTCTGACCATTGCCTGCTTCCAAGGTCAACATTAATGCATCCATGTCTCAAGACTTTGCTTGCTCACTATAAAACTTACCTCGTAGGGGTGGTGGATGGGGAACCACAAATCCATTTCCCTTGCAACGTCACAGGACCTAACAAATCCAAATGAAGGAAGGCAGAGCAATGGTTACTTAGTAGGGTACAAATTCCTGACAACAGTACTGACATGAGGCAGTGGGTTTTGCTGACTCCAATCTGCTAAAAATCTCCCCCAGCTGGAAGAGTAGTTACTATACCTCTGGTTCTTGGAGAATAGTCAGGTAGCAATCAAAGGCTCCTATACCACTGAGCCTAAACTGTATATTCTAAATTAGTGATAAAGTTCAGGATTCAGAGTCAGAACTTGATCCAAACCCAGGCTCTTTTACTTACTTGGGTAATTTATCCAACCATTCTGAATCTCGGTTTTCTCTTTTGTTAAAATGGAGTCATCCTCGTTTAGAATCATCAGGAGAATTACATAAAATTATATATAAACCACTAGCAGAAGAAGGAGAAATTATTAAGTGCTAAATAAATAAATGGTGAATAAATTATTTCATTCATTATATCCAAAAAGAAGACCAAGCTAGTTTCATTATTTCAAAATGTGAGATCCCTAGGATTGAGCTGACCTACCCATAATAACTGTTTCCAACAAAGAGACATTCTTAACACTTCAAAGAACAAACCCCATCTGGAAGTGCAAGCTCTGCCAAATGAAAGGTACACCTAAAGCCCTGATGTGGACATTCTGTGGTTGGCTTATGTGTCTTTAAAAGGGAGAGCAGTACTTTTACTTTAATGAGCTCTTCTGCAGTCTGGGGACACTGGGGGAGCATTAGTATTTTCCTCTGCAAAGTGAACAAGGCTTGTGGTTCCATAGTAACCACAACTGAATAATTCAAACTGGGGAGCTTACAAAATGGCAATTTACCTAAGAATGTTTTTACAGTCCCTTATGCTATAATCCTAATGAAAGGGCTTCTCATCAAGGCCCTTAATTTTCTAGGAAAAAACACACACTCGTATATGTCCACAAATGCACACATATACATACCTTATATTCAATATTTTCTCAGTACTACCAAAACAGAGCAAGAATATTTGTAAGTGAGCAAGGATTCTTTTCTGTGAGCAACATTACCTTCCCTCTCAATACTTGAAATGGAATTTCATTTTGAATTACAACACATCTGGGTCATAACTAGAGAGAGTGGAACAACTGCAATCAGCAGAATCACTGATTATACCTGTAATGACTGTCAGAAATGTGCCTGTGGGCAAAAAGTCATACACATTAGCACAAAATACATACAGCCACTTGCCACTTTCCCTCAGCTAGTACTCAAAAGCATATCCATACACCAGAATCACCTGGAGAGATTTTTTTTTTTAATTACAGATTCAGAGGCACCACCCCTAGAATTTCTCATTCTGTGTATTTGACATAGAGCCCAGTAAGAAGTATTTTTAAGCTTCTCTGGGATGATGTGTAATAAGATTTAGCAGTCATTCCTTCCCTAATCAGGTTATGTATTATACTGCCTGAACTAGGAATAATTTCCAGGTAGGAAAAATTCACTCTGAATCCAAGGGATATGCCATTAAAATATGTGGGTGAAGCATGAATGGAGGAAATGTATTTACACATCACTATTTTGCACTTTATATGCTAAAATCCTCCCAAATTCAATTTTTAAAATCTGATCACTTGATGAACCAAAATTCATTCCTTCAAGAAAAAGAGGCAAAACAATAAAAATAAGGGCATATAAGGATTCCATTTTAAAGAAATCAACTTCTGAGGTGTGGTCCAGATTTTGTATCTCATTCATTTTCACTTTGAGTGCCTAGCATGCTAGATTACCAATTCATTAGCATGCTGACACTAGGGCATTGGAGGGCTTGGAATCTGCAAAGCAGTATTCAGTTATGTTCACCCCACTGTGCTGTTAGCCTGAAATGTTAACATTCCTCTTTATGCCAGACAACATTTGGCATCCCAAATGCCAAATACCAAGAATGAACCTCCTATGCCCAATTCCCTGAAGGGTATTTAAAAGATAAAATGCATAGGCTAACAACAGACTAATCAGAACACTAGTCCAAAAATAAAGTTGAGGTTCTTTTTACCACTTTAAATAAGGGATGGATTATTTGCTGGTAATAAAACAGAGTAATTAGGAAGGAGATTTTAATGATTTTGATATAGAAGTTGTATCTGTGGCTAATTAGCTGTGACAAAACACGGTCCTTGCCTAAGAGCACAGGGAATGCAATGAATGTGCCCTTGAAGGTCAGCTTTCAGCAATCTATATTGACCTAGGTCTCAGGTCAGATTCTTTGACACTTAAACAGGGAAGAGAAGAAGGCATATTTTCCATTATTGGTAATATAACTAGAACAAAAGGGTTTCCTAGTTAATTTTCAGTTATGCAAAAGATCCCAAATGGGCCTGTGTTAGATAGACACTTTATCAATCTCATTTCATTTGGTTCACACAATATTATTTAGTAGCTCTTTCTAAATCTGTTTTACAGATAAGAAAACTGAGGTTCATAAAAGTAACTTTGCCATAGTCAAAACACAATGAATTTTCAGAAATGGAATTAGAACACTTCTTTTAGTTCCTCAAACATCTTAACCTCCTCATTTCTTTTCTTTTGTTTTTTTTTTTAAAGATTTTTTTGGAAAGAGTCTCAAGCAGACTCTGCACTGAGCACAGAGCCCCATGTGGGGCTCAATCTCATGACTCGAGATTAAGACCTGAGCCAAAATCAAGAGTCGGATGCTTAACTGACTGTGCCACCCAGGCGCCCTTTTCTTTTTTTACCTGTTGCCATAATGCAGTCATAGATTAATTGTATGACATTTCCTTAATGATTTTCTCCCTTACTAATCTATGGGTGCCATGGGAATAGGGACATTCTCTCTTTTATTCTCTATTTACTTAGAAGCCAGTAAAATCCCTGACTTCTATGTAGTAGGCTTTCTATAAATATTTACTGAATGAATGATGAATGAATGAATGAATGAATGAATGAAAGAAATCCTGACTGACTCTATAACCCACGCTTTTTCCCTCTAACTCCATACTTTTCCATCACCTATCTCTGCCACCATGAATTCCAAATAACCCATCCAGTTACATTCTTAGGGCATCTTTATTATCAGTAAGGTGTAGAAAATTATTCAGATTTGGGGCGCCTGGGTGGCACAGCGGTTGAGCGTCTGCCTTCGGCTCAGGGCGTGATCCCGGCGTTATGGGATCGAGCCCCACGTCAGGCTCCTCCGCTAGGAGCCTGCTTCTTCCTCTCCCACTCCCCCTGCTTGTGTTCCCTCTCTCACTGGCTGTCTCTATCTCTGTCGAATAAATAAAATCTTTAAAAAAAAAAAAAAAGAAAATTATTCAGATTTACTTTCAAATTTTCAAATTTTGATTTTTTCTATGTCATATGAAGAAGCTAGATAATGTCCAACTTTTCCTATAAGGTATAAAACTGGAAGACCCCTAGAAAGAACAATTTCAAACAGTACGTATTAAGAAGCTGACAATATAATCCCAGTCTAGACAAAAGAATACACTGAACATCTAGATCTTTTAGTTTTCCCAAAAAGCACTTCATCCAAAATTCATTTTTTTCAATCCTTCTTTCTCTGGTTGGAGTCAGCTTGGAAACATGCACGCCTATCTACAAATGATCTTCTAAATTTTTCTCCCTATTTTTTTTCATCATATTCATACAGAAGATGCTTTTTCTTCCTTTTTAGGGCTTTGAAGATCTCTTACAGGCAGCATCTGAGGAGTTTCCATGGCACAGTTCCTCTCCTACCTCATTGCTATTTGAATTCCTCCCCCTCAGCCTGCAGCTTTTTTTTTTTTTTTTTTTTTTTTTTTACTTTCATGAAAATGGTATTTGGAAGTTCTTATTCAGGCTTCTTACTTCTCTGTTTCAAGGATGGTAGCTTTGTATTTGTGCTTGATAAGCAGCACTTTGTACATTTTTTTATCTCCCACTCTGCCCCAGATGAATCAATAGACAGAAATACATTCGTCATTTTGTTTCCTTTTATGGTTGATTACAATCAGAATAGCTATCAATCCAACTGTACCAGCTTAGAAGGCTTTGGCTTTTGTTAAATAACAGGAATCTGGGTAAAGACAGTATGCCATCCAAACATTTGACTTAACAATTAAGCACGTGAATGATAGATTGACTTTCTTCTTAATACTATGTATGGTATCATATAGACACAACCAGTCTCTTAAATCCTTCCTGTTTTTTGTTTTAAGATACTAAATTTTTACCTTTCTGTTTTTAAACCACATATGTTCATATTTTCAAAAGCATTCTTTCAAGTTCATTGCATAATTTAATGTTCTAATATGTGTTTGTGCAGAACATTCACAATTTAAATGGGCATTTAGATGTGTAGAACAGTTGCTTAAATTCTGACACAACAGTGCAAATCAACAAAGTATAATTTGAATCTGAATTGTATGAATTTTACATAATATTCACTGAGAAAATTAAAACTCTGGTACTCCTAGAAGATAATAGTGATAAAAGATACATTCAAGTATCTTTATGCAGGGCCTGCTATATGACAGGCATTATGCTAAGTGCTAGGGACACAAAGATTAGTAAGATAAAACCTCTGTTCTTGAAGTACACATAATTTAATAAGAAAGATAATTTAAACTAATCACTGATATATAATCTGATATGAGCTGTGATCAAGGTATGAAAAATACAGACATTTCCACATTTACCTAAAAGTAGGTATCTTCAAAATTAACAATATTCCAGGACGAAGATATTTCTGTAGTGGTATTTCTTTCTCCTTTTTTAACCCAATATTCTTCTAGGAAGAAAGTATTTGGGTGACAGAAGGATCTAACAGGAAGAATGAATCAACCAACTTTCTCATTCTCTTACAGTTGCATCAAACCATCAGTAAACACCCATTAGGATCGATTCAAGGCAGGGGAGTGGGAATAAATAAAATCACAGTGAGGAAGAAAAATGTTTGTTCCAAAATCTTAAACAGGGAAATCATTAAGTCTCAGAGAGAGAATTACAAGCAATTCAAAACCTTGCAATAGAGAAAGGAATCCACACAGATGCTGCAGTTGTGTCTATGTGGGACTGTGACAAGGTAGGAAAACTGCTTGAAATTGAAGGTGTATATATAGAAAGGGAAGACTGCTCAAGGGGTGAGAAGAGGGACTGTGGTGTCCCAAGAGAATAAGGTTTGCATTAGACAATATGCAAGTCAACAAGAATAGAACCAAGAGAAAATAATACTTAGTCTGTCATGAGAGTACTAAAAAAAGCCCAGGCACAGAAAAAGTGAAAACAAGAAAATCTGTGACAATGCTGGACTAAGAGGGGAATGGACCAGAGAAAGGAGGTGGAAAATAATGCTCTCATTTTTCCAGAAGCATTATTATTCTTCCCTTAGGTGTAAAATTGATTAAAGCATACATTTCTTGAGCTTATGCTGTATATTAAATTTCATACTAGTGATTGCATGTGTGTAAGAGCAGGGAAAATACAACATTCCAAAAGAAAGGGCCCCCTTGCTGACTGTACTGCGATTGAAATGACCAGCAATTGCTAGCTTTGAAGCCTGCCCAAAATTTAGAGTCTGCCACTTGTAATTCATTCTTGGAGCACTTCCAGCAACCTCTGTATTTCACTCCCTAACTACTCTGGTTTAACCTAGAGTCCAAGAATAAATGCAATTATGGTTGCTGTTTCTTTTCACCCTACTTGGTCCGATGCAGCTTTTGTGTTCAAATCTCAATGTGGCTATTAAGGAAATCAGCATCACCCTTTGCAGTGGCTGATGGTGTCAGTCTAGGAAAGGAAAAGACTAGCGAAGGGAAGCAAGTGACAGTGCAGAATCTCAGAAAAGTTCAGCAGTCTTTCAACTGTCAACCTCCTTTACAGAAAATCAAAAATGACAATCAATTCTTGAGAAAGGGTATAATTTCCCAAACCAGATAAGAAGACAATGCCAAACTGCAAACTGCAGTGAAATCTCAGGAGGCACAAGCTGGCGCTCACTCTCTCTCTCTCTGTCTCCTTCTCTCTTTCCCTCCCTCCCTGTCCCTCTCTCTCTCCTGCCAAGAGTTTTCTCACATCAAGCTGCTGCCATGGGTTGCAACTGAATGAGTTGAAAAACTGTTTTTGACTGAAATGAGAAGTTTAAAAAAAGAAAAAAGGTTTTTATTTGTTTTTCTTTCTCCCACTTTCTCTCATCTCTTCGTTCAGTACTCCTGGTTTGTAAGACTCAGCTTGGCTGTCAGCCACTCCAGAAAGTTTTTAATAACTTCCTGTACCCCCAAGCTGTGAAAGCTTCTACAGCAGCTACATATTAGAAGTTCTTTATTGTCTGAATCCCCTGAAGACCATGAGCCAGTGAGGATCAGGGACAATTTTTACCTCCATGTCTTCAGCTCCTAGTGAAATGCTTGGCACAAAGTAAACTAGCATTAAGTATTTACTGAAGGAGTAAATGAGCATTATGCTCTTTATTTGATCTCTCTCTCTCTCTCTGAGGTAAATGAGAATTTTTTATGTTTTAGCAATGGCCTTAAGTCCAGAAGATGGGAAATATTCCCCAAATTCTCATTTATGTATTCATTCCCAGATCGAAAGGTATTTAAAAACTATTCAGGGAATGATAGAAAAAAGATGGTTTTTCAATTAATCAAACTTGTGTTCTTGGCCTGGATTCACCAATTATGAGCTAACTCTGGGCAAGTTACTTAATCTCTCAGAATCTGAATTTTTCTTACCTGGAAAACGGAGAAATTATATATAGTCATATGGTTATTGTGAGAATTAAATGAGTAATTAATATAAGGCATTTGGGACAAAATACCTACCCACAGTAAGCACTACATAAACATTAAACATTATCCAAAATGCCCAGAACAGTGCTTGGCACATAAAAGGAGCTATATAAATAGCAGTTCCCTCCCCCATAGCTTCACTTATATGCAAGGCACTAAAGGCCAAAGACATTGTCTTTAAAGAATGTATGTTACTGTAGCAGAAATAAGATATTTCCTCCATAAATCAAATATAAGTTAATGACGGATGCTGTGATAAAAACAAAGATGTCCAGGGGTCCTGTTTCATCACTGGCTTCCCAGTAAGGTAAGATTTAATTTGATACAAGGAAAGGAATTTTTCATAACTTGCTTTGGGGTATTTTAGGCAAAGATTTAGTGCAAACCTTAATTCTACTTGTGCCTATAGAGATTTATATTGTGCTTCTAAGTCAAATCATTTAGAATCAACTCCACTGCATATATTAGGAAATAAATACCCCATAAATACACTCTCGTATCTATCCAGCTCCCCGGAAGCTAGAGATAGCCATGAATTTTTGTTGCACTTTTCATTTTTTCAGAAATGGCACATATAATAAATAAATAAATAAATACTTGAAAGGCAAATCAATACAATATAACCTTGTTATGAGAGACTCTTTCATGGCCATTTTAAATAGTCTGTCATGAATACAGAATTGTCATTTCCTTCTGCATACCAATGTAAACTGTGACATGATCTATCCCATGGATTTAAATTCTGAATGCAAAGATCAACAAAGCCAGATGATACATCATATTCACTTTTTAAATGATCGCCATTTTAAATGAAAACTATTACAGTTCCAAATAAGTAGCTCCATAAGAGGTACAAAAGATTTATATGCACATGTTCTTCATACTGATAACTTAGAAAAGAATTAAAATTTACCCAATGCACACACAAAAGCATAGACTTGATTACTGTTATTGGTGACACCACTCGATAAGAATGATAATAGCCACAATAGGTGCTCTTTAATGAGTGCGCCAAGATGTCAGTCTCTGGCTATAGGCTCATTTAATCCTTATAATAACCTGAAGAGGTAGGTATTGTCACCCCCATTTCACAAGTAAATTAACTCAGACTCTCATATGGACTTTCTGTTCAACCTCTGTTTCTGCTTGGTAAGCAGGCAACTTTTATATAAAATAATAAAAATTTAGCTTATACTCCTCCTCCTTTCACACTGATCAAACCTGACCTGTGTATTGCCTTTATCCTCTTCTTCCTGGGTATAACCTTCCTAAAACATTGAAACAAACTGAGGTCCAAAGTGGCCAAAGCAACACAGGAACTCAAAAACATCTCAGGGGAACAGTGATGGAGTAAGCTAAATCTGTTTCACCATACCATCGCCCTCCCCTTGTAAAGATTCAGAAAAAAACAAAATAGCTACATTCAAATATTGAACAAACTGGCAATAGAAAACCCATGACACATTTTCTATTAAGTGCCAAATGATAGAGCTATGACCATGGGTATATGTTATAGAAAAACAATTTGACTTAAAAAATAAAGTTTTGAGCCTTTCCTTCTATTAATCAGAGGAATTAGTTCTCTATTGCTGATAGTTTAAAATACAGACTAAAAAACAAACACCCAACCAATCACCTGCTCCAGTGATATCGGATTTGAATATCTGCTAGTTGGTTCTGTTGAACGTCTTACCAGGCACTCTCCAGACCTGAGAATCTATGATCCTGTCTTCTATACTTTAGAAAAAGAATTCTAGTGTTATACTCCATGTTAGGCCAGCCGTTACTTGGTTTTCTCTATCAATTTTTTAAAATCCCTTCAGAAAAATAGTCAGAATGCAAGAAATCTTAGAAGCTTTCCCTGAACAAGCCCAGCACCACTTGTAATTGGATGGCAGTACTGTGCCTACCTAACTTATCAAAACCCAAAGATGTATTGCCCATTTTTACATTTATTTCACGTATATTATTGTATAAGGTTTAAGGCTCTTTTTTCTCATTTGGTCTCTAGTCCCTTTCCACCTCTTACAGTATTCTCAAAGTCTATCTCACTGATACTCCTGGTCCATCCGGCCCCTTACTCACTTAGAGTACATGAACAACCATTTCAAAAGGTGTTCATTCCCTGGCTCGACTTCCACACATTCACTCTTACGTGATATTCTTACCACAAAGTCTACAGAGATAGTAAGTACTCTATATACGATAGTAAGTAATGATTATGAGCCAAGTACTGCTCTAAGTTTTAACCCATTTAGTCCTCACTGCTACACTATAAGTATGGTCATTATCCCCATTTAAAAAGAGAGAAAGAAACTGAGGCTTAGGGTGGTCAAGTGCCATATGAACAATCTCAAAGTTAGTGGTAGAACTAAGGTCTGCTCCCAGGGCCAGCACTGGTAAACCATTATGCTACACTATGTCACCCTGTGCCTTCAACCTCCCCTTTTACACCTAAAATCTGTCTTGGTTGTCCACCTCTTATTTCTTTCTGCTCTCTGTTCTCTCTCTCAAGGTTATCTTCTCCCATTGTGTTCTTTTTTTTTTTTTTTTTAAGATGTAGAAAGAGTGAGCACAGGGACAGGGGCAGAAGGAGAGAGAGAATCTCAAGCAGACTTCCCGCTGAGCCCAGAGCCCCAAGGTTATCTCCTCCCATTGTGTGTTTTTTGTTTTTTTTTTAAAGATGTAGAGAGAGAAAGTGAGCACAGGGACAGGGGCAGAGGGAGAGAGAGACTCTCAAGCAGACTTCCCGCTGAGCCCAGAGCCCTGGGGCTTGATCTCAGGACCCTGAGATCATGACCTGAGTCAAAATCAAGAGTTGGAAGCCTAACCAACTGAGCCACGCAGGACCCCATCCTCCCATTGTGTTCTTAATGACATGTCTTATTTCTGCTTTTCCTCTATCCATCCATCTTTGATCCTTTCCATCTTCAATCTCAATCTCCTCCTGGCCTTAACTTAATGCAATCTAGCAACTTCAGGGCCCTACTAAGTCTACTCTTAATTCTCTTGTTTTACTGAAGTAGTCCTCTTCATCACTATGTCTATGCCATCAATTCTGTTGACTACAACTCATTTGGCAAGTCTCCTAGCTCTTCTATTCCATTACACTCTGTCCCTGGTTCTGTTCCTACTTCTCCAATCTGTCCTTCTTTCTCCTACTTCAGCTCTTTGTCTTCCTCTTGTCACCTAAAAATAAGCATTCCCAAAGACTCTGACCCTGACTTTTCTCCTCTGTTTATATTCTCTCCCATGACAGCCTCACCACTGAAATAGTTTCAATTCTCTCCTTATACCATGAAATTTCATTTGCAAAGGTTAGAACCAACTGGGGCTATTTCCTTATTGTGGCTTCTTGCCTTCAAATGTGAGGTTTTCAAATGTTTTATGCACAGTGAAATGGGAAAGGACAGACAATAGATAGATCTTCTTGGAATTTAACAAAAAAGAAACAAACAAACAAACAAACAAACTGAGGGGCGCCTGGGTGGCTCAGTAGATTAAGCATCTGACTCTGTTGATTTCAGCTCAGGTCATGATCTCAGGGTTGTAAGATTGAGCCCAAAGGTGGGCTTTGCACTGGGCATGGAACATCCTTCAGATTCTTTTCTCTCCCTCTTTCTCCACTCTCCCTCTGTCCACCCCCTCTCTCTCAAGAAAGATTGAGAAAATGAGACAAAAGAAGGAAGAAGGAAGAAAGAATAGTCTCTGGGCAGAAGTACAAGGTGAGGGAAATATGGATACAGTGCATGTACTCACAGATTTCTAAAATGCACTTATTGCTACATCTCTAGCAAAAATTTTCCTTGATTCCTTTTCACTATTAAGATCAATTTAATGCTCCTTGGAACCTAAGGTTCTTGCCCCCTCTCTGAGCATTCTGCATTCCCTCCAAATGCCTCCTTTACTCCTATTGTGTCAAAGTCTTTGCAGTTCTGAATGCATCATGCTATAACACTCTCTAGGTCTTTGAACATGATGCTAAAGAATTATTCCCATAGAATAGCTTGGATGATTTCATTATACTTAGTTTTTCCCGTGGACATTTAATATAAACTAAGTTCGTCTTTTTCTTTTTCTTCTTTTTTAAATTGAGGTACAATTGACATATTAGTTTCAGGTGTACAATGTAATGATTGAATATTTGTATCTATTGTGAAATGATCACCACAATAAGTCTAGTTCACATCTGTCACTTTACATAGTTAAAATTTTTTTTCTTGCGATGAGAACTTTTAGGATCTATTATCTTAACTCTCAAATATGCAATACAGGATTATTACATAGCTTAAATTATAGACTAAATTTCTTGATCTACCAGATGAAGCCCTCTCATTCAGTTTCTCAATATCCCCCACATGGCAAACTTATGATACACACTCTTTTTTAAATATGCCCTGATTTCCTTGTCTCTTATCATCTAATGCTGTTAGTACAGACTGCTATTCCTGAAGCATCTCATATCCCCAGCTACCAAAATTCTATTTGTCCTTAAAGTTTAACTCTAGAGCCCACAGGTTTGTGATCTCTTTCTTTATTGTTCCATCTATAAGGAGATACAAACTTTCCCTCATCTAAATGCTCTCAGACCTAAGTTTTGTACCTTGTTTGATATATCATTACATATTTGTCCAGTTACCAAATAGATTAGAAACTACTTAAAGTCAAGAAAAAAAAATCTCTTATTTTTATATCTCCTGCAGATGTAGCAAAATGTTTAACATAAAATAGACACTCAGTAAATATCTGTTATCTTAAATATGGTAACTTTTCTCTGAAGTTTCTGGAGACACCTATTCTAAATGTCACAATAGTTGAAGTTAAATTGTAACATGCAGAGATCAGTACTCCTAAGATAATGTTTGGTTAAAAAAAAAAATTCCCTTAGTAGTTGTTGTTGTTTTTTTTTTTCCTTTGTGAGTACTTGAATTTTGACCTAACTAACCTTGAGGGAAAAAAATACCAATACAATATAAAGAAAGATTATTAAACTTTATGTGAAGTCAGCCGAAAGTTATTGGGATAATTACACTGACATGAAATGAGAACATAAACGTCACCACTGCCATGCTGACTTATTAACCTTTCAATTTGCCTTTGTGAATTTCAAAACTTGAGAATATGTCCCAAACTGAAGAAGGCACTTAAAAGAAAGAGAAAAATCGTTAGAATAGCCAACCAAAAAACAACCTCAAAATTGTATAAAATCAGAATTTATATTTCTGTAGTTCCCTAGTCCTCCAATACTCATAATTTTGGAACTCCAAGAAAAAAAAAAATCTAGGCATTCAACTAAAAAGAAAGTTGAGGGGCACCTGGGTGGAGCCGTTGGTTAAGCATGGGACTCTTGGTTTTGACTCAGGTCGTGATCTCGGGGTCTTGAGATCCAGCCCCACACTGGGCTCTGCAATCAGCACAGAGTCTGCTTGAGACTGTCTCTCCCTCTGCCCCTTCCCACTGTGTGCTCACTCTCCCTCTCAAATAAATAAATAAAAAGAATTGATATTAATAATATATGTAATTTATTCATGCATATTATTTATATTTATTTATATATTTATATAACATTTATTTATATATTATAATCATATATGTTTTTCCTAAAACTTGACACTGCAAAATTTTATTAACTCAAAAATTTATTAACTCTATTTTATAAATAGGGAAAAACCTATAGAGAGTTTATATAGCTAACAAGTTGCACAGATAAAATTCAAATTAAGGTCTATTTCCATTATGACATAACTATTTAAATGTAAATTCAAGAGTCAGAGTAAACTCTCCCCTTGTATTTTCAAAGAAAACCAAGGATAAGTAGAAATATTAAATAAAGAAAAATATGGATTAGATAAATAACTTGTTCTGTTAGACCCTATGAATTCCAGAGCTACTTCCCATCATCCTTCTATTCTTACATATTTGAGAAAGACATGAAGAAGATAGACACATGATTTTTAACATGAGAAAGGACAGATGGAGAAAATTCGGAAAAATAAAGACGTGGTGTAATTCACCAATAGTCATGATTCTTTCAGACAAAGGCAATAAAAGTAACCAGATTTTAGTTATATCCCATTCAAACATTTGCTATTTAACAAATACTTCTTAAGGACCTGTTCTAGACATAAAGAATACAATATTAACCAAGCCAAATTAGGTACTTTCTCTCATGAAGCTTATATCCTGCTTATATTCCTCAGACACTAACTTATTCAAAACATATTCCCTAATACCAACTGCTTTAGCACAAAACAAGATTGGTGTATTGCTCTCTAACATCATAATATTCTGTGTAAAATTCTCACTGTTTTTCATATGTTATAATGTTGTGCTTATGTGAATTCTTCCCCCTCCAACCTCCAGTTAACTTGAAGTTAGAGCCTGCAACTTACTGAACTCTGTATTTCAAGATATTTCCATAATGACTGAAACATAAGAAGTGGCCAATAGAGGCTTATAAAATGATTGAAAAGAAAACATATTGGATTTCCATTTTTAGGGAAAAAAAAATATATATATATATATACACACACACACATATCACATATATATATATCCACACACACATATCACAATACACATATATGAATACACAATACATATATATGAATGTATACATATACATACATACACATCTTTTTGACCCATTCATCAGTTGATGAATACTTGGGCTGCTTCTGTAATTTGGCTATTGTAAATACTGCTTCAGTAAACATAGGAGTGCATATATCTTTTCAGATTAGGGTTTTCATATTCTTTGGGTAAATATCCAGTAGTGAAATTACTGGATCATATGTTAATTCTATTTTTTAATTTTTTGAGGAGCCTCCATACTGTTTTCCACAGTGGCTGCACCAGTTTGCGTTGCCATCAACAGTGCACAAGGATTCCTTGTTCTCTGAACAACTGATGTTGAAAGAGTTGGGGTTCCTTTGGTGTCTCTTTTTATATTCTTTCCCTACAATCTCTCCAGCACAGCTACTTTAGGGTAGCCAGATATACAGGTCTGCTTAAGAGTCCAGAGGTACATGTCATGGGAGATAGAGCCATACGGAAGCCCTAACAGCATTTATGACTCAGCCTTGGAAGATCTGTATCACTTCTACCATGATCACATAGCCACACAGATTAGAGGGGAAAGAAGATAAACCACACTCTTGATAGAGGAATATCAATGTCCTATTGTAAAAGGAATATGTGGGATGGGATAAATTAGTGGAGCCATCTCTGAAAAACACAATCTTCAACAAGAAAGTTACAAAACGAACCTATAATTTCTGTGGGAGACCAAAAGCTATGATTAGCCAAAATATTCTTGAAGAAGAAAATGCCAAAATTTATAATATATGCAGTGTGGTATAGGCACAGGGATAGACAAATTGACCAACGTAACATAAATTTAAGGGACACACAAATACACATGTATATATTAAAAACATTATGTGTATATATATATATATATATGTGTGTGTGTGTGTGTGTGTATACATATATGTGTGTGTGTGTGTGTGTGTACACACACACAAATACACATGTGTATGTGTATATTAAGTACATAGAAAACATACAGGTTAATCATATGAGGAAGAAATGAAATTGGACCCCACCTCACACCATATACAAATATCAATTCCAGATAAATTAGACTTCAAGAAAAGATTTTGTGATTTACTTCTACTCATAAACATTTTTTTCTGTTTCTCCCAAATAAACTGCAAACCACAAACAAAACAAAAACCCTAATGGGAATATAATCAATTTAGTCTGCTCTTTTTGTTAATTTTCTTGCTCTCTCTGTCAATTATCCTTAGACTAGCCACTTTGAGTCCTCACCTAAGCCCTATTTAATCCAAACAATTCAAATAGCATCACCCTTAATTGCACTATATCATTTCAATAAAAAAAAAAAAAAAGGCTGTGACCCTACCTTCCTTATTTTCTCTCACTTCTTGGGAAGGAAATGGTCAAGCTTACATACAAAATTACTGCCAATCTGACAATCCACCACCACTTAATTCAATTGGGAATTCTGTTTTGGCCCTTACTGTTTCCTCAGTTGGTAATCGTGGGTAGGGATTGAAGAGGAAAATTACCCAGAGCAGGCCCAGGCCAGCAGGCCCCAAAAGATGGAAAGTCACTAGAAATAGCAAGAAATAACCAGAAGCCCTACTGGAAGCAAGAGACAACCAGCCATTTCTGCTTCTGTAAACAGGTTTCCCCCCACAAACTCCCTGCACTAACCAATGCTCCCGCCTAAAGCAACCCCCCCAACTTAAACCCACCTACCAACAGACAGCATAGATCTTGGAATCTGACCCCCTGCACTCCCCTATAAAAGCTGTGTAACCCCTCTGGCCGAGGCCCAGAATTTTGAGTGTGAGCTTGTCTGGGTCCACTGGTGTAAAATAAACCTGAGTTCTCCTACTTCTCTGAGTGTTGCTTGGCTTCTCACCAGTCTGATTTTTATTTTCTGCAACAGGATAACGAAAAATTTTGTTTAAATTTTGTTTGTTCACAAAAATTCTAAATTTGTATGAGCCTATTTCTATTTGGCAAGCATTACTGCCAAACAGTTCTGAATATTCACATTTCGCAAAAGCTCCATTAACTGAGGTTTTCTTTTATTATTATTATTATTATTATTATTATTATTATCAGGATATGTTAGTTACCATATAGTAGATCATTACCTTTTGATGTAGTGTTCCATGATTCATTGTTTGTGTATAACACCCACTGCTCCATGAAATACGTGCCCTCCTTAATACCCTTCACTGGGCTAGCCCATCCCCCCACCTCCCTCCCCTTTAAAACCCTCAGTTTGTTTCCCTGAGTCCATAGTCTCTCATGGTTTGTCTTCCCCTCTGTTTTCCCCCCCTTCATTTTTCCCTTCTTTCTTCTAATGATCTCCCTGCTATTCCTTACATTCCACAAATAAGCGATACCATATGATAACTGTCTTTCTCTGCTTGACTTATTACACTTAGGATAATCTCCTCCAGTTTCACCCATGTTGATGCAAATTTTGAGTAATCATCCTTTCTGATGGCTGAAAAGTATTCCATTATATATATAGACCACATCTTCTTTATCCATTCGTCTGTTGAAGGGCATCTCAGCTCCTTCCACATTTTGGCTATCGTGGACATTGCTGCTATGAACATTGAGGTATGTATGGCCCTTCTTTTAACTACAACTATATCGTTGGGGTAAATACCCAGTAGTGCAATTACTGGGTTGTAGGGTAGCTCTATTTTCAACTTTTTGAGGAACCTCCACACTGTTTTCCAAAGTGGCTGTACCAACTTGCATTCCCATCAACAGTGTAAGAGGGTTCCCCTTTCTCCACATCCTCTCCAACATTTGCCGTTTCTTGTCTTGTCAATTTTTGCATTCTAACTGGTGTAAGGTTGTAGTTCAATGTGGTTTTGATTTGAATTTCGATGTTGGCTAATGATGTTAAATATTTTTTCATGTGTTTGTTAGCCATTCATATGTCTTCCCTGGAAAACTGTTCATATCTTCTACCCATTTTTTTATTTGAGTATTTATTTTTTGGGTGTTGAGTTTGAGAAGTTCTTTATAGATCTTGGATACCACTCCTTTATCTGAGGTGTCATTTGCAAATATCTTCTCCCATTCCGTGGGTTGCCTCTTTGTTTTGTTGACTGTTTCCTTGGCTGTGCAGCAGTTTTTATCTTGATGAAGTCCCATAAGTTCATTTTTGCATTTGTTTCCCTTGCCTTTGGAGACGTGTCATGAAAGAGGTTGCTGTGGTCGATGTCGAAGAAGTTACTGCCTATGTTCCCCTTTATGATTTTGATGGATTCCTGTCTCACATTGAGGTCTTTCATCCATTTAGAGTCTATCTTTGTGTATGGTGTGAGAGAATGGTCGAGTTTCATTCTTCTGTATATAGCTGTCCAATTTTCCCAGCACCATTTATTAAAAAGATTGTCTTTTTTCCATTGGATTTTTTTCCTGCTTTATCAAAGATTAGTTGACCAAAGAGTTGAGGATCCATTTCTGGAGTCTCTATTTTGTTCCACCAATCTATGTGTCTGTTTTTTTGCCAGTACCCTGCTATCTTGGTGATCACAGCTTTGTAGTATAGCTTGAAATCAGGCAACGTGATGCCCCAGCTTTTTTTTTTCTTTTTCAACATTTCCTTGGCGATTCGGGGTCTTTTCTGGTTCCACGTGAATTTTAGGATTGTTTGTTCCAGCACTTTGAAAAATGGCATTGGTATTTGATCGAGATGGAGTTGAAAGTATAGATTGCTCTGTGTAGAATAGACATTTTAACTATGTTTATTCTTCCGATCCATGAGCATGGAATGTTTTTCCATCTTTTTGTGTCTTCTTCAATGTCTTTCATCAGTGTTCTGTAGTTTCTAGAGTATAGATCCTTGACCTCTTTGGTTAGGTTTATTCCGAGGTATCTAATGGTTTTTGGTGCTATTGTAAATGGAATGGATTCCCTAATTTCTCTTTTTTCAATCTCATTGTTACTGTATAGAAATGCAACTAATTTCTGTGCATTGATTTTGTATCCTGTCGCATTACTGAATTGTTGTATGAGTTCTAGTAATTTGGGGGTGGAGCCTTTTGGGTTTTCCACATCAAGTATCATGTCATTTGTGAAGAGAGACAGTTTCACTTCTTCTTTGCCAATTTGAATACCCTTTATTTCTTTTTGTTGTCTGATTGCTGTTGCTAGGACTTCCAGTACTATGTTGAACAATAATAGCGAGAGTGGGGATCCTTGTCATGTTCCTGATCTTAAGGGAAAGGCTCTCAGCTTTTCCCCATTAAGAATGATATTCGCTTTGGGCTTTTCATAGATGGTTTTTATGAAATTAAGGAATGTACCCTCTATCCCTACACTCTGAAGGGTTTTATCAGGAAAGGATGCTGTATTTTGTCAAATGATTTTTTTTGCATCAATTAAGAGGACCATATAATTCTTGTCTCTTCTCTTTTAATGTGTTCTATCACACTGATTGATTTGCAAATGTTGAACCACCCTTGCATCCCAGGGATGAATCCCACCTGGCCGTGATGGATAATCCTTTTAATGTACTGTTGGATCTTATTAGCGAGGATCTTGTTGAGAATTTTGGCATCCATATTCACCAGGGATATCAGTCTGTAATTCTCCTTTTTGATGGGGTCTTTGCCTGGTTTTGGGATTAAGGTAATGCTGGCCTCGTATAATGAGTTTGGAAGTTTTCCTTCTGTTTCTTTTTTTGAAACAGCTTCAGGAGAATAGGTATTATTTCTTGTTTGAATGTTTGGTAGAATTCCCCAGGGAATCCATCAGGCCCAAAACTGCTATTTTTTGGGAGGTTTTTTTTTTATCACTGCTTCAATCTCGTTACTGGATATTGGCCTATTTAGGTTGTCAATCTCTTCCTGTTTCAGTCTTCATAGTTTATAGGTTTCCAGGAAGGGATCCATTTCTTCCAAGATGCTTAATTTAGTGGCAGATAGTTGTTGATAATAGTTTCTAATGATTGTTTCTATTTTCTTAGTGTTAGTCATGATCTTTCCCCTTCATTCATAATTTTATTAATTTGGGTCCTTTCTCTTTCCTTTTGATAAGTCTGGCCAGTGGTTTATCAATCTTATTAATTCTTCCAAAGAACCAGCTTCTAGTTTCGTTGATCTGCTCTACTGTATTTCTGGTTTCTAATTCATTGATCTCTACTCTAATCTTAATTAGTTCTCTTTTCGTGCGTGGCTTAAGCCTGTTCTTCTGTTCCATCTCCAGTTGTTTAAGATGTGAGCATAAGGTCTGTATTTTAGATTTTTCTATTCTTCTGAGTGAGGCTTGGATAGCTATGTATTTCCCCCTTAGAACTGCAAAGGCAGTATCCCATAGGTTTTGGACCAATGTGTTTTTGTTCTCGTTGGTTTCCATAAATTGCTTAAGTTCTTCTTTAATTTCCTGGTTTACCCAAACATTCTTAAGCAGGATGGTCCTTAGCTTCCAAGTGTTTGAGTTTCTTCCAAATTTTTTCTTGCGATTGAGTTCCAGTTTCAAAGATTGTGGTCTGAGAATATGCAGGGAATAATCTCAGTCTTTCGGTATTGGTTGAGACCTGTTTTGTGACCCAGTATATGGTCTATTCTGGAGAAAGTTCCATGTGCATTTGATAAAAATGAGTATTCTGTTGTTTTAGGGTAGAATGTTCTATATATATATATCTATGAGGTCCATCTGGTCCAGTGTGTCATTCAAAGCTCTTGTTTCTTTGTTGATTTTCTGCTTAGTTGACCTATTTGCTGAGAGTGGAGTGTTGAGGTCCCCTCTTATTAACATATTATTATCTATATGTTTCTTTATTTTGGTTAACAGTTGGCTTATGTAATTGGCTGCTCCCCTGTTGGGGGCATAGATATTTATAATTGTTAGATCCTCTTGTTGGATGCTCCCTTTAAGAATAATACAGCGTCTTTCTATATCTCTAACTACAGTCTTTAGCTTAAAATCTAATTTGTCTGATATGAGAATTGCTACCCCAGCTTTCTTTTGAGGTCTGTTGGCATGGAAAATGGTTTTCCATCCCTTCACTTTCAGTCTGGATGATATCTTTAGGTTCAAAGTGAGTCTCTTGTAGACAGCAGATGGATGGGTCATGTCTTTTTATCCAACTGCAACCCTGTGGCATTTCATGGGAGCACTTAGGACATTCATATTAAGAATGATTATTGAGAGATAAGAGAGCACTTAGGACATTCATATTAAGAATGATTATTGAGAGATATGATTCACCATGTTGTCTGTGAAGTCCTTGTTTCTATAGATTGTCTCTGTAAATTTCTGTTCTGTATCACTCTTGGAGTCTTTATTTTTATAGAACCCCCCTTAATATTTCTTGTAGGGCTGGGTTGGTGGTCACATATTCTTCCAGTTTCTGCCAGTCTTGGAAGCTTCTTGTCTCTCCATCCATTCTGAATGACAGCCTTGCTAGATACAATATCTTTGGCTGCATACTCTTCTCATTTAGTACTCTGAATATGTCCTGTCAGCCCCTTCTGGCTTGCCAGGTCTCTGTGGACAGGTCTGAAGTTACTCTGATGTTCCTCCCTCTGTATGTAAGAAATCTCTTCCCCCTCTCTGCTTTCAAGATTGTTTCCTTGGATCTAAGATTTGCAAATGGTATTATTATATGTCGTGGTGTCAGTCTGTTCTCATTGATCTTTGGAGGGGTCCTCTCTGCCTCTTGGACATGAATGCTTGTTTCCTTCTCCACATTAGGGAAGTTCTCAGCTATGATTTGCTCAAATATATCTTCTAGACCTCTCCCTTCCTCCATCCCCTCAAGGATCCCAATAATTCTGATATTGGAATGTTTCATTGAGTCAGTAATCTCCCTCAGCTTAGTTTTTTGAAATTGGATTTTTGAAATTTTTTTTTCCATGCCACCTCTTTTTTCTTCTTTTGTACCATCTTATCCTCTAACTCACTAATTTGTTCTTCTGCCTTGTTTACCCTGGCCGTCAGATCATCCAGTTTAGACTGCATCTCATTCATAGCATTTTTAAATTCTGCCAGATTAGAACTCATTGCAGCCCTTAGAGATTCTATGTTTTTGTTAATATTTTTCTCAAGCCTAGATATCTTCTTGATAATCGCTATTCTGAAATCCATTTCTGACATCTTGGTTATATCCATATCCATTAGTTCTGTGGCAGAGGCCACAGTCTCTTTCTTTCCTTTGTTGGGGGTTCCTCCTCTTTGTCATTCTGATGAGGTGTGGTTGTGGGAATGTACAGAGTCCAAATTACTGACCAGGACCTAAGCAAGATGCACCTGTTTTATAGGGACCTTAGTGATGTGGGCTTCTTGTTCATCCAGACTGCCTTCTGGGGGAGGGGCCTGCTATCCTGATACTCACACAACCCTGTTTGGGCACAATTGCCCTGTCCCCTGTGGGGGAGCGGGCTCACTGAGAACTGGTTATTAGGGGGTTTTGTTCTCTGGTGGTTTTCCCTGGCAACCTTCTGTGTCTCTTCTGAGAGTCAGAGCAGAAATGACCTTACCCAAACCTCTGTCTTAGTCTGCTCTTCACTGAGCTCTCCAGGTCACACTGATTCCATTTCTGTCTGTGCTGCTAAAGACCCACAGCATCTGGCTTGTGTGCCCCACAGCCACTCTCCCAGTCCTCGCTCCCAACGCCAGGCACGTCTCAGCACTTTGTGCTTCTAAAACTGCCAGCCACCCCCGGTTCACATGCACGCTCCCAAGCTCCAGGTTTCAGTCTGGTGCGGTGTCCTAAAGACCTTTCCCCATCACTACCGGTCTGCAAGCCTGTGCCCGGTCCCCAGCTCAGGAGGCTGGCAAACGTTCACAGAGGCTCCCTCCCTCTTCCATGTATTTTCTGATATCCACCTGCAGACTCTCAGCTCCCCACTTCATACCTTGAGACCAACTGCCAGAGATGTTCTGTTTGTAGAGATCCAGATATACCTTCTTACATCTCAGGCTGATTTCGTGGGTGTTCAGAATGGTCTGGTAGATATCCAGCTTGATTCAGGAGAGCGGTTGAAATAGGGTTCCCTACTCCTCCATCATCTTTCNNNNAATAAGGTTTTCTAAGAAAGTTGCAGGAACATCCTGTAAAATTGTATTTACTCTTGGCATCATGTCTTTTTATTCATTCATTTACTCATTCATTCTCAGTTCACTTTATATATGCCTAGTTCTATCTCTAGCTCTTATTTCTAAATCATCACCTAATATTTACCAGACTTTCTTATTGATTCTGTGTTATTTTTATTAGTATACAAAATAGACAAATTTTTTTCTCTTCTGGAATTTAAATTCAAGTAGATGGAAACAGAAAATAACAATATAAGTAATAAATCAATTCTATATTAAGTTAAAAGGTGATTAAATGCTGTGGGGAAAAGGACAACATGGTAAAAGGGTTGGAAAGCTGGGCAGCACTTAAGTTTATAAGGGATTAAACAAGGTTGCCTGACTAAGATACTTGAGGAAAGATTTTAGGCAGGTAAGGGAATGTGTAATGATTTTTTTGGCATTTGGCAATGGCGGTGAAAATCAGTCATATGATAAAACTTTAGGTTCATCATCATGCTTATCTTTCTAAAATTATTTAACATTTAAAATGTTCAAACATTTTTGAAGGATAAGCATAATGTATGCCTTTCCCGTTGATCTTAAAGGACGAATTGTGTAGTAGTGAAAAAGTAAATACTTCAGAGTTATAAAACCTGAAGTTCTTGCTTCACCTCCAAAATTTACTAGTCCCATATCCCTACACAAAATTCCTAACTCTCTCCAATTTAATTTACCCATCTGTAAAAACAAAACAACAAAAACCAAAGTGAGTGTAATAAATCCCTTTCATTTGATTGGGATTATAATTAGTTTTATATGGTATTAAGTAGATGGGTATAATGCATATGGTTTTACATTTCCTTAATGTTCCTGAAGATATTTCCAAGATTAAAAAATGACAAATGTAAAAATGGTCCACAAATAGTTACTAGTGAAAAAAGTATCGCAGCCTACTTTATATAAACAGGTCTAATGTATTCACTTAGATTATTGAGTGCCTACTGTCTGTCAGATACTTTTCAAGATCTGGAAATTCAAAGTTGAATTGAAATTTCTCCTTAGATGAATTAAATTTTCACTTGAGGAAAGAGGCAGAGCTACAGTCAATTTTAATATAAATGTTGTAATGTACTAATACTACGTCTACAATATAAATGGACCAAACTACCTGAATTTGCCTGAGTTTGGGGAATGTTTCAAAGAAGAGGTAACAATTTAAGCTATGATTTGAAGTACAACCATGTGTTCAGCAGGCTGACACACAGAAAAACACATTTTCTAGGGAATAGCAGGTACAGTGGAACCAAAACATAGCAAAGCATAACTTTTTCATTGGAATCTAAGCTTTTTTCTCTGACAAGAGCAAAGAATGAAAAGGAAGATCAACAAATGCTGAGAACAGAGGAGTCAGCTAGGACCACCATATCCTAGCACTACTGATTTTATCTTATGTGTAATATAAGGAAATGACATGGCCAGTATTGCCATGAAGCTCTACTACTCTGGTAACTATTTAGAAAATGATGAAAGGAGAGAGTTAAATTAGGAGGCCACTACTAATTTGTACTAGTGAGAACTGGTGAAGGCCTGAATTAATACAGTTAAGTATAATCAAGGGATGGAAATAAAAAATGTTTATGTGATAGAATCAATGAGTCAAAAACAACCCATATTTCTGGATAAATTCTAGTTGACATTCATTTAGTTAAGACATTCATTTAGATACCAGAGAACCAAGGATCAAGGATACTATCATGAAGGATGAAAGAGTTAACACAGAGAAGGGGAGAAAAAAACTGGGAAGGAGTCTGAGGAAAACTACTGTGAACCTAGAAGAAATACCAATAAATAGTGGTAAAATAGAAGCCACAGGAAAAGAAATATTCAAAAAAAGAAAGAAAGCCATACAAAGTCAAATGCAAAAAGACCAACAAAATCAATACCAAAAAGTATCCATTGAATTTGCTAGTTAATAATCAGTATTAATGAGGTTTTAAGTGACAAAAACTCAAATCAGATGATCTTAAGCAAAAACCAGTATAATTCACATAGGTGATACATCCAGAAATAGTGCCAGAAATTTAAACAATTAATCAATATGGTGACTCTCTTCATCCCTCAGCCCTACATTTCTGTATGTTGATTTCATGCCTTTGCGTATTGGGGGGATAAAAAACCAAAACATTAAAAAACAACAACAACAAAGTCTCTCTCTTCCCTTGCATCCCAGCATATTCAGGCTTCTATTCTCTTAATTCCAACTCCTAAAGAAATAACATTTATTTTTAACAACAGTCCCTTCAAACACCCTCTAATTGAGCCTCATCAGGTGTAGCTGGCTTGGCTGTTTTCATAAAGCCTATACTGGAACAACCACTTACCATGGAGACACTATTCTCACTGACTGGGCTATCATGATATGCCCACCTTGCGCTGACTGACCCACTTGAATGTAAACTCCATTAGGGGAGAGAATCTAGAATAAAGATTCTAGAATAGTACCTGACAGAATATAGGTACTCAGTAAAAAACTGTTGACATTTCCAGCTCTGGCTATAGCAAATTATCTTATATCAAACCAATCCCACCACTAGTAAAACTAGGAAAACTGGAGAAAATTTGATTAAAAATACAAACATTTTCACACACATACACACACACACTAGAAAGTTTCCAAGAGACATCAGGGGCAAAGACCCCATAGCGAAGAAAAGGACAAAGTGATAAGACCTATACTTGACACCATTTATCTTAAGTTATTTGTCGATTCACAAGTAGAAGCTAAGAGGATGAGAAATTAAGGTAAACTTTCAGAAGTCAACTGAAAAGACAAACACTGGAGTTCAGATTTTACCGGGGTGAAGAAACTCAGTAAACATCCCAGGCTTACAGTTAATACTCCTGAATAGGTACACATTAAAATAAATCTAAAATGGAAAAAAAAAAAAAGAATTTAAAACTCTAGTCAATTTTAGTTCTGACAAATAAAAAGTTTAGAAGTTGTCAGTCCCATCACTTGATCTAATTGATATTTATAAAATAGTCAATTAAAAACAGAAGACTATACATTCTTTTCAAGCACCCAGAAAACATATACTATGACAGGCTATATTCCAGACCATAAAACAAAACCTCAATAAATTTAAAAGAACTAAAATCATACAGAATGTGTTCTCTGACCACAGTGAAATCAAATGACAAATTTGACAAAATAACAGAAAGATACAGAAAATTGCCAAACACCAGATAATTCTAAATAATCCATGAATTTAAGTGAATTAACATGAAGTGTATGATAACAAATTTGTGAGACACACTAAAATACTAGAGTCACTTAATTATGATGCAATGTTATAAATGCTACTATGGAGTGGAAAATGTAGAGCACTAAATGTTTACTTTAGAAAAAAAGAAAAAGGATCAAATCAATAATCTAAGCTCCCATCTCAAGAATCCAGGAAAAGAGCAAAATAAATCCAAAGCAAGCAAAAGGAAAAAAATAATAAAAAGCAGAAATCAATAAAATCAATGAAACAAAAAACTGGTTCTTCGAAAAGTTCAATAAAATTGGCTAGCCTCTTGG
Organism: Ursus maritimus; assembly: GCF_017311325.1. Taxonomy (NCBI): domain Eukaryota; kingdom Metazoa; phylum Chordata; class Mammalia; order Carnivora; family Ursidae; genus Ursus; species Ursus maritimus. Next base: position 48,064,878 of record NW_024423564.1, read on the forward strand.
AAGACTGACAAAGTGAAGAAAAAGGAAGACATAAATTACCAATATCAGGAATGAAACAGGGAAGATCACTAATGATCCTATAGATATTAAAAAAACAATAGGGGATACTACAATCAACCATAAATTTTATAACTTAGATGAAAATAATGGATTAATTCCTCAAAAAACACAGACTACCACAATTCATCCAAGATAAAATAGATCATTCAAATAGTCCTATAGCTATTAATAGAAAATAAGTTCCTAATTTAAAAATTACAACAAAAGAAATGACCAGGCCCAAATGGTTTCATTGGAGAACTCTATGCAATATACTGAGCATGTAACCGCATTAAGCAGAAATTACATTCTTAGGCTTATATCTCAGAGAAATAAAAACTTATGTTCACAAAAACCCTGTACGCAAATATTTGTAAAAGCTTTACTTGTAATAGCCCCAAACAGTAAATAATCCAAATGTCCTTCTGTGGGTGAATGTTTAAACAAACGGGGACATATCCTTGTCATGGAATATTATCCAGAAATAAAAGGGAACAAACTATTAATACACACAACAATCTGGATGAATCTCCAGAGAATAATACTGAGTGAAAAAGGCCAAGCTCAAAAGGTTATATACTGTATGAGCTGATTTATATAGTTTTTGAAATCACAAAATTATAGATGTGGAGAACAGATTAGTGGTTTCCAGGAGCTAAAGAGGGAATGGGGGCAGAAGGGACATAGATGTGACCAGGGAAGTGCAACATAAGGGAATCCTTGTAGGGACAGAACAGTTCTGTATCTTGACTACATCAGTGGCAAGATCCATGTTGTAATATTGCAGCATAATTTAGCAAAATGTTATCACTAGAGAAAACTGGATAAAGCAGTTATGGGATCTCACTGTATTATTTTTAGAACTGCATGTAAGATATCATTATCTCAAAATATAAACCAAAAATTTAAATAAATCATTGATAAGATAAGTAAAGGAGCTAACACCTCCAAATCACATTCAGACTAAGAGTAAAAGAAGGATGATTCTCCAAAGAAATTGGAGAATGAGTGCTATATGCAAACACACAACTCCAACACAGAAGGGCGTCATCAAACTGTATTCATTCCTGTTATTTGATGTTGTTACTTCATGTTTACATTGTTTATCATCAAAGACTTGGAAAAACAAATGTGATTTGTCTTTCCTCTACCAATGGTTATCATGGAACTGCTCACTTTCTGATATAGTCCTTAATTATACTTTGGAAAAGTACACAAATATCCTACTACTACATTGAAGATGATAACATTTCTTGGATGGGGGAATGAAATAAATAAATTAAATTTACAAACATCTTTTCCTTGACCTCAAATATTTTATGAATTAGACAGTTGTACAAAATATAGAAATTCAAACCATTGTTACAGAGTAACTAGCTTAATGAGCTCTTACTAGTTATCATTACAGTATTTAATGTTCCTTTTTGAAGTGCCCTGCCTCTATATCCCCTGTGTTCAAACTGCAGAAGTCTGTCTCTGCTACACATGAAAATGAAAGTACAGGGAATGGGAAATTGGCCAAGTTACCATTAGCATCAATCAGCATTCTCTGTACACTCATAGAAAACCTGGTACTGGATTACTGAAAAAGCAGAGCTCAAGGAAACAGATATTTCTTGGATTTACCAAAGGCTTTTTAACTGCCTCTACAAGTTAAAAAAAAAAAAATCATTTTACAGACCAGTGAGAAGAGTGTGGCCTGTTTTCAATGGTTCATATTTTTAATTGGATATGCTACTTCACACTACAATGGTACCATGTTTAAGCAACCAGTGCAAGGAATAAGAATTACTACTAAACAAAGTAGTTTACAATGCCAGCTAGCAAGGCAAATACAGTGGTGGGTAATTGGCAAAGTGGCCGATTAGGTGCCTTCCTAATTTAAGACTCCACAATTTCATAAATGGCACTAAATGTTAATAATGAGAGCTCACATATATATGATGCTTTATGGCTGAAAAATCATTGATTTCAATGATTCATTTGATTCTTATAATCAGTCCTATAAGATAATTATTCTTTCTCTTTTACAAATGAGAAAATGATGTCTGAAGAGGTAAAGTGACTCTAGAGGATTATACAATGAGTAGTGGCATATGGACTTGAATTCCTGTCTCACAATGTGTAAATCTGTAGCTCTCTGATACCACCATATCCTAATAACAATGTATGTGTACCAGAAGAGCAATAGAAAACAAATAATTCTTTCAGAGAAACAAAACTGGCTCCAAGTTCTCTTTCCTATAACCCAGTTATATTTTAAAAAGTGACTTGATTATAAATCTGAGAATTGTATAGTCTAGGGATAATATTCAGAAGACCGCCCCCCACACTCAATTGTCAGTGAAGGCATTAATTCTCTTAATTTTTTTTATATGCAGCATACTCTTTTACAGACCTCAGGCATATTTACACAGCATATTAATAAAGGCAGTGTCTGAACCAAGGATTACAGACTCAGCATATAAAATAAAAGCAAACAGAGTAGATATGTACTCACAGAGCTCTACACTCACACACATATATACACCTGCTGGCATCTGAATAAGAAGAAGCTAACTCCTGACACTCAAAGCCAAATGTAATGGTTAGTAGGTAAGAAGCCACTTTCCTAGAAAGCAATTTCTGAAATAGCTAAGATGGTTTGCTTTTTTCAAGGACTGCAGGAGACCATTTTTCAAGGTTTGGGATCATTCTCCATATGAAGTTCCGTTTTTAAAAACAATAAACTACTATTAACAGCTCTTTTTTCTATAACTATTTTGTATCTGGCACTGAACTAGGGAAAATTTACATATACAATGCCTACTTATTGCAAAAATACCACAGGTAGGCATTTTTATCCACATTTACCAGAAGTATAGACTAAGGTTCAAAGAGATTAAAATTACATGCCCAAGATACTATAACTAATAGCTGGGACTTCAGCCTAAGTATGTTAGACTATAAAGTCTATTTTTTTTTCCTTTTAGAGAGAGAGAAGATGTGTTATGTGCACACAAGCGGGGGAGGAGCAGAGTGAGAAGGAGAGAATCTTAAGCAGGCTCCATGCTCAGCCCAGAGCCCAACTCAGGGCTCAATCTCATGACCCTGAGATCATGATCTGAGCCAAAATCAAGAGTCTGACGCTTAACTGACTGAGGCAACCAGGGTCCCCAAGTCTACGTTCTTTCTATTATACCATCATACCTCAATTTCATTTCATGGATGTGATCACCCATCCTTTCCTATCTCTTGTCACAGATATTTGGCAGGCATCAGTGTTAAGAAAAATTGGATACGCTTTTATGCCCTTTTTTGTCATTTGATAGTAAGAAGGGAAAAGTGCTCTTGCTTTGGGAAGGTACTCATGTGCCAAAAGTAAACAAACAGCATCAGTACAATGTAGTACTGTCACAGACATAGACTTATAGGGCAATGTAATAGAATTGAGAGTCTAGAAATAAACCCACATATATATACCCTATCAATTTTGACAATGTTGTCAAGACCACCCAATAATGAAAGAATAGTCTTTTTAACAAATTATGCCAGTAGAACTGGATAACAACATGCAAAATAATGAATCTGGACCTCAACTTCACACCATATACAAAATTAATTCAAAATGGATCAAAGACTTAAATGTAAGAGCCAAAACTATAAAACTATTACAAAAAAACAAAAACAAAAACAAAAGAAAAAACAGGGATTAATCCTCATGACCTTGGATTTAGCAATGGATTCTGGTATTTGACACTCAAGCACAAGCAGCAAAAGGAAAAATAGATAAATTGGGCTTCTTAGAAATTAAAAACTTAGGTCCATCAATAGACATCAAAAAAGTGAAAAGACAACGTACAGAATGAAAGAAAATATTTGTAAATCATTTATCTGATAAGGGTTTAGTGCCCAGAATATATGAAGAACACAAACGGAACAAAAAAGCAAATAATCCATTTAAATAATAGGTAAATGACTCGAATAGACATTTCTCTAAAGAAGATACACAGATAGCTAAAAAGCATATGAAAAGGTGTTCAATATAATTGGCCATTAAAGAAATTCAAATCAAAACCACAATGATAAACCACTTCACACCTGCTAGGATGGCTATGGTACAAAAAAAAAAGAAAAAAAGGAAAGAACCCAGAAAATAACAGGTGTTTGTGAGGATGTGGAGAAACAGGAACCTTCATACATTCTCAATCTGAATGTAAAATGGTGCAGCCATTTTTGTAAATGGCTTTGTGTTTCCTCAAACAGTTAAAAAGAATTACAATAAGACCCAACAATTTCACTCCTAGGTATATACCACGAAGAATTAAAAACAGGTATTCAAATACTTGTTCTTAAGTGTTCAGAGCAACACTATTTATAACAGCCAAAAGATGGAAACGACCCTAATGCCAACAGATGAATGGATAAACAAATTGTGGTATGTATGTCAATGTGTGTGTGTGTGTGTGTGTGTGTGTATGTATGTATGTATATATATGTATGTATATGTAATATATAATGTAATACTGCATCATAAAAAGGAATGTAATAATGATATATGCTACAATTTGGATGAAACCTGAAACATGCTGAGTGAAAACAGCAAGAAACAAAAGGTCATGTGTATGATTCTTTTTATGTGAACTATCAAGAACAACAAATCCAATAAAGACAGAAAGCAATTAGTGGTACCAGGGGATGAGGGTAGGGAGAAATAGGGAGTGATTATTTATTGACTATGTGGTAGGGATGTTCTCACATGATAAAAAAAGTTTTGAAACTAGAGAGAGATGGTAGTTTCACAATACTGTGAATACAGTAAATGACCCTGAACCATACACTTTTAAAAAGTTAATTGTATGTTGTATTAATTTCACCTCAATAAAAAGCTTAGTCATGAGATCAAACATCTCAGCTACTTTATTTCTGGGATATACTAAAGTAGATTACAATCTCTGTGTTTATTATCATATTTCCTACCTAAATTCCTTGCTTTCATGTATCTCCTTTTATACCACTATAGGTAGATTTCAAGGAGATCAAATACCTGACCTTCATTTATCTCCTGTATGTTTAATGACCAAAATACACAGCTTTATAAATAAAATGTCCTTATACCCTCAGTCTTTTCATCTGACATATTTTTTTAAAATTTTGAACTTTTCTTTATGAATATCATGGGAAAACCTTTGATAAACAAATCTTTTTTTTATTTCCCAGAGTACTGAAAAAATGACCACCCTCCAAGAGAAAAATATCAATATCAAATCGATTTTGTTACCATTCAAACTGCACTACAGGAAAACTAAGGAAACCTATTTTGATTTGACTAAAAGTTTTTATGACTGCAAAATTAGACAAAAAGTACAATGAGGAAAATTGGGACACTTTGGAAATATTCATCATGTTAACAAACAGCAGCATCACACCATTGTTGTCATCTTGACATTAACAGTCACTGAGAATTATGTGATTCTCATAGACTAGCAGGTTAGACTAAAAAAAAAAAAAATCCCTTTGACATTAAGGCTATGTTACACCTTTTCATTTGTTTTTTTAACTTTAAAGAAGTTACTTAACTCAGAGAATTCCATCAAGCACAAAATGTGATCATGTGTAAGAAAATATTTTGTGAAATACTGAAAAACAAAAACAAAAAACAAAATAAAACCAAAAAACCCTAAAAGTATAAAGTAACATTCTTTACATACTGGCGATAAAAAATAACGATTAAAGGTGCTGTGTCATGCAATGAGATTTTTAACAAGTGTTTTCATTCATCCAACATTTATCAGACTTGTTATATGGAAGGTAACATAACAGGCATTGGGGATGATTAGATAAATAAGAGAGCCTTTGACCTCAATTTGTTCTCAGTATGATATGTGCTACAATTTAGATAAAGACAGGATACATTCAGAGGGCAGCTGGAACATGGTAAATATGAGGGAATGGAATGGCAGGTCAAAGGATGCTTCCTATAAGATGTTATGTCAAAGCATCCCTTCAGTCCTGAGACACTGGTTAGGCAAAGAAAAACTAAAACTAAATTTCTGGCTGAGAGTTAAACAGGCAAAGGCAAAGAGTTAAGATAAAGGATGTTCTATGGAAAAAAATGCAAGTATTTTAATAAAACAAAGTATAGGAAGGAAGTGTTATATATAAGTTCAAGCTAAAGTGCTAAGCAAAGATCAAATCATGAAGGAAATCAAGTCAGGCTCCTTGATAAGGAATGTGTCCTTCAACTTGAAGACATTCAGGAAGAATCAAATGTTGCTTTTTCATTATTTGTTATTTTTGAGCATGTGAGATACCTGATAATATTTTCAGTTAAGTATATAACCTGGATTTCAGTATAACACATAGTTTGGAGAGACTTTGTGTCTAGCAATATTGAAGACTAGAGGGTAGATCAGATGTGCAACACAAATCCTTTCAGTACAAAAACATTTAAGTTACATTTTAAACATTGCTGGAATTTAAGTTACATTTTTAACAATGAGTAATTTGGAAATAAAGGGAAAGCATATGAGGACCAAAATGTCAAAAGAAAAAAAAATTTTTTTTTTTTTTTGAGGGAGAGAGAGCAAGTGAGTGCATGCACACATTCATAAGCAAGAGGAGAAGCGGCAGAACGAGAGGGAGAATCTTAAGCAGGTGCCACACCCAGCACACAGCCCACTACAAGGCTGTATCTCAGGACCCTGAGATCATAATCTAAGCCATAATCAAGAATGGAATGCTTGACCGCCTAAGCCACCCGGCCATCCTGAGAATGATTCTTAAATAGAGGTGAGCTCTATGGTTTTCATTTTCTCAGAGGGTTGGGGGCATTTTCTAATCTTGAGTAGTTGGGAACCTGTTTATTAACAGGCCAGCCACTCATACCTATTAGGAATAAGAGAAATGGCTCGGTGCCCAATCACTGTAGGAATTCAGAGCAGAAACCGTCAATGAAGAAAAATCCCCAGAAAGAGACATCACCAAGTGGTAAATCCAAAAAAAACCCAACTACAGAAAACAAAAACAAAAAAAACCCCACAACAAGCCAGTGTTAGAAAGTAAGGAAAGTTTGGGTAAGGGTGAGGGGGAAATTTCTAAAATTCCTAACCAGCACTCAGAGTTCTACAGCTTGAATGCCCACTACCTATGAGCCCTCCCTTCTCCCAAGAGGTCAACATCATAGTTTTGAAGTAGCCCTAGTTGGTCATGAAACCAGTACTAGGCAAAAGGAAATGCAAATGCCCTGTGACATCACATAACGCACTTCAAAAGCAGGCTCAAGGAATTCCCACAGACAGTTTCAAGGATATTAGCTAATAATGTGTGAAAATCACAGAACATCAAAGAAATACATCATTAAGAATGAGAATTCTATAGAAAAAAAATATACTGAAGAGTCAGAGATACAAAAATCTAAAAACATAAAAAATATCAGACACAAAATATAAATAGTTTCAAGAAATAAAAGGAACAAAAGAATGACCAAAGAAATAACAAAATTTTCATGTCTGAAAATCAAACATGACCCAGGAAAATTTGAAAAAAAAAAAAAAAACTAAATACCCTGAAAATAACAAATATGCATTAATTGAAATTTAAACCTTAATAGGTCAACAGCTAAGAACAGAATTCATAAATTAAATAATGAAACTTTAAAAATATTAAGAATTCAAAACAGGTAGTAAACAAGACAGTATATATGAAAACGATGTGAAGATAAATAGAAGAAGGACTGAGTAGGTCCACTGATACCTAACCAGAGTTCCAGATGGAAGAAACTAGAAAGGATGGGGGAGGAGTTGTATTAGAAATAGATATTGGTTGAGTCTTTTGCCTCTGGCTATAATGAAAAAGCTTTTATCAGACCAACCCTCCTGCTAAGAAGAACTATAATACTAGATAAATAAAACAAATAGCTACTTAAAACCATCAACAAACAACCAAGGCAGCTAGGACATTAAGAGCCAAGATCCTAGGGAGAAGACTTTGATATTCTCCAGATGATTTTTCATTAAAAGTGACTTTGATATTCTCCAGATGATTTTTCCCCTAGAGACATATGCTGATTTGTAAATATCTACATTCTAAGCAATAGGATGTGGCAAAAATCAGAGAACTCCACTTCTGGAAGATGCAATAACAGGAACTAGACTTACCTTACCCTCTAAAATAAATGGAGGAAATATAAGAAATGACTTTCAAAACATTAGACACAAGGCAACAAAGAACAGTAATCGGTAAGAGGGGTAGAACAAATAAATTTTACTGCATTGAAGAGTTACTGTAGCCCAGAAAGTGGTAACTACATCTGAGCTTATAAATTGTTACCGGCATGAGAGGTGAGAAATATTTTAATTTCAATTTCCTATTATGAGTAAAGATAAGTGTCTTATATTTAAGGACCATTTCAATATATTTGCTATCTGTTTTTGTCTTCTGCCAACTTTCTACAAGGTCTTTTTTTTTTCTCTCTAATTTTTAGAGTTCTTTATAAATTCAGAATCATTCTCTTTTACCTAAGCTATATGTTGCAAACACACTATTTTTTTTTGTATTTGACTTTAATTTGTCATACAAATATTTTCTATTTGATAGGTAAATATATTAATTATTTTTACTCAATCTGGATTTTGAGACATAATTATTCTGGAAGTCTTTGACTACACCAGGATTATACAGGGATTTAACTATGTTTCCTCCTAGTATTCTATTGTTTTGTTATTTTACATTCACATCTCCTATCCATTTGGAATTAATTCTTATGTAAACTAGAGATACGCATTTTGTTTCACTGGTTTACTTTTGTTGTGGTCCAAATGTCTCTATCCAATTAGTCCAGAAGCATTTATTAAAAAGATCACCTTTGCCTACTAATTTGGGATCTCACCCCCATCATAAAAAAAAAAAAATCCCATATACACTTTGGCTTCTTTTTGGACTTTGGACTTTCTGAAAAAGAATATGAAGAAGTGGACTGTCTACTCATTGATGTACAAGTAGCATAATGTTTTAACAAAATAGACTTATAAAATATTTTAATATCTGGCAGGGCTAGTCATCTCTTACAGTTTTTCTTTTTCAGTTTTCCTAGCTATTCTTGTATGTTTCTTTTTCAATATTACCTTTATTATCAGCACATCAATTTTCCACAGGTAAAATGACTTTTATTGACATTGCTTTAAATATATAAATTAGGGAGAAACAACATCTGCATTAGAGTTGCCTTGTTTTAGAATAAAAAATATCTTTTCATTTTGTATCTTTTGGGATGTTATAGAGTTTTTTTCATATAATTTTGGCATGTTCCTTTTTAAGTTTACTTCTAATACTTTATCTTACTTGTAAGTGGGGTTTCTCTACCATTTTATCTCCTACATCGTTAATGTGCATGTGAGATTGTTGATTTCTGTATGATAATTCTATACCTGCCATCTTACTGAATTCTTTTATTATTTATGTTTTATCACGGACTCTCTAGTATTGCCCAGTTATACCATTATATCATCTGCAAATAGAAATAGTTTTACTTCTTTTCCAGTTGTTATAACTCTAAACAGTTTCTCTTGTCTAATTTTATTTACTAATACTTCCATTATAAATATTAGTGACTGTGGTAGGCATCCTGCCTTGAGGATCATGAAGTACCCATGCTTCTAGTGTTTCCCCATTAAATATGATGCTGGTTTAGGAATAGGATGGATATAAATATAGGCATAGATATAGATATAAAATTGTTTAAAAAGTATTCACCAATTCTATTTTTCTCCTTAGAACCTATTAATACAGTATATTGCATACTTTCAAATATTAAACAAACCATGCACACGTGGAATAAATCCTACTGGGTCATGTGTGTTATATTTTCTTATGGTAGTGTTGGATTCTGATTGTTAATATTTTACTTAGCATATTTTATATTAATGCTTATATGTCACATTGGTCAATCATTTTATTTTTTGTACTGTCTTTAGTAGATTTAACAACTACTATATTTGCTTCATTAAAAGAACATGAATATTTTCCTAAATTTCTGTACTTTAGAACAATTTATGTAGCATTAGGACTATCTAAACATTTGCATGCTGCAGGTGTCTGCAGGGTTTGGAAATTCCAAGCAGGGTTGCATGCCTGGGTCAGAAGTATTCAGTCACAGGCCAGGTGAGAACAGAGTGCAGACAGAGCCCAGGGAGACAGGAGTGACTGACTGCTTGTCCATGAGGGTACAAAGAAGAGTGGAGGGTGAGACATAGGACCCAGTGTATTGCTCTATTCTGTTCACCTATTTGATTATATTCTCTCTCTCATTTTTTCTTTAACCTTTTTTTTCTCTTTCCTGTTTCGGGTCTCTTTTGATTTGTTTAATGTATATTTCTTGGGGTCATTGTTGCCATCTTAGTATTTTGTTCTCTTGTTCATCTATTCATGTATGGCCAGAATGACAAGACACAAAAACTCACCTCAAGAAAGAGAATAAAAGGCACTACTGACTGCCAGGGACCTAATCATTATGGATGTAAGTAAGATTCAGAACTAGAGTTCAGAATAATGATTATAAAGATACTACCTGGGCTTGAAAAAAGCATAGAAGAAACTAGAGAATCCCTTTCTGGAGAAATAAAGTAACTAAAATCTAATCAAGTCAAAATCAAAAAAGTGATTAATGAGATGCAATATAAAATGGAGGCTCTAATGGCTAGGATAAATGAGGCAGAAGAGAGATTTGGAGATTTGAAAACAAAATGATATGGCAAAAAAGGAAGCTGAGAAAAAGAGAGATAAACAACTACTGGATCATGAGGGGAGAATTCGAGAGATAAGTCATAACATAAAGTGAAACAATATTAGAATAATTGGAATCCCAGAAGAAGAGGAAAGAGAGAGGGGCAGAAGGTGTTTTGGAGCAAATTACAGCAAAGAACTTCACTAATCTGGGGAAGGAAATAGGTATTCAAGTCCAGGAGGCACAGAAACCCCCCCCTCAAAATCAATAAAAGTAGGTCAATACCTTGACATGTAATAGTGAAGCCTGCAAATCTCAGAGACAAAAAGAAAATCTTGAAAGTAGCTTGGAACAACAGCTCCATAACTCAAAAGGGTAGAAACATTAGACTGGCAGAAGACCTATTCATAGACACCTGGTGGGCCAGAAAGGACTGGCATGATATATTCAGTGTGCTAAATGAGAAAAATATGCAGCCAGGAATATTTTATCCAGCAAAGCTGTCATTCAGAAGAGACAGAGAGATAAAAACCTTCCAGGACAAACAGAAACTAAAAGAATTTGTGAAACTAAACCAGCCCTGCTGGATTTATTAAAGGAATATTAAAGGGGATCCTTTAAGAGAAGACAGAGCCCAAAAGTAACACAGACAAGAAAGGAACAGAGACAATATATAGAAACAGTGACTATACAGATAATAGATGGCACTAAATTCATATCTTTCAATAATTACTCTGAATGTAAATGGGCTAAATGCTACAAGCGAAAGACAAAGGGTATCAGATTGGATAAAAAAGCAAGACCCATCAATATGCTATCTAACAAGAGTCTGATTTTAGATCTAAACACACGTCCAGACTTAAATTGAGGGAGTGGAGACCCATTTATCACACCAATGGATATCAGAAGAAAGCTGGATAGCAATCCTATATCAGAAAAACTAGATTTTAAAACGTAAGACTGTAATAAGAGATGAGGAAGGACACTATATCATAATTAAAGGGTATATCCAGCAAGAAGATTTAACAATTGTAAATATTTATGCCCCTAACATCGGAGCAGTCAATTATATAAACCAGTTAATAATAAAATTAAAGAAACTCAATGATAATATTACAATAATAGCAGGGGACTTTAACACCCCACTTACTGCAATGGACAGATCATCTAAGCAGAAGATCAAAAAGGAAACAAGGGCTTTGAATGATACACTGGACCAGATGGACTTCAAAGATATGAATAGAGCAGTCCATCTTAAAGCAACAGAATACACAGTCTTCTCACCTGCACATGGAACATTCTCCAAAATAGATCACATAATGGATCACAAATCAGGTCTCAACCAGTACAAAAAGACTAGGATCATTCCCTGCATATCTGCAGACCACAGTGCTTTGAAACTTGAACTCAATCACAAGAGGAAATTTGGAAAGAACTCAAATACATAAAGGCTAAAGAGCATCCTACTAAAGAATGAGTAGGTGAACCCAGAAATTAAAGAAGAATTAAAAAAAAACCACAACTATTCAAAACATTTGGGATGCAGCAAAGGTGGCCCTAAGAGGGAATTACATAGCAATACAGGCCTTCCTCAAGAAACAAGAAAAGTCTCAACTACACAACCTAACATTACTCCTAAAGGAGCTGGAGAAATAAAACAAATAAAGCCTAAATCCAGCAGGAGAAGAAAAATAATAAAGATCAGAGCAGAAATCAATGATATAGAAGTTAAAAAAAGAAACCAGTAGAACACATCAACGAAACTAGGAGCTGGTTCTTTGAAAGAATTAATAAGATCTATAAATCCTAGCCAGACTGCCAATAAGAAAAGACAAAGGACCCAAATAAATAAAATCATGAATGAAAGAGGAGAGATCACAACCAACAACGAAGAAATACAAACAACTATAAGAACATACTATGAGCAACTATATGGCAACAAATTAGGCAATCTGGAAGAAATGGGTACATCCTGGAAACTTATAAACTAACAAAATTGAAAGAGGAAGAAATAGAAAACCTGAAAAGACATAAAACCAGCAAGGAAATTGAATCACTAACCAAAAATCTCCCAAAAACAAGAGTCCAGAGACTGATGGCCTCTCAGGGGAACTCTGCCAAACATTTAAAGAAGAATTAATACCTATTCTTCTGAAGCTGTTTCAAAAAAACAGAAATAGAAGGAAAACTTCCAAACTCTTTTTATGAGGCCAGCATTACCTTGATTCTCAAACCAGACAAAGGCCCCACCAAAAGGAAGAATTACAGATCAATACTCCTGATGAATATGGATACAAAAATTCTCACCAAGATACTAGCCAATAGGATCCAACAATACAGTAAAAGGATTATTCACCACAACCAAGTGTAATTTATTCCTGGGCTGCAAGGGTGGTTTAACATCCACAAATCAATTAATGTGATACACCACATTAACAAAAGAAAGGACAAGAACCATATGATCCTCTCAATTGATGCAGAAAAACATTTGAAAAAATAAAACATCCTTTCTTGATAAAAACTCTGTGCCATGTAGGGATAGACGGAACATACCTCAACATCATAAAAACCATCTATGAAAAGCCCACAGCGAATATCATCCTCAACAGGGTAAAACAGAGCTTTTCCCAGGTCAGGAACATGACAGGGATGTCCACTCTTACCACTGTTGTTCAATATAGTACTGGCAGTCCTTGCCTCAGCAATCAGACAACAAAAAGAAATAAAAAGCATCCAAATACACAAAGAAAAATTCAAACTCTCACTCTTCACAGATGACATGATACTCTATGTGGAAAACCCAAGAGTCTACCTCAAAATTGCTAGAACTCATACAGGAAATCAGCAAAGTGGCACTAACAATGAGACACAAGAAAGAGAAATTAAGGAGTAGATTCCATTTACAATTGCACCAAACACCATAAGATACCTAGAAATAAACCTAACCAAAGAGGTCAATGATCTGTACTCTGAAAGCTATAGAACACTTATGGAAGAAATTGAGGAAGACACAAAGAAATGGAAAAACAGTCCGTACTCATGGATTGGAAGAACAAATATTGTGAAAAATGTCTATGCTACCCACAGCAATATACAAATTCACTGCAATCCATATCAAAATACCATCAACATTTTTCACAGAGCTGAAACAAATAATCCTAAAATTTGTACGGAACCAGAAAAGACCATGAAGAGCAAAGGAATGTTGAAAAAGAAAACCAAAGCTGGTGGCGTCACAATTCTGGACTTCAAGCTCTATTACAAAGCTGTAATCATCCAGACATTATGGTACTGGCGCAAAAACAGACACATAGATCAATGTTGGAACAGAATCAAGAACCCAGAAATGGACCTTGACTCTGGTCAGCTGATCTTTGACAAGGCAGGAAAGACTATCCAGTGGAAAAAAGAGTCTCTTCAACAAATGGTGTTGGGAAAATTGAACAGCCACATGCAGAAGAATGAAACTGGGCCATTTTCTTACACCATACACAAAAATAAACTCAAAATGGATGAAAGACCTAAATGTGAGATAGGAATCCATCAAAACCCTAGAGGAGAACACAGGCAGCAACCTCTTCAACCCCTGCCACAAAAACTTCTTGCTAGACACGTCTCCAAAAGCAAGAGAAACAAAAGCAAAAATGAACTATTGGGACTTCGTCAAGATTAAAAGCTTTTGCACAACAAAGGAAACAGTCAACAAAACTAGAAAGCAACCTAGGGAATGGGAGAATGTATTTGCAAATGTCCTATCAGATAAAGGGCTAGTATCCAAAATTTATAAAGAATTTATCACCCAAAAGAACTCAACACCCAAAAAACAAAAAATACACTCAAGAAATGGGCAGAAGACACGAACAGACATTTCTCCAAAGAAGACATACAAATGGCCAACAGACACATGACAAAATGCTCAACATCTCTTGGCATCCAGGAAATACAACTCAAAACCACAATGAGATACCACTTCATACCAGTCAGAGTGGCTAAAATAAACAAATCAGAAGAGGACAGAAGTTGGCAAGGATGAGGACAAAGGGGAACCATCTTAACACTGTTGGTGGGAATGCAACCTAGTGCAGCCACTGCGTAACGCAGTATGGAGGTTCCTCCCAAAGTTAAAAAATAGAGCTACCCTACAACCCCACAATTGTACACTTAGGTATTTACCAAAGGATACAAACACAGCGATTCGAAGGGGCACCTGCTCCCCAATGTTTATAGCAGCAATGTCCACAACAGCCAAACTGTGGCAAGAGCCCAGATGTGCATCGATAGATGAATGGATAAAGAAGATGTGATGTAGGGACGCCTGGGTGGCTCAGTCATTAAGCGTCTGCCTTCGGCTCAGGGCGTGATCCCAGAGTCCTGGGATCGAGCCCCACATCAGGATCCTCCACTGGGAGCCTGCTTCTTCCTCTCCCACTCCCCCTGCTTGTGTTCCCTCTCCCGCTGGCTGTCTCTTTCTGTCAAATAAATAAATAAAATCTTAAAATAAAAAAAAAAAAAGATGTGATGTGTATATATATATATATATATATATATACATATATACACACAACAGAATACTACTTAGCCATCAAAAAAAAAAAAAAGAAATCTTGCCATTTGCAATGACATGGATGGAACTAGAGGGTATATGCTAAGTGGAATAAGTCAGAGAAAGAGAAATACCATATGATTTTACTCATATGTGAAATTTAAGAAAAAAACAGAGGATCATAGAGGAGGGGAGGAAAAAATAAAACAAGATGAAATCAGAGAGTAAGACAAACGATAAGAGACTCTTAAATTATAGGAAACAAACAGAGGGTTGATGGAGCAGAGGTGGGGAGTGGGAGGTGGTAGTAGTAATTGGGTTATGGGCATTAAGGAGGGCACTTGATTAAATGAGTACTGGGTCTTATATGTAACTGATGAATCACTAAATTCTACCCCTGAAACTAATAATACAGTTTATGTTATTTAAACTAATTTAAATAAAGACAAAAAAAAGATTGAGAAGAAAAGGGGTTAAAGAGAGAGGCACATACTTATAATACTGATGCCATGGGAGAGGGAGTGAGCCAAATACAGGTAGGGGTTGAAACTAGTTCTAAAGACTCAGCTTGGGTTAGGAAGCATAAATATTTATTTATGTAAATCAGCCTGGAACTTACAGGTGAGAATGGAAAATGCAAAATGAATTATGGTTATACTTCACAAGAAGAGAAAAACAGTAGGTGGTTATAGGAAAACCAAGTGAACAACTTATGAAAACATGAAAGAGTGGTCTATGGAAGACCCTTAGAAGAGAGAAATTGGGGGCATTCATGAAACAGATGCTCCTTAATTAGAAGAAGAGATGTGGAAAGAGTTACCTAGGCGACTAGGTCAGAGGTAATTAGCAGAAAATAAGAGGGTTACTGGGGGTCAAAGATAAGAAGGGTGCAAAGGAAAAAAAAAAAAAAACAGAGAAATTTGAAGCCCCTGGCACCTACAGCTTCGAAATTATTGAAAAAAGCCCAACTCCTAGCCAGATAACTATAAATCTTCCAACTAGAGGCCTATTCACCTCAGTTCCTGTGGAAAGAAAAATAATGCAACTGCCATCCCCAAAGATGTGCATATCTTAATTCAGAACCTGTAAATATATTAGGTCACATGGAAAAGGAGAATTTAAGTTACAAGTGAAATTAACATTGCTAATCAACTGACCTGGAGATTAAGACATTATCCTGGATTTTCCAGGTGGGTCCAGTATAAGCATAAGGCTAAGTGAAAGTGGGAAATAGAGTGAGAGAACCAAAAAGATAGCAGCCTTAAAGGATTAGGCCAGAAGTTGCTGACTTTGATGATGTAGCAAGTGCCACAGGCCACAGAATGCAGGTGGCCCCTGGAAGCTAGAAAAGGCTTCTGATTTTCCCCTAGAATGTCCAGAAAGGAATGTGGATACTAGATTTTAGCCCACAGAGACATGTTTTGGATGTCTGACCTCCAGAATTATAAGATAATAAAGTTGTGTTGTTTTAAGCAACACAAGTTGTGATAGCAACAATAGAAATCTAATGTGATTCCTATTACCTAACACAATATGTCCACTTTTCAACAAAAAATTAAAAGGCCCAGCAAAGTGGGGAATATCAGCCTAAAATACAAAGTCAGCATCAGAACAAGATTCAGTAATGTCGGAATTATCAGTCAGGGAATTTAAAATAACTACGTTTACTATTTTAAGGGCTCTATTGGATAAAGTAGACAACATCTAAATATAGATGGGTAATTCAATCAGAGAGATGAGAATTCTCAAAAAGAATCAAAAGGAAACGCTGGAAGTCAAAAACACTAACAGAAATGAAGAATGTCTTTGGTGTGATCACCAGTAGACTTGACATAGCTGAGGAAAGAATCAGTGAGCTTGAAGCAGGTCAATAGACACTTCCCAAATTAAAATGCAAAGAGAAAAAAAATGAAAAACAAACAACAGTACACACAAGAAGTGCGAGACAATTTTGAAAGCTGTAACGTATGTCTAAGTGGAATAACAGAAAGAAAAGAAACAGAGCAGAAGAAATATCTGAAATAACAATGGCCAAGAACGTTCTAAAATTAATGACAGGCATGAATCCACAGATCCAGGTAGCTCAGAGGACAGTAAGCAGAACAAACAGGAAAAAACAAACAAAAAAACAAAAACAAACAAAAAAAATCCTCTATCATATTAAAACTGCAGGACCCCAAAAGCAAAGGGAAAAAATTTTGAAAGAAACCAGAAAGGAAACAAAAACACCTTACCTGTACCAGAACAAAAATAAGAATTTTAGTGACTTTCTCATGAGAAACCATGGGAGCAAAGAGAGTAAAATATTTAAAGAATTGAAAGAAAAAAGCCACCAACCTGGACTTCTTTACACAGCAAAGTTATCAGTCAAAACTGCAGGGAAAATATTTTATCAAACAAACAGAAACTGAAGGAATTCATTGCTAGCCACTGCCAGAAATATTAAGAGATGTTCTATAGGAGAAGGAAATGCTATATGTTATCAATTCAGATCTACACAAAGAAAAGAAAAGCATCAGAGAAGGATAAATGACAGTTGAAATAAAGTCTTTTATTTTTCTTAGTCTTAATTGATCTAAACAATAACTGTTTATTTAAAATAATGACCATAATAACAGAGCATTGGGAAAACATAACAACAACACACTGGGTGATTATAGAATAAGGATAAATTAAATGAATGACAGTAAAATCACAAGAGACAAAGGAAAGAATTAAGAGAACTCTCTTATGAGGTACCTATACTACACATGGAGCAGAATAATGTTATTTGAAGAACAACTCAGATTATTTATAAAATGTATATAATAAACTCTAAGAAACCATTAACATCTTTAAATAAGTATGACTGATACACTAAGAGAAGAAATAGAATGAAATAATATTAAATAATTAAAATGAGGGGCAGAAAAATAAGTATTTGGCAATGAATACAATACAGTTAAAAATATGGTTGTTATTAATCCAAATATTTCAAAAACTACTTTAAAAGTAAATTGTCTATATAAACCAATTTAAAGACATGGATTGTCAGAGTGGCTTAAAAAAGTAGGACCCAACTATATGTTGTCTACAAGCAACTCACTTTAAATGTAAAGACACAAATAGGTTAAAAGTAAAGGTATAGAGAAAGATATACCATGCTAATACTACTCAAAAAAAAGTTGGAGTAGCTATATTAATTTTAGACAAAGCTGATTTCAGAACAAGGAAAGATATAATGGACAAAAAAGACATTACAGAATACTAAAGGGATCAATTCTACAAGAAGCCATACCTAACCTAAACATGTATGCACCTAAAAACAATGTTAAAATATATAAGACAAAAGCTGATAGAATTGCAAGGAGAAATAGACAAATCACTCTTGTAGTGGAAGAGTAGATGTAAGCAACTGATAAGTGGAACATGCATAAAATTAGTAAGGATATATTTGACGTGAACAGCACTATCAATCAAATACATCTAATTCACATTTATAGATGACTCCATCCAACATAAGAATACACATTCTTCTTGAGCTCACATGGGACACTCACCAAAATACACCACATTTTGGGCCCTAACACACCTTAAAAATGTAAAAGAGTTAAAAATCATACAAAGTGTGTTCTCAAACCACAATAGAATTGAACTAAAAGTCAATGAGAAAGATATCAAGACAATCTCCAAATATTTGAAAATTAAAGAATGTACTTCTAAATAACACATAGGTGAAGGAAGAAGTCTTAAGGGAAATTTTAAAATACTTTGAACTAAATAAAAATGCAACTTATCAGGGTGCCTGGGTGGCTCAGTTGGTTAAGCATCTGCCTTCAGCGCAGGTCATGATCCCAGTGTCCTGGGATTGAGCCCTGCATCAGGCTCTCTGCTTAGCAGGGAGACTGCTTCTTCCTCTGCCCCTCCACCCCCCACTCAGGCTCACTCACTCGTTCTCTCTAATAAATAAATAAAACCTTTAAATAAAAATGTAACTTATCAAGACTTGTGGAAGTAAGTGAAAGCGACAGATTAAAGGGAACTTTGTCATATTAAATACATATTTTAGAAAAGAATAAAGATCTAAAATCAATAACCTAAGCTTGAATATTAGAAAATTAGAGAAAGAATAGCAATTTAAGCCTAAAGCAAGCAGAAAATATCATAAAAATTAGAATAGAAAGCAATGAAATTGAAAAATAGGAAAATAATGAAGAAAATCAAGGAATTTCAAAGATGGTTTTTAAAAAATACCAAAAAAAATTTGATAACCTCTAGCCAGACAAACTGGAGACAGAGTCAGAGAAATACAGAGATAGACATAGAACACCAGTTACCAATAGCAGAAATTGAAGAGGAGTCATTACTATTGATCCAATGAAAATTAAAAAGAATCCTATGAACACTATATCTCATCCTTGCCTCCATTTAGGCAACAGTTCAATTTTCTCCATAGGCAGTAAGTTGAATTGTTTTCCAAAATTGCATAAGCAAAATAATTATCAAACTTCTCAATTTATAAAATATGTCCTTGAAATTCAGTATAGAATCAATAGTCTTGAAAGCAAGCCAGGGCTTTACATTGTAAGTAGATTTCCATATAGAAAGCAGTAATTGACTTAAAAACATGTTAAAAGCACGAAGACCATACAGCATAAATATTATACCATAAAGGACAATATTTGGAAAACTGCACCGTGTTGTAAGAGCCCTAGAAAAAAGTTCAATTAACTGGGGGAAACAGTGAAAAAATATAAGGGGATTTGGTCAGTGTTGTGAGTTGGGAAAGTGTTGGGATCCTGCTCCTTTCAGGATGATTCCCTGGGTGAGATAAGATATCTTAGAATCCTCAGAAAAGGTCAGGAGAATCTCGAAACTCAGAATTGGCATGCCTCCCAGATAAGTCTTGGTTCATTATTAGTCTTGGCCAGGTATTAGTTTTCTAACACTACAATAATAAATTACTACAGATTTGGTGCCTTTCTTGTCTTTTAGTTCTGTAGTAAGTCCAATTTGGGTCTCATTGGGATAAAAATCAAGGTCTTGGCAAGGTTGTGTTCCTTTCTGGAGGCTCTAAGGGAGAATCCATTTCCTTGCCTTTTCCAGAGTCTACAGGTCAGTTTCACCCTTTGGCTCATGATTCCTTCCCTCCATCTTCAAAATCAGCATGTTTCATCTCTACAATCATTCTTTCATAGTTACATATCATTCTGACCTCAGCTGGGAAAAGTTCCATTTTTAAGGACCTGTATGGTTACATTTGACCCACCCAGATAATCCAGTAGATCCTTAACTTAATCCCATATGCAAAATTCTTTGTGCCATGTAAACTGATTTACAGGTTCTGGGAATTAGAATGTAGACACTTCTGACGGGAGGGCGATATGAGCAGAGACACTATTCTACTTTCCAGGCAATGCCTGAAAAAGATGTGTAAGTAGATGGGCTAGAATGGCATCCTAAAATACCTCACATATTAGTTGAGAAAAAGCATATATTTACTTTCTTTCCAGAAGGCACAAAAGTTTCTGAGAGAGAGCAGGCTCACTGGAACAAGTTCAAGAATATGATGAAGAGCCAGGTCAGAGTGTATAATGTGGCATAGTCTGTCAATGATCATGGAAAGACAAGGGATATAAACAATAGCTATGTCCAAGAAAGAGGCCATTGCCTAATGACCAGGATAAATGACTCATAACTCAATGGATGCCAGCAATGGTCAGAGAATAGCCACAGACAAGACATCACTCCCCATAATGTCCAATAATGAATAATCCCCTAGAATTAAGACTTTCCTGATATGTCTATGTAAATTTTTACTTCATTGTATTCATATCATGGAATAACTGGGCTTACATGGAGGTAACTACATTAAGTTACTTTTATTAAGGAGATTCTAGGCAGCAAATAAATTTACCAAAAAAATAAATACATAAGTTAACATGTTGCTCACCTAAATGTGATTAGGAAATTTGTTTTCACTTTGCAAACATTAGTTCTAAAGTCAGATAGACTAGAACAAAATCTCAGCTCCACTATGTTGTAGCTCTGTGACCTTGAACATAAAATGCAATGCCTCTAAACCTCAGTGTTTTCATATGTAGTATAATAACTTTGTAAACTTTTTAATAGAAAATTGAAACTTTAGGGACCTCAGTTGTTGTAGGGGCCTGGGTAGTTATAATGAAGAAAAGGAAAATGCAAAATTGCTCTGCTGAATTAATATCAGATTAGAACAAAAGAATAAATACAGAAAAATATAAGCAGGGGCGCCTGGGTGGCACAGCGGTTAAGCGTCTGCCTTCGGCTCAGGGTGTGATCCTGGCGTTCTGGGATCGAGCCCCACATCAGGCTCCTTCGCTATGAGCCTGCTTCTTCCTCTCCCACTCCCCCTGCTTGTGTTCCCTCTCTCGCTGAATGTCTCTATCTCTGTCAAATAAATAAATAAAATCTTTAAAAAAAAGAAAAATATAAGCAAAGAAACATCATGGCAGGAGCCTAGGGTCTAGCTCTGAGACTTTTAGGATCAGAAATAGCTAACTGAATTTTAAGTAGCTATTGAATTTTAAACTGTGTGACTGTGATGAAAATACTTCCATCTCTCCAACATCTTGAGTAGTCTTATTTATTTATTTATTTATTTATTTATTTATTATTTAATTTATTTGTCTTTGGGGTTGTTTGGGGTTTTTTTTTCCTTCCAGCTTTATTGAAGTATACTTGCTAAATAAAAACTCTGTATATTTAAGATGTACAACTTGATTTTTTTGAGTAAAGTCTTATACACACACAAATACCTTTTTGTGAATGGTTTGTGTGATACTAATTTAATTAACTCAGTTAATGCAAGGTAGAGCAAAGACAAACAAAATCACAGAAATAATCCTTGAACTCAACTAATTCAGTGGAAGCAGTTCAAAGCCACAGAGAAGTATAAGAACATAAGACCCTAGCAAAAGGCAAAGATCCTAGAGTTTATTTTATATTTCTGCAGAATGTCTAAGAAGTATAAGATCATTTCTATAGCACTAATTTCCCTGCCCCCATCTCCAACCTCTAATTCTTCTTCATTTTTTACTTAGAGCAACACTATATTCTTATGTGTTTTTATGTGTATTGTCTATGCCCCCCCAACAGTGCAAGTACCATGAAAATAGTTCTTGTTTACTGTTGCATCCTTATAGACTATAACTACGCCTGGAACATACCAGGAGTTCAAAAAAAGTGTTGGATGACTGATTGAATGATTGTACATCTAGATCTTAAGTTGTAAGAAGATATTGGCTAACCTGTGAGTTAAACATGTAAATAATTATAAAACAAATAGCAGACCAACACTGTGTGCTAACATAGAAGGATACGGACCAGGAGATTATGAAAGGGAATAAAGAGGATGAAGAGGAGATGCAACATGGGAAAATACCACAGGAAGGGAGGACTGTCAATTGGTAATAGAAATTCTTCCATGGGAAATGAAATTCCATTAGAGTAGTTCTTATTAGTCAGCTCTTGTCACAATAATGCTATACAACAATCTACCCCAAAATAGAGTTGCATACAACAATAAGCATTTATTACTTGCTCATACATCTGCACATTGGCTGATGTTCTTTTGAGCTAGACTAGACTCAGCCGAGCTTAAGTGCAACCACAGATTCAGTTCATGACACTTCAGTGTGTTTTTCATTCTTTTGGAAAAAGTAGATAATTTGGGTTACATTTTTTTTTAATGGAAGGGCGAAAAAAGCTCAAAGTATTAATTAGCATCCCACAGAAGTTAAAAGACCTAGACTTAGAACCAGCACACTGGTTTTTCAGTCAACATTTCATTGGCCAAAGAAAATCACATGGCCAAGCCCAGTAGCAATGAGGCAGGAAAGAATACTCCTCTCATGGTGGTTCAAGAGAAGACAAGGGAAAAGTAAGAAATATTTTCTGTACAATAATCTAATCTTCCACAACACACTAGCTGATAATAAACCCAGAAATCTCAATGATTTAAAGATTTATGTCTTACATTATAGTTCAGTGTAGATGAGTGATGTATGACCATTTTCCACAGTCATTTAGTGACTCAGAGTTTTTCCATATAATAGCTATGACATTCTCTCCCTGTCATCCTCCAGAAATGTTCTGTCCTATCCAACAGAATAGTCACTATTCATAGGAAGTCACTGAGTACTTGAAACAGGTATTCAGTCTGGATTGAGATCAGCTATAAGCATAAAATAAACTGGATTTTGAAGGAATGGTATTAAAAAATAAACTATCTTTTAAGTAATTTTAAATTAATTACTTTTTTTTAAAGATTGACTTATTTATTTATGAGAGTGCACAAGCAGGGGGAGGGGCAGAGGGAGAAGCAGGAGCCCAACACAAGGGGCTTGATCTCAGGACTCTGAGATCATGACTTGAGCCAAAACCAAGAGTCAGACACTTAATGGCTCTGAATCATGACTGAGCCACCCAGATGCCCCTAAATTAATTACATTTTTAAATGGTAATATATTGGATATATTGTGTTAAATAAATATATCAGTGAATTAATTTTACCTGTTTCTTTTTATGGTTTTTATGTGGCTCCTGGAAAATTTTTAATTATGTATGTATCAATTTATATTTTTACTGGACAGCACTACTCTAGGACCAGCCAACAGACCAAAGAAGTAAAATAACAGTGGAGAGACTTCACCAGAAATTTTAGGGACCAACCTAGAGAAGGCATTCATCACTTTTTGTATTCCATTAGCCAGAACTATCACCGAGGTGCAAGAGAGCTAGGAAAGTCGGGGATCCAGGAAGAAGGGTAGAATACAAATAATCGTGAGCACTGTATTTCCTCATTTGCCATCCTGCTTTCACCTCTGAAAGTGAATTTCTTTCTACAGATCAAGGAAAAAAAAAAAACTGTGGATGGGGGCCAAGATGTCGCATTACAGAAGAGGAAATAAATAGAACAGAGATCATAATGGAAGAGCCATTATAAGTGGAGATAAAACTAATCATTAAAGTAAAAATAAAAAAGGCACCCACCAAAGGTGGATAATGACTCAAGGACGCAGGAAACCCAGACATAAGGACTCAGAGCTCTGGCTTTGAAATTTTTATTCTTCTCTCCCTTAAATTTTCCTTCCAACTGATTGGTGAGGTTTACTACATTACTCAATTCTTAATGAGAACAAGGATTCTGTGAAAACTTTGCTACTTTTATGTGATCCCAGGCTTGACTTTTTATTTCATAAATGCATAAAATATTCCATATGGTTGGCTTCAAAGCTGGTACATTTTTTTTTAAGCTGGTAAATTTTCACCAAAAATCTTGTACTAAGAATACTAATGAGAGGATAGTGCTGTGACCTATGTCAGTTCTCTATAGCATCTATGTCAGGTAGTAAGGGAACAAATACAATAATCTTCAGCTTGTGATTTTGTGGATTCGTGGGAGGAAAATGCCTGACATGAATGTTTACATAACCATTCAGAGACATGGTGATCAACATACTCAAATATCTCTGCTCAAACTTTTCTTAATACAATTTCTATGAAAATTTTCTAATCTTCAAACAAAAAATACAATTCTACAGTATTTAGTTCAGCAGAGCATATACCACAAAAGAAACCCTGTGTTTGCTGAGTCTAAAAGTTTGTCTCTCACTGCTCTGTGCTTCTGTCTTGCTAAGTTTTGGTGAAGTTTTCTCAAGCCCTTTTTTCAAGTGACTAATTTTTTTTATTTTATTGAAAAATACATTTTTTTTATAAAGTGCATTCCCATGATGTCAAATTCCAAAGCTATGAGAATATACAGTGGGGAAAAAAACCTCCCTCTAGCCATCTAGTTTCTCTCCCCAGTGCATCATTGCTGAGTTTATTGTCTGTCCTTCTACAGATAGTTTAGTGACTGGAGATGGCCATTAACAAACTAATGCTTAGGGGCGCCTGGGTGGCTCAGTTGTTAAGCGTCTGCCTTCGGCTCAGGGCGTGATCCTGGAGTCCTGGGATCGAGCCCCACGTCAGGCTCCTCTGCTGGGAGCCTGCTTCTCCCTCTCCCACTCCCCCTGCTTGTGTTCCCTCTCTCGCTGGCTGTCTCTATCTCTGTCAAATGAATAAATAAAATCTTAAGAAAAACAAAACAAAACAAAAAAGAAAACTAATGCTTAATCCTCAATCTCTTCTCCAACTATTCTCTGAGAAAGGGACAGCAGTTTGGGTTTTTTGTTTGTTTGTTTGTTTGTTTGTTTTTACAGCTATCCTAACAAAAAAGTGAAACTGACTATGAAATATAATCTTAATTTTTTCTTTCTCTATCTGACTGGAACCAGAAAAAACTTTCTTTAGCAGGTACTAGCAGTCCATTCCAAAGCCTTTCCTATCCTACATGTTCTATGGAGCACTTTTCAGGAATGTCTCCCTAGCTTTACACTACCTATTCATGGATTAACAGAGCAATTCCAGACCAAAAGCATTTAGTATTTGGCTAGTGAGATCCATCCCTTGTCCAATCAGTAGGGGACAGATACACACACACACACACACACACACACACATACCCACACATACATAAGTGTGTGTGTATGTGTATATATAAACATATGTAAGTGTGTGTGTATGTGTATATAAATACATATATATACACATGTAAGTTTATAGATACGGGATTTATGTATGAATATATATACTTATACATAAATAATATATAAAATATATTTATATATGAGGTTTATATATATGAAATAAACCTTATTATTTTCTTATAGCCCCACAAACATAAAATTCATAATTTTTCAAAGACTCCATATTAAGTTAAATACAGTAATTCCGCAAACAAATATTTAAGTAATCATAATGTGCCAAACACTTTCACAGGCACTGAGGATATACTATAAACTAGAAAAATGTATCCTTTCCTTTATGGAGCTTAGAGTCTATAAGAGAAAATCAGTAAATTAAACAAGTAATCACATGTATAATAGGGTTAAGGCAGGTTGCTTCCCAAGGAAAAAACATTGTAACTAAGAGACTAAAAAACGAAGAAACAGTAAGAGGCAGAGAATAATGCTCTAGTCAGAGAAGCAGCGTGTAAGAAGGCCCAGGGACAAGAGAGAACATCTCAGATTTAAGGAATTATGTGAAACATTTTCACAAGAGTGTGGAGTATAAGGGTGGAGCTGTAAGACAAGAGTGCACAGTAGTGGCCCAGAAGAGAAAATGATAAACTGCCTGAGGGCAAAGGACAAGTCATGACAGCTTCACAGGAGATAAGGTTAAGGTACAACTTACCCTAGATGTAAACAGTTTTTCAGCTAAAGGAAATAACATAATGCAAGAGGAAAGACACATGGATGTGAAGTGACAAGTAACTTGTCCAAGTGTATTTAATACATGACAATTCCAGGGCAGTTCTACTCCAAAGTCCATGCTCTAACCCCATAAACAGGCTTGGAGCCATGCAGAACAGCAGTGAAGCATATAGAATGAAAGAGACCTAAAGTAGCTGGTCTGTATTATGCCCTAATGACAATCAGGCTTTTGCTTAGATCCTCATCACTTATAGTGCACTTTCCCATTTAATCCTTGCAACACCAAGTCACTGAGCCTCTCATACAACTCAGTAGTTAAAAAAAAAAAAATAGCCCAAATAAAAAATGGGGAAAATAACTGGGTAAAAATTTTTCCAAAGAAGATATACAGATGGCCAATAAGTATATGAAAAGGTACTGGACATCACTAATCATCAGAAAAATGCAAATCAAAATCACAATAAGACATCACCTCACACCTGTTAGAATGGCTATTCCAAAAAGATGAGAAATAACAAGGGTTGACAAGAATAGAATAAAGGGAACCCTTGTGCACTGTCAGCTACCACGGAAAACAGTATGGAGTTTCCTCAAAAAATTAAAAGTAGAAATGCCATACAATCCAATAATCCCACTTCTGGATATATATACAAAGAAAATGGAATCAATATCAGGAGAAGATACCCGCACACCCATTGTCATTGCAGCATTAGTCACAAATGCTTAGATATTGGAACAAGATAGGTGTCCATTATCTGATGAATGGATAAAGATGTGATATATAATACTATATGACGATTATTCAGCATTGAAAATGAAAGAAATTCTGCCATTTGCAACAATATGGATGAAATGAGAAGACATTATGCTAAGTGAAATAAGCCAGACAGAGAAAGACAAATACTATATAATCTCACTTACATGTGAAATTAAAAAAAAAAAAAAAGCCTAACTCCTAGAAACAGAGTGGAATGGTAGTTACCAGAGGCTGAGGCATGGGGGAAATGGGAAAATGGGAAAAGGATACAAACCTTTAGTTATAAGATGAATAAGTTGGGATCTAATATACCGCATAATGACTATGGTTAATAATAATATATACTTGAAATTATCATAAGTGAGTAGATTTTAAGAGTTCTTACCACACATATACAAAAGGTAACCGTGTGGTGCTGCATGGGTTAATTAACCAAGTTGTAGTAATCGTTTCACAAAATATATCAAATCATCACATTGTATACTTTAAATGTATGTAATTTTATTTGTCCATTACAACTAAATTAAGATGGATAGAAAAAAAATTGTATCAGGTTTTACCAAAGAAGTAAAGGAATGATTAGTCATCCCTATAACCTTTTAAATAGAGAACACTGAGGCCTGTTACCTGCTGTTTATTTGCTGCTTATTTTTAGTATGTTCTAGTCAGTTAGCTGTGTGGTCAATAATTTTTAGCAAACACCTATGGTGAGTCCACCACATTAGGAGCAGTAAGGGGATAAAATAAAGTCATTGTCCCTGCACTAGAATCATTTATAATTTAGTGAAGGAGAGATAATAAACAAAGCAAACAGAATCAATTATTAGAGCAGATATGTTCAAATTATAGACTCAGCAGAATCAAGTGGAACAATATCACCAAACCATCCAAATTTGACTTGGTAAAATTTATCCATTCATCTTTCCTTTATAAGTTAATGAAAGATATATTTTTAGAGCTAATTTCTAGAATAAAAAAAAGAGCCAGGGTCTCTGTCACTCTCTTGCTCTTAGAAGTTGAGCAAGTTCCACAAGTTCTCTGTACCTTAGTTTCCTCCTTAATAAAATACAGTTAATAACAGTGTCTACTTCATCAAGTGAAGATTAAAAAACAATGCATATAAAATACTTAGCATAATATCTGGCACAATATAAGTCGCTATTATTCTTCATCAAATATTTGTTGGGGGATTTCATAGGTACCAGACACATTATACCAAGAATACAAAGATGAATCAAAGAACACTGGACTGCTAAAATACCTGTAAATAATTCTAACAAAGTAACGTTTAAAGCAGATAACTTCTGTATTCAGGTTTCTATGACTTGTAAGCTAATCATGAATTCTGCCAAATTCTTCAAGTGTTGAGAATAAGAATGATTCAATGTTGAGAGGGCAAGTGAAAGAACAGCCTTAAATTAGACCTTTTCAAGGAGAAGAATTGGCCCCATTGTTCTTATTAAAAATATAAAGCAAACTCTCATGCTAGTCATAAAGAAATCTCTCATAACCAGTACCTCCTAGCACCTCAGAATTATTGGTTTAAAATTTAGATTATTAAAGAAAGACAATTATCATATGATCTCACTCATATGTGGAATTTAAGAAACAAGGCAGAGGATCATCGGGGAAGAAAGGAAAAAATGAAACAAGACGAAACCAGAGAGGGAGACAAGCCCTAAGACACTTTTAATCACAGGAAACAAACTGAGGGTTGCTGGAGGGAGGGGGGTGGAGGGATGGGGTAACTGGGTGATGGACATTGGGGAGGGTATGTGTTGTAATGAGCACTGGTTATTATATAAGACTGATGAATCACAGACCTGTACCCCTGAAAAAAATAATACATTATATGTTAATTAATTGAAATTTAAAAATAAAAAAAATAAAATAAAATTTTAGATTATTCAAGCAAGGCTAGTCCCTGTAAAGATATATTTGATCATAAAACAGGAAACCATCTTGAACTAAAGACACAATTGCCTTAAGTGTTTACATGCTACACAGTTCTTCCCTGTAGAAGCAAATTACAATGTGCAAAACTGAAAGATACTCCCTTTAGTGGAAAAAAGTAAAATAAAACCTGAGTATGATAAATGCTAACCCTACATTTTATAAGCCTTTGTCTATATAGGGAATGTTTTTTGTTGTTTGTTTTCATTCACATAGAATCACTAGAAAAGCACATATAAGACAAGAAAACTAACATAACACATAATAGGTCTCAAGGCAGATATAAGGAATTCAAAGCAGTATGTCAATACAGAAAAACTGAGCTGAGAATTTTCTGACAGACAGTTTTCTCTTTTTTTCCTTCAAAGATTGATTGATTGATTTGAGAGAGTGAGAGCACACAAGTAGGGGTTGGGAGGGTAGGGGGTAACAGGGGGCCGGGAGAGGGAAAGAATCTCAAGGAAACTCCCTTTTGAGCACAGAGCCCTAAGCGGGGTTCAATCTCACAACCTGAGATCAGGGCCTGAGCAGAAATTGAGAGTAAGATGATTAACCAACTGAGCCACTCAGGTGCCCCCAGCAGACATTTTTCTTATCCACCCTCTCAATCAAAACGTTTAGCAGAGGAGTCAGTATTTCTAACAATACCCCCACATATTATTATAAACAAACACAAACTAGCACTGGATCACAAATATTTACTGGATGAGTATAAAAATAATAAATAGCTAACTGTTATTACCAACATATCTAGAGTCACTTTGCTCCTCATTTTATATGCATTAACTCATCTAATTCTTAAAATCAAACGAGCTGGGTTCCATTATTATGCATACTTTACAGATATGAAACAAGTGTTGAAAGAATAAGTAACCTGACCAAGGCTTTAGACTGAACTTCAGTTTCCTCATTTTTAAGTATTAATAGTAACAAACATGCTAATAACAATTTTTTTACCATTTACAATGTCATCCTGAGTATATTTTTCCCTCTAAACCTCAAAAAAACTCTTAAGATCAATAATGAAGTTAATAGCCTGTTTCACAAATGAGGTCACTTCAGAAGTTTCAAAACTAGAACTCAAGCCAGGTCTTCTGACCATGTTCTCATTTCTTTCCACTCTGGTTTCAAAAGCTCCTTTCAATCCCAGTGATCTATAATCCTATGAAATTACAAAACTCTTTTCATATATAAATATAGATATAGTTTACACAGCACTTATTTCTATTATCAAGTCTTTTTCTGAGTATGTCATATATATTTTAACTCATTTAATCCTCACAATTCCATGGATAGGTACTATTACAATCCCACTGTATAGGTGAGAAAACTAAGGAACCAAGAGGTAATCTGTTCAGCAAAGTATTTGCACAGCTGGCAAATGGTAGGGCTAGGATTCAAACCGAAGTAGCTGAACTCCAGAGACTGTGCTTCAACCATCACATGGCCCCATTTTCATATACCATTACATTATATGTTCTAGCAGAAAACTCAATCCTAAATGATTCTTTTTAAAAAGAAATAAAGAATAACGTTTAAGATAGCATGTCTGACTTAAAACACTGTGTAGGTGAGGTGAATAAATCAATCAATAAATATTTATTGAATTTTTGCTTCACACAGACATTATATTAAGCACTGATGAGAATATAAACAAATAGAATCTGTACCCCTGTTCTCAAAAGGAATTGACAGTCTAATTGGGGAGGTCTACATATTAAGTAAATCTTCAATAAAATTGGCACAATCATTGTTTATTGATTTAGACACAATATAAATATCGAATGTGTAATACAAATAATAAATGCTATAGAAAACCACTAAGACATGGAATGTAAAACCTAAGCAAAATAAATCATGAACAGGGAAATCTTACTGCAGCTTAAACCAAAACAAATTAAGGTGGATTCTTAAGAAAATACCATCCTTTTCATAGAGAAATACAAAATTTAGCAATAGATTTACCCTAAATCTCATCAATCCTCTTTTAAAAATTACATTACTTGTATTTTAAATCAATATTTGGAGCAACAGAGAGAATAAGAGATGATAAATGTCTGACATCTTTCATATAGACCTTAATTCTTTTAAACATCTGATTACTGAAGAGTTGTCTACAAAGCTTAATGAAATGCTTAGTTGCTAGATAACACAATATGCTGCATTATTTTTTGAAGATGATCACTTTATGTCAGCAATATTGATGATAATATAGCACACTATGCAATGTCCAAAGAATACATTCAACCTTAGCCTATTCCTTCCCTTCTAGGTCAAGAAATATAGGAGTATCTGCCTTCTCTTCTAGTATCCTCTTCTAGGTGGATTTTACAGTATTCACAGTATTTACATGCTAAATACAAGGTCCATCCGGAACAAATATAAAAGTGGGGTAGAAATGGGATCATGGAACATCACTAGTGAACATCATCTTAGTTACTAATTTTGATATTAATATTAATTGTGCTGCCAGTTAATTATATATAGATAAGAAAACAACAATGTACACAGAAAAAAAATTCAAACCATACTGAGAAAAAAATGAAATGAATCATACTTGGGCATGGAAATCCACTATAAAGAGGTAGAAGTTATAGGAGAAACTGATGTGTCAAGGTGGTCAAATCTGTCAGAATATTTTACACCAAAGGACTTTTTCATATAAGAAACATTTAAAAAGCACTTATCATTATGCTGGGTGCTAGCTATAGAAATGTGGGAAAAAAGACATAGTCTCTGACATTTAGGTTCGAATTTATTGAGAAAAACATTATAAGCACGATAATGGAGATTGGTCCCTCCAAATAGAATATGTAAGAATTTAAGAAGAAGCAATTAATCCTTTAGAGAAATGAGGGAAGGTATAAATGAAGGAATGACTATAGATGGCATATTGAAGCTTGAGTAAAAAATGACCACATGGGAAAGAGGAAAGAAGGAAAAATAAAATCATGGAATTACACCAGATTTTTCTCCTACAAAGAACAAAGTTTATTTCCAAGTGATCAAAATGAGTGAGATTTTCTTCTTAACAAAAGTTTTCTTTAGAAGACTAATTTTGGCTACTCTTTTAAAACAGCTTCTGCATTTACAAAAATCTTAAACCTGTCTTTCAACAATCTTCAGATTAGTTAAAAACCTAGTGCATTAAAAAATGGAAAGGATGCTATCCTCCTGACCACTACTGCCACCACTGTACTCCACTGGTAAAAATGCTCTATAGGTAAAATTTACAAATGGATTGGTAAAATGGAAATTTAAGATTTAAAAGTACAGATTCTTTGTGAGACATCATCTGCAGCAAGCATACTCAATGTTACTCTTTATTATCATGCAAGTCACAACTCCACCCTTACTGTAAGGACTACTGTGTTTGGATTGGTCAGAATCTCATTTTTTTTAAATGATAGAGTTATTAATACTTAGAAAAGCACTGTAGTTTTCCTAATAAGCAAATGTAGACGTCTCTTGGAAACAAGATTGCTGCATACTTAATCAAAATGGCTCACACTCCACAAAAGCAAAAGAGGATGGCAAGCATAAAAAGGTCCTCTTCAGCAGTGACCCTCTGGGAAGCCAATATTAAAGAATAGGACAAAGTTGTAATTCCTTGAGGACAGCCCCTTAACTCCATAATATGCAAATTCCTTATAGGCATCATGAAGTCACTGGGCATCGCTCCATCAAAAGTATATTAATGAGTCCTGCAAAGGTTCTCAAGCTCTGAGCATTAGTCCCTTGAGCAAATCTGCCTAGGCACTACTGTCACATAGGATATTTATTAAACCCATTTCTTTTTATTCTTTTTTTTTTAATTTAAATTTTTTCAGTTAACATACAGTGCAATATTGATTTCTGGAGTAGAATTCAGTGATTCATCACTTACACACAACACCCAGTGCTTATAACAATAGCCCTCATCTAGCCCACTGACCTCCCACCTCCCTCCACCAACCTCAGTATATTCTCTTTTGCTAAGAGTCACTTATAGCTTGTTTCCCTCCCTCCTTTTTTTCTTTTTCTACTTCCCATATGTTCACCTGTTTTCTTTCTTAAATTCCACATATGAGCGTGATCATAGGGTATTTGTCTTTCTCTGACTGACTCATTTCACTTAGCATAAAACACTGAAGTTTCATTCTTTTTGACGACTGAATAATATTCCACTCTGTGTGTATGTGTGTGTGCGTGTATCACATCATCTTTCTCATTGACCAGACAGCATTAATTGTTGCCAAAAAGAAATGACCCAGTGCTTTAATAGAATAGAAAGTACATGGGTTTTTTCTTCTCTTTCCTTCCAGCTGCCCCTGGGTTCCTGTTTCTGAGAGTATAATAAACAAGAACACACAATTTAAACAATACTTTCTGTGGTTTCAGAAACTACTCAAGAAATATGGTCTGAGACACACATGATGAGGTGACAACCCACTACTAAAAAAAATAAAGAAAAATTCCCAGGAAACTATACTTTGCGTTTAAAGCTTTGCCAATGGCAAATGCCTTTCAGGAGTAATTTAACTGAAGAATACGAATTGTTTGCTGAATTTCATCATCCTTTTTACAAGTGACATAACCTCCTCTTGATTTGGGGGTAATATTACATTCAGAAGTTTCAGACATTTATTTTCTTTTTTTTTATTATGATATGTTAGTCACCATACAGTACATCATTAGCTTCTGATGCAGTGTTCCATGATTCCTTGTTTGCATATAATACCCAGTGCTCCACGCAATATGTGCCCTCCTTAATACCCTTCACCGGGCTAGCCCATCCCCCCCACAAAACCCTCAGTTTGTTTCCTGGAGTCCATAGACTCTCATGGTCCATCTCCCCCTTTGTTTTCCCCTCTGTCATTTGTCCCTTCCTTCTCCTAATGATCTCACTGCTATTCCTTATGTTCCACAAATAAGTGAGACCATATGATAATTGTCTTTCTCTGCTTGAGTCACTTCACTTAGCATAATCTCCTCCAGTTCTATCCATGTTGATGCAAATGTTGGGTAATCATTCTTTCTGATGGCTGAGTAATATTCCATTGTATATATGAACCACATCTTCTTTTATCCATACATCTGTTGAAGAGCATCTCGGCTCCTTCCACAGTTTGGCTATTGTGGACACTGCCGCTATGAACATTGGGGTGCATATGGCCCTTCTTTTCACTACATCTGTATCTTTGGGGGTAAATACCTAGTACTATAATTGTTGGGTCATAGGGTAGCTCTATTTACAGTATCTTCAATAAACGGTGCTGGGAAAATTGGGACAGTTACATGCAGAAGAATGAAACTCGACCATTCTCTCACACCATACACAAAGATAAACTCTAAATGGATGAAAGACCTCAATGTGAGACAGGAATCCATCAAAATCATAGAGGAGAACATAGGCAGTAACCTCTTCGACATCGACCACAACAAATTCTTTCATGACACGTTTCCAAAGACAAGGGAAACAAAAGCAAAAATGAACTTTTGGGACTTCATCAAGATAAAAAGCTTCTGCACAGCCAAGGAAACAGTCAACAAAACTAAGAGGCAGCCCACGGAACGGGAGAAGATATTTGCGAATGACACTACAGATACAGGGCTGGTATCCAAGATCTATAAAGAAATTCTCAAACTCAACACCCAAGAAACAAATAATGAAATTTAAAAATGGGCAGAAGATATGAACACTTTTCCAATGAAGACATACAAATGGCTAACAGACACATGAAAAAATGTTCAACATCATTAGCCATCAGGGAAATTCAAATCAAAACCACATTGAGATACCACTTATACCAGTTACAATGGCAAAAATTGACAAGGCAAGAAACAGCAAGTGTTGGAGAGGATGTAGAGAAAGGGAAACCCTCTTACACTGTTGGTGGGAATGCAAGTTGGTGCAGCCACTTTGGAGAGCAATGTGGAGGTTCCTCAGAAAGTTAAAAACAGGCATTTATTTTCTTAATATAGAATAAGGTAAGTTTTCTGAACATATCCTACTTCTCCGTTACCAGGAACTGATAGCAAAAAAAAAAAATGGTATTTTCTTTATATGAAAAGGAAATTATTTATTGATATCTTCCAAATCTATCCTCTTGAATACAATAGAAATTAAATTATCAAGTCTTTAGTTTGAGCTTTGACCTTCAAATCTTGAGACATAAGAAAATAATGCCATTTTTAAAGCAGTTTTTCTCATTCCCTAGATATTAAGGATTTGATTTACCTCTAAGAGAAGATTGGGTCTTTGTTTTACGATAAGACAACTTAACACATAATTTGGCTAGGCAAAAATAAACAAAGAACCCATAAGGACATGGAAAGGTGTGAGATATTAAGGTGCTTAAGTGCTCCTCATGAAATGTCTGTAGCCTATGTATTCATTGCTGGTGATACTACAAATATCCAGAATATGTATCTTCCTCAGAATATGGTTTTGCCTTTTGACAGCCTGAAAAGTTGGTCCTGAAATTCAAGGAGAAAGTGGCAGGACCTCTTCAAGGGATTCTAACTGTCTCTACAACATGGTAGAAAGCCAGAAACTAAGGAGACAAATAGCCAAGAGTCTTCTCATGGAAGATCTTGGTATATGAGTCTGATATATCACATATATTATTATAGATTAGTTAGTTTTTAATTATTTTTCTTCATTGTTATTCCAGTTACTATTACCACAAATTACTCCATGCTTAGTGGCAAGAAACAACCATTTATTTTGTTCATGTTTTTATACATCAGGAATTCTAATAGGCCACAGTACAGACGACTTGTCTATGCTTTATGATGTCTTTGGTCTCAGATGAAAGACTCAAGGCCAGGAAACTAGAATTATCTAAAGGCTGGCTTACTTACGTCAGGTATTTGATGACTACTATTGGCTGGTAGTCTCTCCTCTCCAAATGGGTCTTTTCATTAATTCTCTCCAAAATCACATGTCCTGAGAGATAAAGACAGGGTGGGACAGAAAGAGAGAAAGAGAGAGGCCAATCATCCTCTATGACTTAACTTCAGAAGTCATGTAGCACCACTTTTACTATGTTCTAATGTGATAAATGCAAGTCACAAAGAAGAAGACTCATATTCAAGGCGAAGAAACATAATGGACCTCACCTCTTGAGGTAATAATGTGTCAATATCACCATAGCGGACATACTCTAAGGTGGCCCCAATGATATATGTGCTTGTATGATTCCCTTCCCTTGAGTGTAAACCTTGTGACTTACTTCTAACCAACAGAATACGGCAAAGGTGGCAGAATGTCACTCCTTTGATTAGATTATGGTATAGGGCAAAGGTGGTGTTATGTGGCCCCACAGAAAGTACTGCTTAAATATGTTATGGACAAATGTTTTTGCCCCCCCCCCAAATTCATATGTTGAAGCCCTAACCTGCAATGTGATGGTATCTGGAGATGGCATTTGGGAAGTAATTAGGTACTAGGATGGGGCCCTCATGATGGGATTAGTACCCTTACAAGAAGAGACACCAGGTAACTTATTCTTTCTCTCCCTGCCATGTGAGGACACAGCCAGGAAGAGACTCTTTGCCAGACATGACCATGCAGGCACCCTGATCTGGACTCCCAGACTCCAGAACTGTGAGAAAATAAGTTTCTGTTATCGAAGCCACCCAGTCTATGATATTTTGTTATGACAGCTTGAGCAGACTAATATGTTTTATAGCAAAGGTAATTGTATCTAATTCCAAGGATTATATTATGCTACATGAGACGTGATCTTGGCAAGCTAGAAAGAGATTATCCTGCTGGTCCTGAAGAAACAAATTGCTATGATGTAAACTGCCTATGGGCAGGTCCACATGACAAGGTCCACATGGCAGCCACCTGGTAGGTCCACATGGCAGCCACCTGGTAGGAGCTGAAGGCCTCAGTACTATAGTTGTAAGGCACTGTGAAAACACCTGAACAAGTTTGGGAGTAGATTCTTTCCACTTGTGGAAAAACCTCCAGATGAACATGCAGCCCAATCAACACCTTGACTGTAACCTATTGAAACCCTCAAGTAGAAAACCCAGCTAAGTAAGCTATGCCTAAGCTGGACTTTTGACCAAAAGAAATGTAGAGAATACATTAGTGTTGTTCAAACCACTAAATTTCTGGTAAATTATTACACAGGAACAGAAAACCAATACAATCACTTTGTAAGAAGAGCATATGGGATGATGTGGCCATCTTTGGGGATAGTATGCCTTCTTAGGAAAACACAATCTACGACAATTGTTCATTCTTTTCTATCATCCCTAAACCTTCAAACACCTGAGGTGAACACAGCAGTTGAGGGGAGAATAGTGGCATAGGAAGAATCATTCTCAAGATCACAGTAAGTAATTTGCAAAAAACTGAAGCAAAGGCTCACAGGTAACTAGATGAAATTGTAAATAATATCCAGAACAGCTTTGTGGAACATGTGAGCAAGTCCTTCGAAGATTCCAAGAAATGACTGCAGTTGGGAATCTGGTAAAACAAGAGGACTTCTGCTTTCAAGTGGGTTGAACATCAGGCTGTTGTTATTTGGGCATTCAAGAGAAATGTCATCTAGACAATGGCAAAATCTATGACTTATAGGTCGCATATGTGTAACATAACTAGAATAGAAATATTGGAATGGACTATTCTTTATACAAATCATGGAAATCTCTAACTTCTTAAATTCAATTATTTTTGTTTAATCTTTTAAGACTTATTGACCACCCAATATTAAAATCCCTTTTTAATACAATACGTCTTCATATTCATCAACAAATATTTAGTAGACATCAGCTATGTGCTAGGCTAAAAGTACATAGACAAAGCCATTCTCAATGGAGAAATCAAATATGTTCATCAAGCATATGGATTTTTCATGGTTCCCATTACTTTACTAGGGAAACTTTTTTATTGCATTAAAATACATAAAAACACTGCCTTCATATTTTCTCTTTTGGGGAAATATAATAATGTTGATGATAAAGATAATAAAACTATCTAATGTTACTGAGTATATTTTATGCACCAGACGTTGTGCTAAAAATTTATATTCATTATCTAATTTTTGTAACTCTTTAAGGTAGATACTATCATCCCAATTTTATGATGAGGAAATTGAGAATTAAACACAAAAGATGCTTAAGGTAACACAAACAGTGATAAAGAGAGGACTGGAGTATGATTTCCTATCATATTCAAAATCATGCAGACTAATAAGAGATCTTAAAAATTATTTAATCTCACTACCCTTCTAAGTATTCTTTTGCAAGTAACTTATTGAGGAAATTCTCAATTAATATAGATGTGGTTTCAGAATTCTAGTCTCAGCCTGATCCCCTGGGGAGCCCTGATACAGGAATCACACCACAGAGTTTGTTCTACCCAGAGGCAAGGGGACTGGGCTGTTACACTCCCACATCAGTTAGTCACTGGCTGTAAGCTAGGGGATGGAGGAGAAAAAGGGAGAGAGGAAGGGTATTTTCTGGCACCTCCAGTCAAGGTGGCTCCCCCTGGAAATCCTGAGAAAAAGGATCCAGATATATGCTGTTAACAGCCAATACGTATAGTAGCCAGAATATGAATACAAAGCCTGCTAAAGGGAATCTGGGTAAAGCTCCAATAACACCTGCTACATCTGCCAAGTGTTTAGCCAACTCATGCTGGGATACTTTCAGTAAGAAAGAACTCATCATCATACCCCCTTCTCTACCTAATAAGGCAGCCCATTACAATCCTTGGATGGCTTGGATAGAAAAGTCTTCCTCTTGTTGGATGTGGGGGAATAAAGGGAGGTCATTCCAGAACAGAATATGCAAAGGCCCAGAGTATAAAAGAGAATAATGGCATGTATTGTTGCCATACCTATTAGTAAGATTTATTGTAGTTAAACTTACGATGTTAAAGTATAAAGTGAAAAAGATAGTCTAGGAAGATGGTTATAGGCCAGAAAGCCAGACAATGAAAGACCTACAGGCCTCATCAAGGACTTATGATATTATAAAATACCACTAAATGTATTTTTGCAGAAAAGGGAAATGATCATCTCCTGTATGAAACCCATTCTGGCAGCAATGCAGAGAGCAACCCTACCTTATTATATTAACTTTATGAGCTTTCTCATCTGTGTTTCCTCTGGACTATCAGCTCTTCAAGGACGGAAACCTAAGTGCCTAAAACAATAAATGTTTATGGAACTGAAATGAATTGATCATAGGAAGAGAAATCATTACAACAACCCAGATGAGGGAGGCTACCAGTCTAAATCAGGAGTCAGCAAACTATAGCCCACAGGCCTAAAACAGCCTAACACCTCTTTTTATAAGTAAAATTCTATTGGAATACTGCCACAGCAACTTGTTCACATGTTGTCTATAGATGCATCCATGCTATACAGCAAGTTAAATTATTGCAACAGAGACCATATGGCCTACAAATCTAAAATAGTTAGTATCCAGTCCTTTACAGAAAAGGTTTGCTGATCCCTGGACTAAACGAATATATAAATGAATAGGTGGGATGAATGGAAATGATATTTAGGAGAAGAAAATCAATTGGAGTAGCCACTATTCATTGCTCCTAGTTCTATTTCTTGATATTATGTACATGTTAGACACTCACATTATAAATATGGATAAAAAGCTTGCAAGTGTACCAACATATCTTTTGACAATTCCTATTTGTCAAATTTAAATTGAACTATAATTTCCATAAAGTTCCTTACACTCTGAAGAACACACAGGGTAGTCCATTTACCATCAGGCCTACAGATCCAAAACACAAGCATCAACCTGTTTGGTCCACTTAGACTAGGATAGTCCTGCAGTAATGTGACAGTATCAGCCCTGGGATCTCTTATGTAAATCTTCTAAAAGACTCCCAACCTCCAAATCATTGCCACATTCTGGTCTTCAGAGATGGCCTAAATCTTTTTCACCTCATTAAGCTGCTCTGCACCAGAGTCCTCTAAAAACTTTTCATCTGAAAAGTCCCCATAACGCCTGAAATTTCTTTTCCCTTCTCTATGTGGTCGGAACATAAAAGATTGCAATTCAAAGAAAAAGTAAGGAACTGTCATAGTCCTTTTTGTTGGTATTAATCTCTGAACAGCAGATTTAGGGTGACTTTTTTTTTTTTCCAGTTTCTGGTTCTTTACTTCCTGTTTGAATGTACACTACAAAGTGTCAGTGAAATGTATTTATAGGACACAGTGAGCCAGTTGCTAGGTCTTTTGTATCAGGACTTAAAAGATAAAGTCAGGCTCCTTTCTTAAAAAAAAAAAAAAGGCAATCTGCAGCCATAGAAACATCTAATCTTAGTCATAGCACCAACACACCCAGATTGGGGGGGAGATAATTTAGATTAAAAGTTGCTTATAAAAATGGATTTTTAAACATCATACCTTGAATAACAAACCAATCAGGAAAACTTTTCCTACCTTCCATGGAATACATTTAAGAAAAATGAAATGACAAATGATATATTGGTACTTTTATATTTGAAGATTATATACCTCAAATGTTGAGTTGCTGTCATCAGTTGGAAAAAAGCAAAGTGTAGTCTACCATACATCATACACCAAAATATTTTTCAAATTAATTAAATATTTAATGTGAAGACAAGCATAAAAATACAGAACTAGAAGAAAATATAAGTAAACATTTCTGATTTTACTATGGAGAAGGATTCTTTAAAAATATGAGTAAACGCAGAATCTGAAAGACTGATAGATTTCGATATATAAAAACTTAAGATGTCTATATATTTTAAGACAGAATATTCAAAATTTAAAAACAAGTAACCAACAAGGAAAATGTTTCAATGGCTATGACTAGAAGTTTCATTCTTTTTTCTACAAGAAGACACACATGAAAACGTGATTTTAAAACGTGAGCACAGAATATGAGGATATGCATAAAGAAGGAATAAAAATGTTCAATAAATATATGAAAAAACTCAGTCAAAAAAACTCCTTTTTTTTTGCCTGTATAAAAGCAAATATTTTTATTTAAAAGATAGTACACAGATGTATTAGTTCAAATGTTTTTGGTTGTGAATAACAGAAAACCAATTCCAAGTAATTTAAACAGTGAAAAATCAGTGGCCCCTCAAAATTTTCTAAATCCAGAGACAGGTTTGCCTTCAGGCATGGTTTAATTAGTAATCAAGCTCCAATTCTCTGAAATTTTTTAGATCTGGTCTATTTATTAGC
The DNA here is from genome assembly GCF_017311325.1 of Ursus maritimus. NCBI lineage: Eukaryota > Metazoa > Chordata > Mammalia > Carnivora > Ursidae > Ursus > Ursus maritimus. Next base: position 48,106,336 of record NW_024423564.1, read on the forward strand.
ATTCTGCTAAAGCTGGCTACCCTCATGAAGGCAAAATGGCTACAGTAATTCCAGGAGTTGGCTTTGTACCACACCATTCAAAAAAAAAAAAGAATATCTCTTCTATCAGTCACCTCAGTCCTGGCATTCATTCTGATTGGATAAGTTTAAGTCATGTTTCCAATCCTCAACCAACCGTCATGGTCAGGGAAATTGTACCTTCTAATTCGATTAGGCCTGTGTTAAATGTCCATGTCTGAACCAATCACTGTGGCAAGAGAAAGAACAATTTGATAATAGACTTAGAGCATTCAGGGTCCATTCTTGGTGTTCAACGTGGGGTAAATTCTCTTTAAATCATGCAGCTGATACAAAGAGGGATAGACTAGCTGCACTGATAATGTATAGAGAAACAAGCGCAGTTAGGCACAGTGCATGGAGCAATAAGTTACTTAAATATTTATAAGAAAATTGGACTATAAATATCAAAGCCTTAAAAATGTCCACATCACATTTTTTTCCCAGAATTCCTGATGTTAAAATTCACCCTAAGGGAATAATCATGGAAAATACAAAGATATATTTATTATATTGGTTTAGGATACCCAAAACTTAATATCCAACTATGGAAAAATTACTTAATTATGGTACATGAATGGTATATTATGTAGTCTTTAATATCACAGTGTAGAAGAATATTTACTGACATGTAGAACTGCTCAAGTTGTATTGTTAAGTGATTAAAACCAACATAATAATTCCATGTTGGTTATTTGTTTCTAAATTCTGAATAATCTGGGATGTCTGGGTGGCTCAGTTGGTTAAGCATCTGCTTTCGACTCAGGTCATGATCCCAGAGTCCTGGGATTGAGTCCAGCATGGGACTCCTTGCTCAGTCGGGAGCCTACTTCTCTCTCTGCCTGTCACACCCCCTGCTTGTGCACACTCGCTCACTCGGTCTCTCTCTCTCAGACAAAAAAAATAAATAAAATCTTCAAATTCTGAATAATCTGTTTTGAGATATCCATAAATCTTAAGAGATTACCTTATTTTTGTAAAATATATATACATATATGTATACATTGAAAAAGACTTAAATACATCAAATATAAACAGGTGTTATCTCTGAATAGAAGAATTATAGTTTTTATTTCTTTTTCATAATTTTCTGTATTTTGTAAATTTTCTTAATGCTTATGAACTATTCCAGTAATGAAAAGAACTCATGTTCAAGAGAAATAATTATAAATAGTAACTAATACATAGTTTAAAAGAACTAATTAAACAAATCTACTTTTGGAAAAGATTTAATGGGAACTGTGACTTTAAGAAAGTGTTAGTGAAAAGTTCCAAAAGTTCCCAACTACAGGCTGAGAGAAAGCCCACATAAAAGCAGAGCTCTACAAATGAAATCTTTAAATAATCTGCATCTTATCCCTGGAGGAGCAACAGCATGAAGCCACCCTTTAGTTGTACAGCATTAGCCCAGCTGAGCTTAACGCTCAGCTTAACACTGACTTTATCCAAAATGACTCTTCTACCCTCTGGGGAAAAGCTTAGGATAAACAAAGAAATATCAAACCTCCCCAGAGGATTTGCCAACTCCCTAAGAAATCCTCTTTTGAGAACAGGCCCAAATACTCATATTTATACATCTGTTCAAGTGATGGCTAATGACCCAAAATTGCACTATATGTAGCTCCAACTGTGCTATATGTAGCTTCAACTTTAATGTAATTGATTCAAAGAGCAAATGTTGGTCTGGCTTATGTGAAGATATGTGTATACTAGGTTATAGGAATAATCATCTAAATTTAATGTGGTAATTTTTAAAAGTCATTTAAACTATAACTAAATTTACTGGTTTCATCTGTTGATGTATTATATAGGAACTGATTACAGAAGCTAAATATATATCATCTAAAGAAGAGCTGAAAAATTGAAAAATATACAGCCCTGTATGATGTGAGAGGATTCCATGCATATATGCTGCCTACACATAGCTGATCCTAGCTCCATTACTGTAGAATGTACTCTATTCTTCAATTAACATAATGCAAAAATAGACCAAAAACACAGGAGCATTTGAAGAAAAGGGGAGAAGAGAACACGTGGTATCAGGGAAAAGTTTACTTTTTTGATTTCTGATTTAAGAAAGCAAAAAAATACCTTAAAAATTTTGAAACGCAAATAAAAAGAAATTAAAAGCATCCATAATAACCTGACAATCAGAAATATTTTTGAGACTTTTATAATAGTTCAGTGTGTGTGTACATATACACATGTGCTTATATGTGTTTAGTATAATATATATTTAAGTTAAATATATTTAATGCAGTTTGATATATTTTGTTTAACAGCTTAATATTATGTTTTTATATATATACATATAAACACACACATATATGTATATGCTTTTAACCTGCTATTTTCACTTAAATATATTATAAATATTTCCATGGTAGGAAACTGCCATTGGTATTATAATATTTTATCACAATGTTATTTTATTTTATAGATACACCATAATTTAATCAACCAATCCACCAGTTAGAAATTTAGCTTTGTCTTCTCCCATATTTTGTTATTTCAAGTAATTTAGGTTTTTATAATACTGTTTTCTTATTTAAAACAAAATGCTACATTCTCTGATTATATCATTATTACAAAAACCTTGTATCAGAATTGCTTGGTTAAAAACAAATTCAAAATGTTAAGGTTCTTGATATGCATATCAATTATGAGGTCTTCAGTTGCTATTAACAATAAAAAATAATCCAAATTGAAATTATTTAAATAGCTTTATTAAAGACTTTTTAATGGATCTCATAAATAGAGTCCAGTCAGGTCACACAATTGGTTTCCTCCAAAATTCAACAATGTCACAAGGACCTTGCTTCCTTTTGTCTCCTGCTCTGCCTACCGGGATACTAGGAGATAACATATAGCTACAAACAACTCCTGCAAATACATTTAATACGTTTTTCCTCCTTTAGGTTCAAAGAAAGCACATCTTCCCCAACCCTCAAACAAAAATCCTAAACTTCATTCTAGATAAATTTGGGTCATGTGCCCATTCTTGGAACTGCTTTGGCAAGGGGGTTAGATTCAGTAATATTCCTCAGTAATACTCCATTACATGTATGAACCACATCTTCTTTATCCATTCATCTGTTGAAGGACATCTTGGCTCCTTTCACAGTTTGTCTATTGTGGACTTGCTGCTATGAACATTGGAGTGCATGTGCCCCTTCTTTTCACTACATCTGTATCTTTGGGGTAAATACCTAGTAGTGCAATTGCTGGGTCGTAGGATAGTTCTATTTTTAACATCTTAAGGAACCTCAATACAGTTTTCCAGAGTGGCAGTTTGGCCTTTTTAATAGTGAAAGCTTGAGCTCTAAAATCAGATGGTCTATATTTGCATTTTGTTTCCTTGACTAGTTAGAGTTGTTTCATCTTATGCAAATTAGTGTAATTTTCTGAAAAACAAGAATAAAACAGGATCTCCTTCTTAAGTTCCTATAAAGATAAAATGAAATTTTAAAAACTTATTAGGGGTGCCTGGATGGTTCAGTCACTTAAGTGTCCAACTCTTGATTTGGGCTCAGGTCATGATCTTGGGGTTGTGAGATCAAGTCCTGTGTCGGCCTCCATGTTGTACATGGAGTCTATTTGGGATTCTCTCTCTCCCTCTTTCTCTGCACCTCCCCCGCCTCACTCTCCTTAAATAAAACAAAAACAAAAACAAAAAAACAAAACAAAACAAACAAAAACTTGGTAAATGTTAGGTTTTGTTTATAATTATCATATTATTTGTACTAGTAAATTGTTGTGATTACCTATTCATTCCATGAGCTAATTTTTCTATTGGGAATAGCCATTTTTTAAAAATTTTTAAATCCAGTATAGTTAACATACAGTGTTATGTTAGTTTCAGGTGTACAATACGGTGATTCAACAATTCTATACGATCCTCAGTGCTCATCAAGATAAGTGTACTATAAATCCCCTTCATGTATTTCACCCGTCCTCCCACCCACCACCCCTCTAGTAACCATCAGTTTGTTCTCTATAGTTGAGTCTGTTTTTTGCTTCATCTCTGTTTTTCTTTGTTCATTTGTTTCATTTCTTAAATTCCACATATGAGTGAAATCATATTGTATTTGTCTTTCTCTTATTTCACTTAGCATTATACTCTCTATATCAATCCATGTTGTTGCAAATGGCAAGATTTCATTTTTTTTTTATAACTGAGTAATATTACACTGTGTACCACATTTTCTTTATCCATTCATCTACCAATGGACACTTGGGCTGGTTCCATCTTTTGGCTATCACAAATAATGCTGCAATAAACATGGGTGCATATATCTTTTCAAATTAGTGTTTTCATATTCTTTGGGCAAATACCCAGAAATGCAATTACTGGAACATACAGTAGTTCAGTTTTTAATTTTTTAAGAAACCGCCATACAGTTTTCCACAGTGCCAGTACCAGTTTGCATTCTCACCAATAGTGCAAGTGGGTCCCTTTTTCTCCACATTCTTGCCAATCAACACTTGCTGTTTCTTATGTTTTTGATTTTAGCCATTCTGACAGGTATGAGGTGATATTTCATTGTGCTTTTGCCTTGCATTTCCTTGATGATTAGTAATATTAAGCATTTTTTCATGTGTCTGTTATCTATCTGTATGTCTTCCTTGGAAAAATGTCCATTCATTCATCTGTCCATTTTTAATTGGATAATTTGGGGGTTTTGGTGTTAAGTTCTTTATATATTTTAGATACTAACCCTTTATTGGATATGTCATTTATAAATATCTCCTCCCATTCAGCAAGTTGTCTTTTAGTTTTGTGGATTGTTTCTTAATGCTATACAGAAGCTTTTTATTTTGATGAATTCCCAGTAGTTTCTTTTGCTTATTTTTTTCCCCTTGCCTCAGGAGACTTGTCTAGAAAAATGTTGCTATGGGCAATAAAGAGAAATTACTACCTGTGTTCTCTTGTAGGACTTTTATGGTTTCAGGACTCACATTTAGATACTCAATCCATTTTGAATTTATTTTTGTGTATGGTGTAAGAAAGTGGTTCAATTTTCCCAATATCATTTGTTGAAGAAACTGTCTTTTCCTCATTGCATATTCTTGCCTCCTTCATCGAAGATTAACTGACTAAATAATGTTGGGTTCATTTCTGGGTTTTCTATTCTGTTTCATTGATCTATGTGTCTGTTTTTGGGCCAGTACCACATTGTCTTGATCACTACAACTTCGTAATATAACTTCAGGTCTGGAATTGTGATGCCTCCAGTTTTGTTTTGTTTTTTCAAGATTGCTTTTGGCTATTTGGAGTCTTTTGTGGTTCCATATAAACAAGGATTGTTCTAGTTCTAGAAAAATGATGTTGGTATTTTGATAGGGATCGCATTAAATTTGTAGATTGTTTTGGGTACTATGGATATTTTAACAATATCTGTTCTTCCAATCCATGAGCACAGAATGTCTTTCCATTTGTGTCATCTTAAATTTCTTTCATCAGTTTTTCATAGTTTTCAGAGCATAGATCTTTCCCTTCTTTGGTTAAGCTTATTCCTAGGTATTTTATTATTTCTGGTGCAATTATAAATGGAATTGTTTTCCTAATTTCTCTGTCTACTGCTTTTTATTAGTATATAGGAATACAATAGATTTCTGTATCTTGATTTTGTATCCTATGACCTTACTGAATTCATTTATAAATTCTAGGGGTTTTTTTGTTTGTTTGTTTGGCGGAGTCTTCAAGGCTTTCTATATATCGTATCATGTCAACTGTAAATAGCGAAATTTTATTTTTTCCTTACCAATTTGGATGCCTTTTATTCCTTTTTTTTTTTTAAATCTGATTGTTACGACTAGGACTTCCAGTACTCTATTGAATAAAAGTGGTGAGAGTGGACATCCATGCCTTGTTTCTAAGCGTGGGGAAAAGCTCTCAGTTTTTCACCATTAAATATGATATTAGCTGTGGGTTTTGGGAGTAGCCATTTTTAATCATAAAAAGGGAGGTTTATTTTATTGTTTGAAATGTCTATTTCTTCATTTAAGATACATATTTAGGTATCAAAATTGTCTTCACTAGTTAAATGACAACACCTACAGACAGTGGCCATGAGTATCTGAAAACTTGAAAAAGCAGTCGTGTTAGAAAAAATGGAAAATCAATCACTGATGAGAGGGTGAAAAAATTTTGGCTTATCCTCCTCCACCTCCAAGACACTACATATAAGGCACTTGTGTCATAACTCCCTGGAATCTACAGAACACTAGACTTTCTTCACTATAGCATTTCAGACAAAAATGCCAGCAGTGTTACTTAATGACAGGACTAATGTCAAAATGAGTCACTCTAAACACACAACTGGAACCATATATGCTAAATATTATGTTAGACTTTTTATAAAATCCACAAATAACTGTAAACCTCAGCCTTTTCTTATGATAATATCTTTAAAAACTAAAGAGAATTCTCTCATTCACAAGTTATGAATACTCTTGTCCTAATATAGGAATAGCTTAATTTACAAAAACCTTATATGAAGCCATTCCTCTAACTGGGAATAGAAATGACATTTTTAGTTTGTTCAATGTGCAGTGTGATTCCTATCTGAGTACTGTTATTTCTGGCTCCCCGATGAGCCACTGTTAGGATTGGTCAAAAAGGATCTGGGCTCCCTTCTTCCCTTTTGGATGTTTTCTTCCTCTGAAATTGGTTAGAACAGAGAGAGAGCTTTTTTCTTCCACCTCATAATTCAGCAGTTCTGATTCCTGAACAGATGAGTTCTAAGGAAATCAAATTACTTCAGCTGTGCGCCCAAATCTCTCTCCCTGCCCCATACATGCAGCATGCCATAGCTACATTGCTATTGAGTGTTGTTCAACCTCATGGTTATTTATCTTCCATTATATATAAATGGCGATTGTGGAGAGCTCTCCATCATGCAAATAGTTCTTATTATCTCAAGCTTAAAAAATACCCTTTAAGAAAGTGGGAAGTTATGCCCTGTTCTGCAATATTTGGTAGTGTTCATTTTAACTGAATCATTTGTTAGGGCAAAATTACTGTAACCTGTAATAAATGTTAAGATTGTCAGATGCATGCTTGTACTGAATTAATATTTTATAGCTTCTTGGCTCTGTGTGGGCTGACTGTTCTACTGGAATGCTCTAGTACCATGGAAACGCTTGGAGATATTTTCTCTTAATTGTAAGAATGTTTGACAGATAACAGTACAGTACTATGGAATTAAACTCCATTGCTGATGAATTCTGATCAGCTTATAACCTGCTTTATCCTATTATTTCAGGGTTTCTCTTTTATTTTATTTTTAAGCATTGCAACATCTGTCCGTGTCCATAATCACTTCTTAAAAGCCTTATTATCAGTAAGCATTATATTGTCTACATAATTATCAGATGGAGAAAGACACCCAGTTTTTTTAATTAAAATTTTCTCTATTTTTAAAAAATCCAACCTGTGAACTATGATTAAAATCTTTTTTTTAAGAATTACTTATTTAAAGAAGAAAGAATTCTGCTAACATCTTTCTTATTGCTAAACTGTGATATTTTTTTAGGCACAGTTATATTAACCTTAAATTCTACTGCTAAAAAAATATTGGTATTTAGCTAGAAAAAAATATTTGTAGTCTTCAAAACAAAATATAAAGAAATCTACATTATACATTTTTATATCTAAGGAACATGCTATGCTTCCACCTTTCCAGAGTCCAATGAGGTGCAATAGAAAATATTTATTATTTTTCTACTTAAGACTGCTGAATCAATTGACTCAAGTTTTACCCTAAACTCCCATGACCTTCATGAATCAAGTTCATAATGGAAGCCAAGCATCTAAATCTCTAGTCAGAATTTCCAAGAGAAATAGATAACTGCTAATGACATTCTTTCTTGCCTGTTCCTTTTCTCAAGCACACTTAAGAGGGTTCAAGTAGTTGTTTGTGGCCAACTCATTAAAATGTTTTCTTTTCTCCTATAATAGCACTGCCATGAACACTAGGAGGCTCTGGCTCTCTTAACTCTAAAAGAAAAAAGTCTTTCACTCTGGTATTTGGGTTCTACCTGGTTGGGCCTCATTCACTTTAGTCCTTAGCACTGGCCCTCACTCAGGAGTATTCTGACACACCACTACCAGCCTAACTATAAGCAGAACCCTGGGAAGTATAGCTCATCATCTGATTCAACTGTCTTTTCTTTTGAACCTGTCCATGTAGCTTTTATCTTTTCTCTCTCTACAGAGTTGAATAGTGAGGAGCAGTTAAGAAAGCAATATTCAAATTAATCAGATGAACATTGGTGGAGAAAAGCTGTGAATACATTAAATGTTTCTCCTATCACAGGGAATTTACCGAGGGAAGATGTTATCTCTGGTTAGGAGTACCTGGGAAAGGTTTTATAGCAGAAAGGACACTTAAACATTATGTGTGCATGTGATAGAAAGAATAGCAACCCAAGGTGGAAAGAGGCACTAATAAGCAAAGTGTAGGCAGAAAATGGTTCCCCAATGCTAACCACATTTTAATACCTAGAATCTGACTATGTTACCTCAATGTGGCAAAAGGAACTCTGTAGAGATGATTAAATTAAGAAGTTTTGAGATGGGAGGTTGTCCTGGATTATCCAAATGGACCCTAAATATCACAAGTGCTCTTACTTTAAAAAGGGAAGCAGAAACATGAGTCACAGAAGGAGATTTGAGGTCAGAAGAGGAGATCGGAATGATACAGTCTCTAAAAGCTGGAAAAGGCAAGGAAATAGATTCCCCCTAGTATCTTCAGAAGGAATGCAGCTCTGCAACACCTTGATTTTAGCCTACTAGGACCCATTTCAGACTTATGACCTCTAGAATTATAAAATAGTAAATTTGTGTTAAGGCACCAGTTTGTGATTATTTGTTACAGCAGCAATAAGAAATGTACACAAAGGCAAATGGGGAAATGTGTGCTATTTGTAAAGAATATTAGACACCTCATAGTGGATGGTGCATAGGAATAATCAATAAAGGAAAAGATGGGAAGAATGGTAACAATAATGACAACATTTTACTTTCTGCTTAAAGCGCTTTCAGATTCATTGTTTAAAAATATGATTCCCATAGCAACATTTAATTCCAGCACTATGATACTCTCCTGTGAAAAGATGAAGTGGCTATGGCTCATGGAAGTTAATTGTTTTGCCCAAATTCACAGTTCTGTAAGTGTTAGTGCTGAGGAGGAACCAAGGTCTACCAACTCTTCACCTCCTTCCACTGTACCACATCCCTTGTTCATACCAGGCCACCCAATTTAGGGGGGTTTGAATGTCAGGTAAAAGGGTGTAAAACGTATTCTCCAGCAATAATTTAAAGGCTTTCAAGTTCAGAGTGGCATAATCCATTAATATAACAGCATAGCATAAAGTAGATAGAGAGGGAGGAAAAAAATCTAGAAACTGATTAGGCTAAAGGAAAGTTGAGGAGACAGGAAGCAAAGGCCTGAACTGAGGCCAACAGTGGGAATACAGACAGGTGTATTGTTTACACAGGTGGAAAGGGGGTAAGGGCAGGTAAAAATAGAAGCAGGAAATTAAGTTTTCCTTCGGTAATAAATGAAAAAGATTATAGTTTCTAATATGTATATATCTCTTGGAAAATAAGTTAACATATATTAAAGTAGGTCGTATTAATATAAATCATAGTTTTCAAATAAAAATTGAGTTTTTAACCTGCATCAGACTATTTTAACTTTCTAAATTCCCATTCCAAAAGATTTTAAAAAATGCTTAAAAAATAAATGAATCCCAATACTGTATTTCTTATAATAATACCTGAGTTCTTTTTTATCTCATTGAGGTCAACTATCTGGCAAACTGTGAAAATTGAGAATAGAAAAGTGCCACTCTGTTCTTCTCAGAGTAATGGCGATATACTCTCTAAATCATCACCTTTCTGACAGGTCTTTCTTGACCCCATCCATCTCTCACTCTATTAACCTGTTTTCTATTCCCTTCATATGATGTTGGTAAGCTATAAAAATATCTTTGGATGGTCATCTTTGTTATACATCTAAAACATTTGCTGCTGCATTAGGATATGTTATTTATTGTTCCTATTCATCTGTCAATTTTCATCATGCCCATTTTTCAATCTTGATTGCCGTTTGTGACCTTGCTTCTTAGAAGTTTTTATCAACTTTTTCAGAGTTCCAAACTCTGACAAATGGCCATAATAGCTGAATAATGGTTCACCCAAGATGTCTATGTCCTAATGCCCAGAACCTGTGAATAGGTTACCTTATATGGCAAAATGGACTTGGCAAATTTGACTGAGGATCTTGAGATGGGGAGACTATCCTAGATTATCCAGGTGGTCCTAATGTAATCACAAGGGTCCTTATGAGGGAATGAGAGACAGAAGAGAAAGGAAAAGGGAGAAACTGAAAAGCAAGAGGAGAGGTTACGGATAAGTAGGTGAAGAGAGATGAGGAGAGGCATTAATGATCACACTCTGCTTCTCAGAAATAACCTAATCTAAAAATAACATCAACTTTTACTTACTCCTAAACTCAACCAATGGGAGAGGGAGGTGGAATAAATGTCCTCACACAGACCAGGGGGAAAGATGAGGCAGATCTACATAACACCCAGCCCTACAGGGCTACAGACATCATGTCTACCTTGAACATGTGGGGAATGGTGGGGGGGGGGGTTACTTAATAGTTTCCAAAAGCTAAAGAACATTTTTTTAGTGAAACATCCTTACTGTCACTTATCCCCATATTCTGCCAACCTTACCCCCATGTCTCCCATATCTCCTTACCCCCACAATAAGGGCAAAAAGAAAAAAGGAAGAGAAAAAGAGAAATTAACATTTTGAGCACCTATTAATGTCAGACAAGATGCGAGATGTTTTTAATTTATTACATTTCATCTTAAAAGAACTAAAATTTCTGAGCCTTTAATGTGGGCCAAGCATTGTACCATACATAATTTATCTCATGCTAACAACTATTCTTTGAGGTTGATGGTATTGGTATCCCCATTTTGTACATAAGAAACTGAACCTTACAGAGGTTAAGTAATTGCCCAAATAAAACATCTGGCAAATTGCAAAGCTGGGATTCAAATGCAGGTCTGTCTCATGCCAGAGCCTGAATTCTTAACCATTGCTCTAAGACGTAGGTACTATTTTTCTTTCTTTATAGATGAAAAAATGAGTCAAAGAGATATCAAGTAACTTATGTTACTGTCTCCAAATGAAAATTAGCCTATACTAACTTCAAAATATTATACACATGATAACGAGCTTTACATTTGGAAAGTAGATAGAGTTCAGGTTTTTGGTGGCTCTATAAATTGATTTTGTAAAAACCATCCCCAAAATTACACTAGAAAACCATCCCCTTACTCATGATCATTCGGTATCCACAAACTGGTGTTAAGGTAAATCCCAGCACTCAGACCTACAAAAGTAAAACCTACTAATGCATTGAAGGGCAGAATTAGGGTTTGTAACAATGGTGTCAAAGTCTGAAATTGAAATAATTAAATCTCAAGCACAGCTGCACTTCTAATTTTCAAACATGTTCTTAAGGGAAACTTCGTGTTAAATCATTCCGAGGGCTTATTTCTCTTAGATCCAATTCATTGATGAGATTTGCAGTGGCGAGAAGCCACTGACAAAAATCTCACACAAACCTTCTCTAAACAGAGTCTCAACATGATGGTTCCACGTTTCATGGGATACCCTTCCAGCCACCATGGCTACATATGCAACCCATATGACTCACAAACAAAACATGACACATACCGCTACTTCCTAGATCAGCTCACTTCAGATGACCAAGCTCAAATAACAAAATCTAGGGTTCTTGTGCGTGTCTTTCTTTTGGTTCAAACATATGTTCATGTACAAAATACACAAAAGACTATTTTGTTTTTGATTAAAGCTTCTAATTTGGGCAAGGCAAGAGCTAAACTTGGATACTGCAGTACTCATCCATTTTGTTCCTACCACTCTTTGAAAATGTGTGTTAATTTATCTAGAACTTGTACCACAGTAAAAATAACTTCACATGTACCTGTAATACCTCACAGCTCAAGGAATATGAAAACAAAAAAAGCTCATGTGTTCTGGTGAGAATACAAAAGAAGCTACTAATTAGGAAAAAAAAAATAACCATCGATGGAGCAGCTGCAGTAATTTGCTGTGCCTTTCTGGCATTATGGGAAACTGCATGCATTATCACAGTCACTTTTCACAGCATAAAGAGACTTCATTAACTTATTTTTCCCCCATAAGTTCATCCACTTTAGGCTACGGAAAAGCAGTTCACAAACCTAAGGTCGAAATGCTGAGTTTCAGAAAATGTTCAAAAAGTGGCCTTCAACCAGATTTTGTAAACAATGTTTTTGAATAATTTTCAATTACAGTCACAAAGTGTTTAGTTGCAACGTTCTCTTTCCCCTGATGAGAATCCAGGAAAACTACTATTTTACTTGCAGAAACATGGAAGGAATATAGTCTCGGCAATAAATAAAACAAGATGGGAGCTGTGTGGGAAAAAAAGGAAAGAAGAAAAGTTGCCAGCCAAACAGAACTAACATGTTTAAAATACATTCTGAAGAGTAAAGAAAACTAGTCAAAATTCAGCAGGACTTAGAACCACAATTCCTTGAGATGGGGGTGGAGAGATGAGGGCTCCAGATCCAGCAGTAATGCTGAGTTCTGCCATCCTCTCAAAATAAAGGGTAGCAAGACATGAGCCAAAAACGGACAACTCTGTATTCAGCAGACAAATTTTGACAAACCCCACCCAAATCTGGACATATAGAGCTTCCCTAAGGATACCAAACTGAGAATGCCTATAAACATGAAGTCATTCTGATTTTAAAAGCCATTAGAATATCCAGAGGAAAACAAGAGTTCACCCATTCCACTATACAGAGAACTGTACTCCCTGTGTGCCTGCTATTTTCCCATGTAAAATGAAGATTTTTGTTAAACTATAGGGTGTCACATGCATAATTTTAAATAGTTATATATTATTCAAGACTAAATTGTGACCTCGGATTGAGTTTAGCCATGCTCCCTCCACCCATGACAGGGAGGCCATGTGGGAAGCAGGCCTGGCCAGTCCGTCTTACACAGATGGCATGGAGAAAAAGCAGCACACCTTTCAATAACTGCTTCCAACAAATAGTAACTGAGCATCTGCTGTGGCCCCACCCAAAGATAATGAGGCTGGAGGCTGTCTATGGAATATGGTGTGGGAAGCTGATTTCCAAGGCTGAACCAAATAAGCTTATCCAAAATAGAGAGTCAAAAAGGGCAGCCTGAGGAGAATATTGGGAAGGGAGGTACAAGGGAAGCAGCAGATAGGAGCCCATGAACAAAAGCTGATCTAAACAAATTTGTCAGTTGTTAATGCCCACTGAAGGGTTTTTTACCTGCTCTTGTTACATTCATGTGAGTGTATCAGTATCATTTGAAGGAGCTGGAATGTGAAAATAAATTACACTATTTTTAAAAAGCAGTAGGCTCAAATAAGCAGCTTATGGTATAGGGTAATCATTTGAGACTATGTAGTAAATACTCACCTTCCTGTGCTCTTCTTGAAAGAATCAAAGAAACATAAAAATTAAGAAAACAACATCTGGACCAATATAGGATTGAGTAGTCGTGCCAAGAAATAAAACTGTTGTTGTAAGCCAATGAAATTTTGGGGTTTGGTTTGTTCCAGCAGCATACTTACACACTAATATCATATAGAATACTGATATTCTAATTATAAAATAAAAATAAAATTATAAAATAAAATCAATAAAACAATTTTTACAAAGGTATAGAAATGGACTGGCAGTTTATACATCAAATTACTCACTGTGATTAGCTCTGAAAAAGTAGAGGACATGGTGCTAAGAGTGGTGGATAAAAGGGATTATTTCCCCTATTAAAAAAAAAAGACTTGAAGCAAATATAACAACACGATAATTGCTAATTTTTAGGTTTTGGGTACATGAGTATTTTTTATACAATTCTTTGTAGGGTACTATATTTTTACTACCTCAAAATTAAAATGAAAAATAAACACAATTACATACATTCACTTAAGAAAATTGGAGTATGTATAAAAGCATAGAGAAAATTAAAACCACCCATAATCCTATCAGCAAGAGACAAAATTGTACCAACGCTATGAATACATATACATACACACACTATTTTTATAAAATAATTTTATACAGTCTATGGCCTGTTTTCTTTCATATAACAATTAAAATTTTCCAATTATATTAAATAATATTTAATAGCATAATAATTTTCTTGAATAAAATACATATAAAACAGAATATCAAAAAATTCTTATTTCTCTCCATCACCTAGTGTTATTCCTCCATTATTTGTCAACTTGATGAGTGAAAAATATTCCATCTTCTTTATTTTGCATTTGTTTGATTGCCAGTTAGGCTATATGTTTTTGTGTGTATATATAACATTGCAATACTGCTTACCTATAGTGGCTACCTGCTCTATTTGCCTGGCCTATCTTTTCTTTTCTGAGGAAGAACTGACCCTCTCCTTTCCCACATGGTTCTGAAGGAAGAGACACAGAAAATACTGCTGCCCATCCCTATCACAGGGATCAGCATGTAATCCAGTCATCCTCCAGGTAAGGATTGCAAAAATAGTTCTAAGAGGGAAGATTATAGTGATAAATGCCTACAAGAAGAGAAAAGAAAGATCCCAAACAACCTAACTTTACAGCTCAAACAACTAGAAAAAGAACAAACTAAGCTCAAAGTTAGCAGAAGAGAAAAGAGGTAACAAAATTCAGAGCAGAAATAAATAAAATTGAGAACAGAAAAAAAGATCAATAAAACTATGACTTAGATTTTTGAAAAGATAAAACTAACAAATCTTTAGCTAGGCTTATCAAAAAAAAGAGGAGGACTCAAATTATAAATAAAAGAGATGTTACAACTGATACCACAGAAATACAAAGGATCATTAGAGACTACTGTCAACATTTATATGCCAACAAACTGGATAATCTAGAAGAAATGGGTAAATCTTGGAAACATAAAACCTATCAACACTGAATCATAAATAGAAAATCTGAAAAGACAATAACGTATAAGGAGACTGAATCAGTGATCAAAAGACTCCTAACAAATAAAATCCCAGGATCTGATGGTTTCCCTGGTGTATTCTACCAAACTTTTAAAGAAGAACTAAGGTCAATCCATCTCAAACTGCTCCAAAAAACTGAAGAAGAGAAAACATTCCCAAGCCCATTTTACAAGGCCACCATTACCCTGACACCAAAGCCAGGTAAGGACATTACAGGAAAATAAAACCTCAGGCCAATGTCCCTGATGAATATAGATATGAAATTCTCAAGAAAACACTAGCAAACTAAATTCAACAGCACATTAAAAGTATCATGACCAAGTGAGATTTATCCCTGGGATGCAAGGATGGTTCAACATACACAAACCAGTCAATGTGATATACTACATTAGTAAAATAAAGGATAAAAATCATATGGTCCTTTCAATAAATGCAGAAAAGATTTGAAGAAAACTGACATCCATTCATGATAAAGGAGTCTCAAAAGACTGGATATAGGAGGAAGGACCTCAACATAAGAAAATCCATATATGACAAGCTTATAGTTAACATCATACGCAATGGTAAAAAGCCAAAAGCTTTTCCTCTAAGATGAGGAACAAGACAAGAGTGCCCACTTCCACCAGTTAGATTCAACATAGTACTGGAAGTCAAGCCAGAGCAATGAGGCAAGAAAAAGAAATAAAGTCATTCAAATTATAAAGGAAGAAGAACTAAAACTACCTCCTTTTGGAGATGTTATGATCATAAATAGAGAAAATCTGGAAGACCCCATAGAAAAACTGTTAGAACTGTTAGTAAATAAATTCAGTAAAGTTACAGGATACAAAATCAACATGTAGATATCAGTTGAATTTCTATATACTAACAAACAATTCAATTTACAGTAGCATCAAAAAGAATACTTAAAAATAAATTTAACCAAGGAGGTAAAACATCTACACACTAAATTCTAAAATTGGTAGAGAGCCACAAAAGACCTCAAATAGACTGAGTAATCCTGAACAAGAACAAAGCTAAAAGAGTCATAGTTCCTGATTTCAAAGTAAATCACAAAGCTATAGTTCTCAAAACAGCACAGTATTGGCATAAAAATGGACACAGAGACCAACTGAACAGAATCAAGAGACCAAAAATTAACCATCTAAGTTTATTTATATATTTATGTATTCATATATGGCCAACTAATCTTAGACATGAGTGCCAAGTACACACAAGGAAAAAGGATAGTCCCTTCAACAAATGGTGCTGGGAAAACTGGATAATCACATACAAAAGAATGAAATTGGACCTCTTGGCCTTGATGATTTTTTAATGTGATACCAAAAGCACAGGCAACAAAAACAAAAATAGGAAAAGTGAGACTTCGTCAAATTAAAATGCTTCTGCATAGCAAAGCAATCAACAAAATAAAAAAGCAATCTATAAAACTAGAGGAAATATTTGCAAACCATGTCTGAAAGGGGGTTAATAATCAAAATACATAAGTAACTCATGTAACCGAATAGCAAAACAAAACAAAACAACAACAAAAAAAACAGCCCAATTAATAAATAGGCAAAGAATATAAATACACATGTTTCCAACTGAAGAAAACATTTGCAAATCATATATCTAATTAACGGCTAATATCTAAAATATATAAGTAACTCATACAACTCAATAGCAGAATAACAATTTAAAAATGAGCAAAGAACAAGAATAGATATATTTCCAAAGACATTCAAATGGCCCACAGATATATGAGAAGGTGCTAAACATCACCAATCAGGAAAATACAAGTGAAAACAACAAGCTATCACCTTACACTTGTTAAAATGGCTATTACCAAAAAGACAAAAGATAACAAGTTTTAGCCAGGATGTAGAGGAAAGGGAATCCTTATGCACTGTCAATGGTAATGTAAATTGATATAGCAGTATAGAAAACAATACAAAGATTCCTCAAAAAATTAAAAATAGAACTACCATGTCATACAGCAATCCTACTTCTTGACACGTAGCCAAAGGAAATGATATCATTATCTAGAAGAGATATCTGCATCCCCCTGTTCATTACAGCATTATTCATGATAATCAAAATGTGGAAATAAACTAATTGTCCATCAATGGATGAATGGATAAAGAAGATACAAATGGATGAAGAAGATATATATATGCATGTATACACACACACACACACACACACACACCATGGAATATTATTCAGCTATAAAAAGGAAATTCTGCCTTTTGCAACAACATGGATGAATCTGGAGGACTAAGTAAATTAAGCAAGACAGAGAAAGACAAATACTGTGTGATCTCACTTATATGTGTATTCTTAAAAAAAAAAAAAAAAAACAAAACAAACTCATAAAAACAGAGTAGACTTGTGGTTCCCAGAGACTGGATGGTGGAGAAAATGAGGAGGTTAGTCAAAGGGTACAAACTTCCCACTAGAAGATGAATAAGTTCTGGGGATCTAACGTACAGCAAGTACTATAAATAACAATACTGCATTGTAGACTTGAAAGTTGCTAAAAGAGTAGATCTTGAATGTTCTCACCACAAAATAAAGGTAACTATGTGAGGTAATGGATGTGTTAACTAACTTTACTGTGGTAATCACTTCACAATACATATGTGTTATCAAATCACCATACTGTATACCTTAAATCTACACAATGTTATATGCCAGTTATATTTCAATAAACCTGTGTGGGGTTGGGGTGGAGGGAGAAAGTAAACATTCTATGGTCTCGCTCTGACCTTCCTATCTCACTATATTGCCTTCCTGACCTCTACTTGTTCCCCTTCAATTAGTGACTTAATACGCCCTTTTTTTTTTCCCAATAAAATTTAATATATAAAAGAATTTGGGTAGCCAGAACTCCTCATATCTGTCTTCTATTATGATACTAGCTTTATTCATATTGATTTCTAAGCATTCTTTATTCACTGATGACATATGTCTTTCATATATATAGTAAATATTTTCTATTTTTTGTTTTTTATTTTGCTTTACTTTTAATGTGACTTTTTCTTTTATTGCTTCTTCCTGAGTTGCCACACATACAGAAACCTTTCTTAACTTGAAATCTCAAATATAATTACTTGTGTTCTCTTCAAAGCCTATTAGTGGGTACTTTTTTTTTCATTTAAATATATCTAGAATGTGAGGGGTTTTTTTAAGTATATGTATATATACTATAGACCAAGTAATTGTTGGGGAATTTAACATTTTGTTAGTAGAGGAACCTCCAGCTTGATTTTGCATTAAGTGGTTCATATTCTGAAGTCTGATCAAGACTGTGATGGTTACTTTTATGTGTCAACTTGACTGAGCTAAAGGATCCCTAAATACCTAGTAAAACATTATTTCTGGGTGTATCTGTAGGGTGTTTCTGGAAGAGATAAGCATTTGTATCAGTAAGTATCAACTAAATAAAGAAGATTGCCTTCACCAATGGGGGTAAGATTCAGCTGATCTGTTGAGAGCTTGAATAGAACAAAAGACACACAGGAAGGGCAAATTTGCTTTCTGCTTGAGCTGGGACATCTATCTTCTTCTGCCCTTGGACACTGGCACTCCTGGTTCTCAAGCCTTCAGGTTTGGATCTGTTCCATCAACCTGGTTCACAGGCCTACAGACTCACACTGAATTATACATTCAACCGTTGTAGTTCTCTTGCTTATAGATGGGAGATTTAGGACTTCTCAGCCTTCATAATAGCATAAGCCAAATAAATATCCATGTATAAAATTATATGGAAAAAATACTTGTGGAAAAAAATATGTGGAAAAACATACATATATGTGTATGTGTATGTAGATGTATATATGTATATGTATGTATGGAAAATATGTATTTTATATTTATAGATATCTTTCCATATACATACATACACATATATATGTATGTGTATAATGTATATATGTGCATACGTATCATGTGTATATATGTGTATATATATAATTATACACACACAAACACGCACACACACATGTATTTGTACTGTTTCTCTGGAGAATCCTAACTAGTACGAAGCCCTTGAGATTCTGCCTAGGTTTCTGGTCCAAAGGATCTGAAGATATAAGACTTAGGTCAGTCATCCTAATTCAAGAAATTTTAGGTCAGTTTTATATCTATCTTCACTGCTGCATCCAGACATTTTCACTATTCCCACACTAGCTACAGCCTCAGTCATCAAAGTGAGGAAAGCAACTTCATCACTGATGTCATTTAAGCATTATTTTTCTTAGATTAGGATTATACTATTATGGCAGTTAGAGAATGCTACTTCTAATTACAAAATACCTTATTACTTTCAGTATACTTTGGCTAAAAAGCTGCTTGTGTGTGTGTCTTTATATACATATATATATTTGAAAGTCTTTATATAAACATAAAATTTAAACACCTACATACTAAGATGCTTACTCCTAGTGTCTCCTAAACTTTACTCTCACAGATATGGTTCTGGGAAACCTTGCTTTGTCAATCAATCAGCAAATCTTGACACCCCCCCCCCGGCCCAAACTGCAGTGAGGTACACAAAGTAAAAGTGACAACTGCTACCCTAAAAGAACTCCTAGTAGAATAAATAATTAGGACCAAGAAACAAACAGAAAAAGACAAATCTAAGTAACAGAAGCTTTAAAAAATATATACAATTATCAGGTACAAATAAATAAGACACATACACCAGAATGGTTGTAACAGCTCATTTCAACTCTAATAAGTCTAAGAACTGAGACCCTAACGTGGCTAGGAGTTGAGGTCTCTGTGGCTATAGGGTCATGATCAGCCAGTCAAGAGGAATAGACTATCCAATTTACAATTTTCTTTCTGTTAATATAAAATTAGGTAAAAGTTCTCAAAACATGATAAATTGTAAAAAGTCTCTGACCCTTCCTTCTTCTATCTCATCACTTTCTCCACTGACATTTACTTATTAAAAATATTTTTATATTCTCATAAAACATAAAATTCATTTATAATATCTTCAATGAAACAGGTTCTTTATTAAGCACCAGAAATATAGAGATGAAAAAAATTCAGTCCCTTCCCTTATAGAGTTCACAATTTAATGAGATCCATAGGTTGGAGACAGATAAACAATTATAGTATAGTGTGGAAAATGCCACCAGTATGGGGAGAAGAGGGGTAGAAAAAGACATAGGAGGCTTTCTGGTAGAAGTATTACACTGAAACATGAAAGATAAATAGGAATCTGGAGTGTGTGTGTGTGTGTGTGTGTGTGTGTGTGTGTGTGTGTAGAGGATAAGTTTATGTGGTTGGAAGGTAAGGATCATAAGCATTGTGCATCATCACCCACAGAAGCACTATCAAAATAAATCCATTGTGTTCTTACAGCTCTTTGCAGGTTTACAAAACACTTCCTTTTTGGCCACAACCACTGATAAAAATAGAAATGAGGTGTTGGGATGTCAGTCTCCAAACCCACAACCAGCTACCTGCTGTGGCTTTAGCCACTCACTCCAACAGGGTTCTTGGAAATATAGATCATGCAGAAACACAGATCTTACAAATGATAATAGCTGGCAACTATATGGTATTTACTAAAAGCCAGGGCTATGGCCCCAGATCAATGAGTATTTTCCTACTGCTGAGAACTAGACTAAGGACAAAAATTCCTTTGGTACAGAACAATGCTTTGCATATTGTGTGCATTGGGCCCCAGCATTTTCAAGAAAAGCCACAGAGTAGCACTCTAAGCAGGTACGTGTCCAGGCTCCCACTCCTGATTACCATTTTATCGGTTTATGTATTAGAATTTTGCCTAAGATTTTTCTTGAAAGCGGTTCTGCTTTAAAAAAATTTTTTAGACTTTTTTTAATAATAATTTTTTATTATGTTATGTCACCATACAGTATTTCCTTAGTTTTTGATGTAATGTTCCATGATTCGTTATTTGCGTATAACACCCAGAGCACCATGCAGTACGTGTCCTCCTTAATACCCATCACCGGCCTATCCCAATCCCCCATCCCCCTCCCCTCTGAAGCCCTCAGTTTGTTTCCCAGAGTCCATAGTCTCTCATGGTTCATTCCCCTTCTGTTTACCCCCCTTCATTCTTCCCTTCCTTCTCCTACCGATCTTCCTGCTATTTCTTATGTTCCATAAATGAGTGAAACCATATGATAATTGTGTTTCTCTGCTTGACTTATTTCACTTCGCATAATCTCCTCCAGTCTCATCCGTGTTGCTGCAAATGTTGGGTAATCGTTCTTTCTGATGGCCGAGTAATATTCCATTGTATATATGGACCACATCTTCTTAATCCAGTCATCTGTTGAAGGTCATCTCGGCTCCTTCCACAATTTAGCTATTGTGGACAATGCTGCTATGAACATTGGGGTACATATGGCCCTTCTCTTCACTACGTCTGTATCTTTGGGGTAAATACCCAGTAGTGCAATTGCTGGATCATAGGGTAGCTCTATTTTTAACATAAAATCATTGTCTCACTAACCTATACATTGATTGCTTCTAGTTTTTTCAAAATGGTATCTGGAATACCCTGAACCTCTAATAAAATTTATGAAGATAGAATGCTGGACATTCTGATCCTAACATCTTTCCAAAGACACTCTTCTTCCTATATCCAAACACTCTAGATCCCCATTTCCTTATCTTTTTGATTCCTAATGTTCCAAACCCCAATTCAATATGGTTTCTTCCCAGGGACAAAGATGCTATTCTTTCTTGTGAGCCATGGACCCTATATTTATAACAAGAAATACTCCCAGCAAAATCGGTGGCTTTGCAAAACCCCCACCGTCCAAATCTCCTTATCTTCAGTTCGTATTCATTGACTCTGCTATATTCCCAGGGATTTCTTGTGCCATCTGGACTTCTTCTTCCAATATAGCTTCTACCTCTACATCCTCCTCTAGAATTCCATCAGCCCATGATTCTTGAGGCCAAGACAGGTACACCTTTTGCTCCTACATTTGCCCTGGCTATAGATTTTCCTCAAAAGATGTTTTAATTGGAATTGCTAATACTGATGTTTAATAGACCAGTAAATGCATTCATAAGCTCAGAGAAAACTGATGCGTACTCAACCATGCACTCTCCTCCCAAATACTTTACTTTAGAATTGGGGCTATATACTTTAAACAATAGCAGAACATCCTTTACTGCCACTCTTCTTTTTGCTGCTACATGTACTTCTGTGCTCACCCTATTCCTTTTATGCATGTTCAACTAGGTTTTAAAACTTCCTATCTGTTTCTTAATTTGCTTCTGCATTTTCTCTGAGCTTTTTATCTTCACAGGTAACAAAAATTGAATTTAAACTCTCAGGAATAAATACAACCTATGCAGTTGAGAAGCCCAAGAGATGATAACTTCAGGCATAACTGAGTCTAAGAGTTCAAAAGGTGCAATCAGTTCAGTTTGTTTCTCCCTCCTCCTGCCTTCTCTCTCTAGCCACCCTTCGCTTTCTCCTCCTGCCTGCCTCCTTCCCCTCTCTATCTCTATCTTCATTTTTCAGTTCATGTTTCTCCTATATTGGCCTGTACTCAGGCAAACTCTTTCCATGTATCAACAAATATGGTCCTTAGCACCGGTGTTGTTAAAAGTAGAGAACCATGACAGACTGTGGACTCTGGGAAACAAACTGAAGGCTTCAGAGGGGAGGGGAATGGGGGATTGGGATAGGCCTGTGATGGGTATTAAGAAGGGCACATATTGCATGGTGCACTGGGTGTTATACGCAAATAACAAATCATGGAACATTACATCAAAAACTAAGGATATACCATATGGTGACTAACATAATAAAAAATTATTATAGCCCAGGAGAAAAGATGGTGGAGAAGTAGGGGACCCCTTTTTCAGCTGGTCCCCTGAGTCGAGTGGGATATCTACCAGACCATCCTGAACACCCATGAAATCAGCCTGACACACGGGAAGATACATCTGGCTCTCTACAAATGAACAACTCCAGCACTGAGTATTGAGGTACAAAGCGGGGAGCCATGAATCTATGCACAGATATCAGAAGATAAACGGAAGGGGGAGGGAGCCAATGCACTCGGGCACCGGGAAGCAGTAGGAACCTGCACTGGGAAGGCTGCCAGACTCCCGGACCGGCACCCACGAGAAAGCAGACTGAAACCCTGAGCCTGGGAACGCGCGAGCGACCAGACTGAAAACCAGAGCTCTGGAGCACTCACTGGAACCGGACTAAAACTGGGAGCTTAGGAGCACTCACAAACCACACTGAAACAGGGAGCTTGGGGGCACTCATAGGAACCGGGGCAGCTCGCGGTGTTAGAAGCACAAAAGACAGAGACATGCTGGCCCTTGAAATGAGGGCTGGGAGAGCAGCTGTGGGGCGTACAACCCGGGATGCTGCAGGATTTTTAGCAGCACCGACAGAAACAGAGTTAAAGTGGCCAAGACAGCTCAGTGGAGAGCGGACTGCGATCTCTCTGTTCTGAGGTAGAGGCTATGATACGGCCACTCCTGCTCTGACTCTCAGAAGAGTCACAGAAAACCTCCAGAGAAAGCCTCCAGAGAACAAAAGCCCAAAAATACCAGCTCACATTGTGCCCATCCCCATTTCCCCTCGCAGGGGACAGGGCGACTCTACCCAAAAAGAGTTGCCTGAATATCAGCGCGGCAGGCCCCTCCCCCGGAAGGCAGGCTGAAAAATCAAGAAGCCCACATCCCTAAGGTCCCTATAAAACAAGTTCACACTGCCTGGATCCTAGTCAATAATTTGGGCTCTGTGCATACCCGCAACCACTACTCATCAGAATGATGAGGAAGAGAAATCCCCCCCAGCAAAGAAAGGAGAGAGAGACTGTGGCCTTTGCCACAAAATGATGGATGTGGATATAACCAAATTGTCAGAAATAGAATTCAGAGTAACAATGGTCAAGATGATGTGTAGGCTTGAAAAAAATATTAACGAAAATATTAACGAGAATATAGAATCTCTAAGGGCAGAAATGAAAGCAAATCTCGCAGAAATTAAAAATGCTATGAATCAGTTGCAGTCTAAACTAGACGCTCTGACAGCCAGGGTAAATGAGGCAGAAGAACGAATTAGTGAATTGGAGGATGGGATGGTAAAAGAGAAAGTTAAAACAGAAACTTGGCTCAAAAAAATCCAATCTCAAGAATGTAGATTACAGGAGATTACTGACTCAATGAAACATTCCAACGTCAGAATCATCAGCATCCCCGAGGGGGTGGAGAAAGAGAGAGGTCTAGAAGAGATATTTGAACAAATTGTAGCTGAGAACTTCCCTAATCTGGCAAAGGAAACAAGCATTCGTGTCCAACAGGCAGAGAGGACCCCTCCCAAGGTCAATGACCACAGACCTACACCACGTCACATCATAGTGCAATTCGCAAATATTAGATCCAAGGATACAGTATTGAAAGCAGCCAGGGGGAAGAACATCCTTACATACAGAGGGAAAACAGAATAACGTCAGACCTGTCTACAGAGACATGGCAGGCTAGGAAGGGCTGGCAGGATATTTTCAAAGCTCTATCTGAGAAGAACATGCAGCCAAGGATCCTTTATCCAGCAAGGCTGTCATTCGAAATTGATGGAGAGATAAGGCCCTTCCGGGATCAGCAGAAACTGAAGGAATTTGTAACCACCAAACCAGCCCTACATGAGATATTAAGGGGGTTTCTATAGAAGTAAAAAGGCCCCAGGAGTGATACAGAACAGAAATTTACAATCTATAGAAACAAAGACTTCACAGGCAACATGACATCATTAAGATCATATCTCTCAATAATCACTCTCGATGTAAATGGCCTAAATGCTCCCATAAAGTGCCACAGGGTTGCAGAGTGGATAAAAAGACATGACCCATCCATTTGCTGTCTACAAGAGACTCATTTTGAATCCAAAGATACATCCAGACTGAAAGTGATGGGATGGAAAACCATTTTTTCATGCCAATGGACCTCAAAAGAAAGCTGGGGCAGCAATTCTCATATCAGACAGATTAGATTTTAAACTAAAGACTGTAGTTAGAGACACAGAAGGACACTATACTATTATTAAAGGATGTATCCAACAAGTGGATATGACAATTATAAATATCTATGCCCCCAATAGGGGAGCAGCTAGATACACAAGCCAACTCTTAACCAGAATAGAGAGACATATAGATAATAATAAGTTAATAGTAGGGGACCTCAAAACTCCGCTCTCAGCAATAGACAGATCACCTAAGCAGAAATCAACAAAGAAACAAGAGCTTTGAATGACATATTGGACCAGATGGACCTCATAGATACATACAGAACACTATACCCCAGAACAACAGAATCCTCATTCTTTTCGAATGCACATGAAAATTTCTCCAGAATAGACCATATACTGGGTCTCAAAACAGGTCTCATCCGATACCAAAAGACTAAGATTATTCCCTGCATATTCTCAGATCACAATGCTTTGAAATTGGAACTCAATCACACAGAAATTGGGAAGAAATTCAAACACTTAGAAACTACGAACCATCCTGCTCAAGAATGATTGGGTAAACCAGGTAATTAAGAAGATCAAACAATTTTTGGAGACCAACGAAAATGAAAACACATCGGTCCAAAACCTGTGGGACACTGCAAAGGCAGTCCTAAGGGGAAAATACATAGCCAACCAAGCCTCACTCAAAAGAATAGAAAAATCTAAAATGAAGTTTTTATATTCTCACCTCAAGAAGCTGGAGATGGAATAGAAGAATAGGCCTAACCCAAGCACGAGAAGGCAGTTGATCAAGTTTAGAGCAGAGATCAATGAAATAGAAACCAGGAGCACAGTAGAGCAGATCAACAAACTAGAAGCTGGTTCCTTGAAAGAATAAATAAGATCGATAAGCCACTGGCCAGATTTATTCAAAGGAATAGAGAAAGAACCCAAATTAATAAAATTATGAATGAAAGGGGAGAGATCACAACCAACACCAATGAAATAGGAAGGATCATTAGAAACTTTTATCAACAGCTTTATGCCAATAAATTAAACAACCTGGAAGAAATGGATGCCTTCCTGGAAATCTATAAACTACCAAGACTGAAACAGGAAGAAATTGATTATTTAAACAGACCGATTAATTATGACGAGATCGAAGCAGTGAACAAAAACCTCCCCAAAAACAAGAGTCCAGGGCCTGACGGATTCCCTGGGGAATTCTACCAAACATTCAAAGAAGAAATAATACCTATTCTCCTGAAGCTGTTTCAAAAAATAGAAACAGAAGGAAAACTACCAAACTCATTCTATGAGGACAGTATTACCTTGATCCCCAAACCAGGCAAAGACCCCATCAAAAAGGAGAATTACAGACCGATATCCCTGATGAATATGGAGGCCAAAATTCTCAACAAGATCCTAGCTAATAGGATCCAACAGTACATTAAAAGGATTATCCATCAAGACCAAGTGGGATTCATCCCTGGGATGCAAGGGTGGTTCAACATCCGTAAATCAATCAGCGTGATAGATCAGATCAACAAGAAAAGAGTCAAGAACCATATGATCCTCTCAATTGATGCAGAAAAAGCATTTGACAAAATACAACATCCTTTCCTGATTAAAACCCTTCAGAGTGTAGGGATAGAGGGTACATTCCTCAAGTTCATAAAAACCATCTATGAAAAGCCTACAGTGAATATCATTCTCAATGGGGAAAAGCTGAAAGCCTTTCCCCTAAGATCAGGAACATGACAAGGATGCCCACTCTCACCATTATTATTCAACATAGTACTAGAAGTCCTTGCAACAGCAATCAGACAACAAAAAGGGATAAAAGGTATCCAAACTGGCAAAGAAGAAGTCAAACTGTCTCTCTTCGCAGATGACATGATACTCTATATACAAAACCCAAAACTACTATACTACTATACTATAGAAAACCCACCCCCAAACTACTAGAACTTATAGAGCAATTCAGTAATGTGGCGGGATACAAAATCAATGCTCAGAAATCAGTTACATTTCTATACACAAACAATGAGAATGAAGAAAGAGAAATTAGGGAATCCATTCCATTTACAATAGCACCAAAAATCATACGTTATCTCGGAATTAACTTAACCAGAGACGTAAAGGATCTATATTCTAGAAACTACAAATCACTCTTGAAAGACATTGAAGAAGACTCAAAAAGATGGAAAAATATTCCATGCTCATGGATCAGAAGAATAAACATAGTTAAAATGTCTATGCTACTCAGAGCAGTCCTCACTTTCAGTGCCATCCCGATCAAAATACCAATGACATTTTTCAAAGAACTGAAACAAACAGCCCTTAAATTTGTGTGGAACCAGAAAAGGCCCCAAATTGCCAAGGAATTGTTAAAAAGGAAAAACAAAGCTGGCGGCATCACGTTGCCAGATTTCAAGCTATACTACAAAGCTGTGATCACAAAGACAGCATGGTACTGGCACAAACTGACACATAGACCAATGGAACAGAACAGAGAACCCAGAAATGGACCCTCGGCTCTCTGGGCAACTAATCTTTGACAAAGCAGGAAAAAACATCCAGTGGAAAAAAGACAGTCTCTTCAATAAATGGTGCTGGGAAAATTGGACAGCTATATGCAAAAAAAATGAAACTTGACCACTCTCTCACACCATACACAAAGATAAACTCCAAATGGATGAAAGATCTCAATGTGAGACAGGAATCCATCAAAATCCTAGAGGAGAACATAGGCTGCAACCTCTTTGACATTGGCCACAGCAACTTTTTTCATGACACATCTCCAAAGGCAAGAGAACAAAAGAAAAAATGAACTTGTGGGAGTTCATCAAGATAAAAAGCTTCTGCACAGCCAAGGAAACAGTCAAAAAAACTAAGAGGCAGCCCACGGAATGGGAGAAGATATTTGCAAATGACACTACAGATAAAAGACTGGTATCCAATATCTACAAAGAACTTCTCAAACTCAATACACAGGAAACAAATAATCAAATCAAAAAATGGGCAGAAGATATGAACAGACACTTTTCCAATGAAGACATACAAATGGCTAATGGAAACATGAAAAAATGTTCAAAATCATTAGCCATCAGGGAAATTCAAATCAAAACCACATTGAGATACCACCTTACGCCAGTCAGAATGGCAAAAATGGACAAGGCAGGAAACAACAAATGTTGGAGAGGATGTGGAGAAAGGGGATCCCTCTTACAGCCTTGGTGGGAATGCAAGTTGGTACAGCCATTTTGGAAAACAGTGTGGAGGTTCCTTAAAAAATTAAAAATTGAGCTACCCTATGATCCAGCAATTGCACTACTGGGTATTTACCCCAAAGATACAGACGTGGTGAAGAGAAGGGCCATATGCACCCCAATGTTCATAGCATTGTCTACAATAGCTAAATTGTGGAAGGAGCCGAAATGCCCTTCAACAGACTGGATTAAGAAGATGGGTCCATATAAACAATGGAATATTACTCGGCCATTAGAAAGAACGATTTCACAACATTTCAGCAACATGGACAGGACTGGAGGAGAGTATGCGAAGTGAAATAAGTCAAGCAGAGAAAGACAATTATATGGTTTCACTCATTTATGGAACATAAGAAATTGGAAGATCGGTAGGAGAAGGAAGGGAAGAATGAAAGGGGGGTAAACGGAAGGGGAATGAACCATGAGAGACTATGGACTCTGGGAAACAAACTGAGGGCTTCAGAGGGGAAGGGGTGGGGGATTGGGATAGGCCGGTGATGGGTATTAAGGAGGGCACATATTGCATGGTGCACAGGGTGTTATACGCAAATAATGAATCACGGAACATTACATCAAAAACTAAGGAAATACTTTATGGTGACTAACATAACATAATAAAAAATTATTATTAAAAAAATTATTATTAAAAAAAGAAAGTAGAGCGACTTTTTCCAGTATGCCTATCACAGAAGGATACCAGTTGCTTTTCTCTAAGGCATATGTCCACCCACGGGCCAATCGTGGTAACTGTGAAGAAGAAGAATATCTATTGACTAAACTAGATCTCCTGCAGCCACCTCCAACTCTCTCTCCCACAACTGGCCTCATTAAAGAGATGGTATGGATATGACCTAGTGTTGAGGTAGTTCCAAAAAAGAAACAAAAATAAAAACAGATATAAGAATCAGCATTATTGATTGCATTTGAGTGTCTTCCTTCCCTTTTTAATCCTCTCAAAGTCTCTCAATTAACTGCACAATTAAAAACTAGTTTAAGCAAATGCACTTATACTCTGAGTTTCTGATATTCTCCCTCTA
The DNA here is from genome assembly GCF_017311325.1 of Ursus maritimus. NCBI lineage: Eukaryota > Metazoa > Chordata > Mammalia > Carnivora > Ursidae > Ursus > Ursus maritimus. Next base: position 48,135,745 of record NW_024423564.1, read on the forward strand.
AAGCTTAAGTGGTAGCTTTTATCCTCGTACCAAATGTTGCATCTTTCATTGGCTGATTGTATTTTCCCTTTGCATGGAAGCAAACAGCTCTGAGATCCAAAGTGTCCTAGGTGGATTCTTTTTAAAATTTCTTGTTTCATCTTTGGGTTTGCAATAAATCTGCTAAATTTTTTCCTCCACTCACCACAAAAGAACATATATCTGATGTAATATGAACCCCTATATTTTTCTATTTCTTACTTATGCTACATTTCACCACTCCCTTACGATTAAACTCACATTCTAATTTCCCTGACATATATAATCATAATCATTTTCTATTCTGTCCATCCTAGCATAGAAATATGATATATTGATAGATGATGAATAGAAAATGGTAGATTATAGACAGACAGATGGACAGGTAAATAGATAAAGAGAATCTAAGAGAGCTCAAGCCATTCCACCTACCAACAGTTACAATTCCAATTCAAACCAGAGACCTGAAAGGTTCTGCCTAAAGCAATGCATTTCCCCTCCCTAGAAACACCCACCAAGATCCCTTCCCAGTGTTAGACACTTTGCCTTTCATCAATGATCTTTGAAGCTGCTTGAGCAGACCTTCTCCAAATGAATAATCAGAGAAATGACTCCCCATACCTGCCAAGGTCAGATTGCTCCAAATGGGTTGTAGTTCTCCTGGTGATCTTATTACATGAGGCTCATGAATGAGCTCTGAAAAATAATCTCCTTTCCCATCAATGTCACATTTCATTAGTTAAAGGCCCTAATCAAGATAATCTCCCAAATCAGGAAATCTTTTTCTGTCCACGTAGGATAACTAACACCCATCAAAGAGTACTTCAAATCTTAACATCCCTAAATGAACTTGCCTCCCTAAATTTAGTTCCTGATATATATATCCTAGTTCCCAACTGCAAATGATAGTCATATACCTGAGAGGTGAAACCAGGCTCAGTCTCATTATATCTTTCCATGGACATAGGAGGACAAGAGAAAGCCCCTTCTTTTCATCCATACCATCTCTCCCTTAAACCATCCCTTCAGTGTTTCCACCTCGACCCTGATCCACTTGATCTTTCAAGGGCTACAGAGACACACACCAATAAGAGATACCACATGGGAATCAGAAAAGAAAAATTCAATAGAAATCCAAAAAGAAAGTGATCAAAGTGAACACATCACCCAGAAAAGGGAGCCCTGCAGAAAATATACTGAGGGATATCTCAGGAAGAATATTTGTCCCAGTTATGAAAAGGGTTTTTTTTTTCCCCCAGCAAAACCCACTAAGCAATGTAAAGGAACTTCCTCAGACATCTTTGCTTTTCTACACACACACGCACACACACACTCACACACGACTTTACTTAAAGCCCAAGTATATTGCATAGAGACCTACAGTAATCAGAGAAACATATACTTTATGTTCTTAGCTAAAAAAATATTTATTTTTGTCAGTAACATAGTTAGTAGAGCTCTTAAGAAGAGAATTTTGCAAAGACAGATGTCCATGTTCAAAGAATGATTAATGCTCAAGAAACAGTACAGAATGGAGATAAATTGGGTACATTCAGTTAGATCTTGGTTCAAACCCCAGCTTCACATCTCAGGTAAATTACTTAACTTCTCTAAGCCTCAATTTTCTCTCCAGTAAAACAAACTGCCCCCCACCCATAGGTTCTTAGGAGACTAAATTAAAAATCTGACATAGAGTACCTAATAAATGATAATGAATTATAGAATTTTATTATTAAGTCTATTGTACTTTAAAATTTAGAGTGGTAACTCTTCCCTTCCTTCCTAGACTTAGAAAAGTATCTTAAGTGTTAGAATGAACCATTAGTAATTACTATAGAATCCAGTGTCTAAACAAAAAGTCAAATTTAGCCAGGCAAGAGTTTACTTCAACCAACTCTACCATGAAATTTAATATGGTAACATTTCACATTGTGCTATAATATATTTCCTCAGGTCCCATCAACCAATAATTCTTCACTTTTTCTATCCCCAATGTGAAGTATTTCAACAAAATGCATCTTCTTATACCTGTATGCGTCAGCACTGTCTCTTCGATAGATTACAAAATGATAGCAATAAACAGATCATTGTTTCTGAGTCACCCTAGCATTGTACCCTCTTAGTATATCACTATTGGAACCAAAAACACACTTGATCTTAAAAGTTCTCCAGGAAAATAATCACAGCATCCAATTACTAAAAAATAATCAATATTCCTGTAAAGCAAATTCTCAGATATTTCACAGCCTTTCATGTTCTGCCTCTCAAGTTAAAAAAAACGTAAAAAAAAGAAATAATAAGTCTATGTGATGTAGTGCTTATTAAAGATACTGAGAACATGCTTCACAGTGTGAAGAAAAACTGAATCAGAGTCAAAAGACCTAGGATTCAATCCCACCTTTACCACTCATTAGCTTCAGTCATTTAACCTAAACTTTCGTTTTCTCATCTGTAAAATGAGAATAACAATATGTACCTCACAGAATAATGTGAAAATTACATGAAAAATGCTAGCTTCAATATTTTCACATAGTAGGTCCTCAAAAAAAAGTACAAAATGCCTAAATATTGTAATTATCTCTCCTTCCTTGGTCTTAGGAAAGAAAATTAATTCAGTTAATCAGGACATTCCCTTAATAGAGCAATGGATTCCCAGTAGTTTTAGTATCAAAACTCTTGTTTTATGTAGAAGCATAAAATGTCATATGTTAAAATATGCAGAAGCAGAGCTCCTTCTTTCAACCACCCATCCATCCATCCATCCGTTAAATATCATTGGTGTCAAGCATTGTACTAGACACTGGAAGTACAAACAATAATATATGGCTCCTGGAGTGCCTGGATAGCTCAGACCGTTAAGCATCTACCTTTGGCTCAGGTCATGATCCCAGGGTCTTGGGATCAAGCCCCGCCTGGGACTCCCTGCTCAGCAGGGAGTCTGCTTCTCCCTCTGCCTGCTGCTTCCCCTTGCTTGTGTTAGCGCTCTCTCTCTCTCTCTGAGACAAATAAATAAAATCTTAAAAAAAAAAAAAAAGAATTGTGTAGGAGGAAGTAGCAAATTGCTTAGAGCCAGTTTGAAGAAGGAAAAGGTTGTGCATATACAGGAAAATATATTCAATAAAGTAATAATATATAAAACTTTTGAAGTATAGGGTTCAGTGGGGCACCACATCCTATGGTAAACACTGATGATTTACAGTGCATTCAAAGGAAGGAACTGCATGGGTAAAATGGCCCAGACAGGATTTCACACTAGGAATGCTTGAGGCATCTAAGTTTGTTTAGCCTAGAAAAGAGAAAGCTTATGGGTACCATGATAACTGACATTAAATATCTAAATGGCTATGGGAGAGAGAGGAAGTAACATTTTGAGCTCTCAAAAAGCCATTTCTAGAGCTTTGGCTGTGATCTGTAGTCTCTTCTGAGATACAAATAAATCTAACTATAATCTAAACAGTTAATCTAGGTTGTCCACTTGAACTTTAAACACAGTTGCCTTAAATTAATTGTATTATTTCCTTCCCACTCCTTCTCATCTTATATACCATACCCTTTTTTACTGGCATCCCTAAGGTAGTCAAGGAAGAAACTTGGAAATCATACGAGGTATTCATTTTCTCTAATACCTCCACATCAATTTAATTACTAAATTGTCTTTTGTTCTTTTTCCTTAACATGTAAGGGGAATTTTCTAAAAAACAAATAGGACCATAGTTCAATTTCCTACATAAAACTTTTAAATGGATCTCTGTTGCCTAGAGTAGACTTTCTCAATGCACACAGTACCGAGCATAGTCCTAGGGACAGTGTTTGAGTGCATGGGTTAAGTGTGTCCCAGGTACAAAAGTTTGGGAAACAGTTGAATTGAAACCTCTTAGTGATCACAATTAACATTAGCATACCAAAGTGTGAGAAGTCTTTATCTAAAGAAAACTGTTTTGATTTATATAATCAGTATTTAGGGTTGTTTTGTTTTGGTTTTGATCCCTTAATACCTCTTATTTTTCTATAGAGTTAGTGTTCTATAGAATATATTTCAGTAAATATTGGGCTATAAAACAAAATAACCTATAATACCATTTAGAAGCAGTATACAACTTTATCTGCTACTGTATTTATCAATCAATCAAATCAGGAAATACGTATTGAATAGCTACAATGTTATGTGCTAAGGATGTAGTAGTAAGCAACTAGACATGGTTCCTGTTGTCAGGTATTTACTTACAGTTTCCAAAAATTATGACATTTTTTACTTTTCTAAGCCATGCCCATTCCCTAGAATGCCCTTCTCCCATCTTCGTCTTACAAACTCCTGATGCTTTAGCTGCTTACACCCTAAATTATAAGTTCCTTGACCACAGAGTATCTCGTTTTTATTTTCCTATGTCTAACACACAGCTCTACTTCAATAAATACATATTACACTAATAAATGGATAAATGACTTAAGACATTAAATGGCTTTATTTTAATATTTTGAGAAATGAGTTTAATTTTCTAATTAAAACATATTTTTCTAATAGTGATTTCAAATGCAAAGATATTAATAACATTACTTTAAGGAGATGCTTATAAATGTCTCTTTTTAAATTTTATCTTCTGACTCCTTAACATAATTGTTTAGCATAAATTACAGGTACACCTGTCATATCCTTAATTGTACATGAAGTACTAATTTGCAAGAGTTTTAAAAATTTATGTTACGATGGAAATTGAAGTAAAATAGCAATTACAAATTGAACTTAAATTTTAAATGATCTGATCTCAGAAAAACACAAATACACAGTAAAATTACTTTGTCCTATCATTAACATAAACTCTAAATGTCACAAATATTCATCTTTTGGTATTCCATTTACTTGATGAGGCTAAATGGAATCAGCAGGGTTTGTCAATGGGTTGAGAAATCAGAGAGCTAAGTCCATTTTTTTACACAAACAACAGTGAATACGCTAGGTTTTATAGATCATATATAGTTAGAATGTTACCTAAGTCTATTAGAGTCAAGTATCAACAAGTGGTCATTCTGGTGAATGGGGCCAAAAGAAGAGAGATTTACAGGGAAATATTTATATGCTAGTAATAAAGAAAAGCACGTGATATAAATGGAGGGAAGTAAATTTGAAGATAAGGAAAGAGATTAGAGGTTGGCAAAAACTGGCATCTGTGGAAGTTAGGTAATGAATAAATGAGGAGACATTATACCATTCTACCTGATTTCATGTATAAGTTCTCTAGGCAAAATGATTATGATGTCACACTGAACATGGGATCTACACAAAGAAATGAAGACTAGAACACTAGTAACAAAACATAAGTAAAATATTTCTTACTCTTAATTGTTCTAAAAAAATTTGATTGTTCAAAGCAAAAATACCTGCAACATATTTATGTTTGAGCATATGTAAAGTAAAATACATGACAACAAAGCACAAAGAATGGAAGGGGTACATCAAAGGGTATAATATTTGAAAGTAGGATGTCAAGGGAAAGATGGAATCCAGACTGAAATGAATCTAACCATATAACAAACAAATCTCATAACCTCAAAGAGAACTGGAAAAAAGGTACCGAACTCAACAATTTTGGAAAACATCATTTTTTACAGGATACTGTAAAGCTAAAGGCAAAAGAAACTACACTCAAACACCATCCTATAACAGTAAATTCGTCTACAAGGGTATGCGTTACCAATTCTCAAAGAACTTTATTTGCGGACTAGGTTTGAACAAATAAGCAAATACATATAATGAGAAGCATCTTTCTCACTGTTGAACTAAAGACATTAAAAATAAGGAATGACTGAAGGCTAAAATGAACAGTGGAGTAGGACTGAAGTCAGAACTATCACTATGGAGTCACAGTGTTACAAAAGCACAAACATACAGAGAGATGTACAAATGTAGAAGCAAATGTAGATGTATGTCACGCATTACCTAGTATAAAAGAATCTACCTGAAAGAACTATCAATAAATAAATTTGGAACTTGAATAATGAAATGTATAGTAAGAGTATTGGATTATAACCCAATGATTTTTTAAAAATCCAACAATTGATACTGATGTAACTAAATAACTGAATAAAATAAATGGTAAAGAACAACTCTTCTTCAGAATGATTCCAATTGAGAAATGTAGAAAGAATGAAGGAAATAGAAAATCACCATTAGAACACCACAATATTTTGTTTTCAGGAAAGATCCACGATTAGTAATTAGTGAGCAATATTTAAGAGAAGTCAAGTATCTGCATAGTTTCAAAGTAACTCCCCCACAATTTTTACAAATCACAAAGAGAAAAATAGTAATGTTTAGAGAATCCCAGCAGACAGCACTTAACCAAGGTTAACGTCACTGCTAATACAGTTAACATTGTGAAACCCCTGTTAAAATGCACCGAGAAGGGCATATTACCTCTGCAGCATCCTTCCCAATAATGCATAATCCAACCTACTCATGAGAAAACATCAGACAAACCCAAATTGAGGGACATTCTACAAAGTAACTGACCAGTACTCTTCAAAAGTGCCAAGGTCATGAAAGACAAGAAAAGACTGAAGAGCTGTCACAACTGAAGGAATAAGGAAACATGAAACTAAATACTAGATTGGATCCTGGAAGAGAAAAAAGAACATTGGTGAAACATTCTATGCAATCCGAATGAATTATGTAGTTACTAATATTTTACCAAGATTAATTTCTTAGGTTGGGTAAATGTTCTATGGTTTTGTAAGATGTTAATATAAAGAGGAACCTGGGTGAAATTGCAACTCTTCTGTAAGTCTTAATTACATCTCAAAATTTAAAAGATGAAAAAACTGATTAATGATTAACACTGATTTCAATGAACTCATAGTCCATAGGGGAAAAACACATAAAACAATATTATAATGTGATAAGTGTAAACAGAGATACAGAGTGTTATGAAAGCCAAGGACTAACTACTGAGCAAATCAAAGACTGTGTCTAGGAGAAAGGATAACATTTGAAATGAGCCTTATAACATGCTTCTAATAGAAGGAAGTTAGAATTTCCAGAAATAATTTTAAAACATATATGAAAGACTGTGGAGTATCCCAGAAACTACAAGTGGGTTGGTATGTTTGAAGGAAAGGTGAAGTGCTAAAACTGGAAATACAAGTAAACATTAGACCTGTGGAATGCTATCTTCTATTGTAGGTAATTATAACAAAAAGGCTTTACATCAAGGACTTGATAGAGGCAGTTTTGTGTTTTAGAAATGTCACTTTGATAATATTATGGAGAATAAAATAAAAAAGCACAAAGCTTTATTTACTAGTTCAATGTTTATTCTTCCAATTTAACTTTTATCTAGTGATATATTAATACAAACCTATACCAATTTCATAAACTCTTAGTAATGGAAATGTTCAAAGTTTTCAAATGCCAATACATTAATCCTTACTCCTGAAATGAAATAACCCAGAAATATCTATCCTTCACTAGATAAAATATATTTAAAATTCAAATACTATGCCTAATTAGTTCATCAGAAGTATTCTTTATACTTCTTTGGATAACATTAATAATACAGCTAATACTATTGTTTGTGTACACAATGAATATTCATTGAGCATCTACTGATGCCAAGCACACTATTATAGATGTTGAAGATTTAATATTAAAAATATAAGCCAAAAAAAATCCCATTCATGGAGTTCATGTTTTAAGGATGAATGGTGAGATACAAAAAAAATGATTAAATAAATTATAAATTATCACATATTTGCAGGTGATACGAGGTTTGGAGAAAAATAAGAGATAATAGAAAAACCAAGAAAATGTGGTATTGTTAACAAGAAGTGAAGAAAGTAATTTAAGGGGAAAAAATGATCCAAGTCTATCCAAAGCAGCCAGTGGTTCAAGTCAAATAGACTGAGAATTCTCAATAATTTGAAGGTTATTGAGACACTGGCAAGACAGTTTTGGTAAAGTGATTGGGGGCAAAAGCCAACTGAAGTGAGTTCAAGAATGACTGGCAGTAAATGACAAAAGGATATAAAATTCTTGCTGGGGGTCTTGCCACAAACGGAAGAAAAGGTAAGGTCAAGAACTTCTCATTAAAATGGGACAAAAACAACATGTTTATGTTGATAGGAATGATCCAATAAAGAAAAGTAAATTGTTAGTATGGGAGAAGGAGAAGAAAATTGTTCGGACCACTTCCTTGTGTAAGAAGAAATAATGGAACCTAGTTCACAAATAGGGATGCCATCCTTAGATACAAATGGGACAGTTCATCTATAATAAATGGCAGGTGTCAGGCAACGTATATGAATAAAGAAATGGTGGCAAGTAGTTAAATCTGATTATGGGAGATTTTGGAAGCCATCATCTGAAATTCAACAGCTGAGAATAAAGATAGAAATGGTTTGGGAATTAGAAAGAGAAGATATAAGGTAGTTAAATAAGAAATTGGGAAACTGACTGCATCAGAAAGTACACTGATTGACAGGGAGCATTAGTGGTTTGTATCATGAATTTCAAATGAAAGCTGTCAGCCATGCCCTTCTGTTTTTTTTCCTGCTCATCTACATCAGAGCAAACAACCTTAAGTTAGATTTAACCAGTGTTAAGAGTTTCACAAAAGTATATGACAGAATGAGAAAAGGGCAAGAGAATTAACTGTATATGTAGAGGGAGAACTATTAATGAATGAAAACAGCAATTAATTGGGTAAAAAGTAAAGTAACATCATGAAGGAGTGAGGGACAGTAAAAAAAGTGGTAAGATCAAAGGATTGCCTTCCAAATGGGACTAAAAGATAGTTAAATTCAAAGAATTTGATGGAATGACCCAAAAAGAGAGGAAGTACTGGGCAGAGAGTGGGATGTATGAAACTGAGATGATAGGGGTCTATGAATTCCAATAATGACAAGATCATGCCTGTTGACAAAGTTCCAGACCCTATTTCATGTACTTGACATGTATTCACCCATTTAAAGGACATAAAATACTGATGATAACATCAAGAAACATAATAAACCATTGCAACACCGAGTAAAGTTGTAATTACTGACTTGTCTTCTCTCTGGCAATCCACACAGTTTACTTCAGAGTAACCGTTCTTCCTCTTCATCTAAACTTGGATACGCAAGGATAACTTTCTGGGGGATTCCTGTGCATCTGTAAAGAAGATACTAATAAATTCACAGCTTGAAAACTGCTCTTTAAGGCTTCTTCTGTTATTATCAAGGACACTATTTACAACAGTTATAAACAAAGAAGGTAAATTCTACAGCAACAGTATATTGACTTCATGGTGATTTAATAAATCATCTTCCCTAAGGAAGAAGGAAATATATTTTTAAACTTAGAGGAAAATTCAAAATAATCAAAAGGGTTAATGATGTATATGCAAATTATATAATTAATGAGTTAACCCTCTTTGAATGCACTGAAGTTTTCCTCTAAACCTACCAAATTCCAGAATAATGCTTACTTCTCAGGAGAGTGTCTGGTATTTAGTCGGAGCTCAGTACATTATCAGTTGACTGACTGAACAGGAAGTAAGACTGTCTTTTCTTGAAAACCAGTGACCTTCATCCAACATTTAGGTTTTTTTTTTTCATTTTCCTTATAAAATCTTCAAGTCAAGCCTTGTTTTTACCTTTTCCCAGGACTACACTTACACAAGTTATTCCCCAATTCACACTAGGTAACAGCTTTGCTTCATAAATACAATACTGGCAGAACTGTACTATTTATAGTCCCTTCGCTTCAAAAGACATTTCCCCCCTCATTAATTTGTTTCCTTTTGGTTCCAATCCTCACTCTTTATAAGACAATATGTAACAGGGACAAATCTTCACCTGCTTTGCTCATGCTCAGGAGGAAGCTGAGAGCCTGGAAAGCTATACTTCATATACCAAGATGATGCCAGCCAAGCGCTGGCAAGAGAATGATTGAACATTCTCAGATTAATTTCATGGCTATTTGTTCCATCCCAGAATCACATCAAGCACAGGCCTCCAAGTTGAAATTGCATCACTCTGTCCTTGCTGCCCAGGTAAGGGCAGTGAAAAATGAGTATATTCCCCACCCTCTAATGATAAATAATGATTTTCCCTTTACAACTGAGATGTATTTTACAGCATCATCAGAATAGTGTAATTACCAAACAAAATGATAAGATTTATCAGGACAGAAGGAGATGATTAAACTCACAAGAAATAGGTATTTGCATCTTTGCCATCCTTCAATGTCACTGCAGTAATAGAAAAATGGCAACCGGAAGACACGTAATAAATATTACATTAAATATTCATTTGGATTGTAAATAACTTAAAATTTTAAACTTCCTGGCAAAAGATTGTAAGAGAAGGGTGCAAACATGTCTGCCTGCTAACGGAAAACTGACAAGCAGAGTTCGAGGGAAAAATAATAGAGGTAAGTTTGAGCATTAACTGGGTAAATAAATGCTGTGGGCACAGAAAGACAGGAAGGGGAGCATTTGCTTGTAGTGATTTGACAGGGAAAATCTGGCTTTCACAAATTTTGATCTGTAATTGTCCAGGTGGACTGATATTACGCTTTCTGCAATAGGGTCATTCTTCCAATCGCATTTAACACTATTAATCCCTTAATCACAGCATGATTCTTAACATTTTAGAGGTTTTCCTGGCTGTGAATTTATTCTTTGGTTTAGGCTTGTATGACTCATGGAGCTGGGTACTGAATCAAGACTTTGAGTATTTGAGATCCTTGTTTATTAAGCTTGGCCTAGTCATTCAAGTATCAAAATAAGAACAGCAATTAAAACTTGTTGGGGGCCTAGTAGGGAAAAAAAAAGGATTGAAAACGAAGAAGGTTGAAAATATGGAGTACAGAATGAGAACCTATGAAGAATGAGGTACTAAGTACTAAGCAGGTACATACATAATCTTACTTCATCCAACAACAACCCTGCCTGGTTGTTATTAGTATAATCAATTTTTTAAATGTGGGAAATGAAGTTCAGAAAAATTAAGTGACTGGTCAAAAGTCAGAGAGTAGGAAAGAGGTAGAGCCCAAATTTAAATCATTCTATTTTTTTTTATTATATTCAGTTAGCCACTGTATAGTACATCACCAGTTTTGATATAGTGTTCAATGATTCATTAATTGCATATAACACCCAGAGCTCATCACAACATCCTCAATACCTGTCACCCAGCTACCCCATCTCCCCCACCCCCCTTCCCTCTGAAATCCTCAATTTGTTTCCAGGAGTCCAGAGTCTCTCATGGTTCGTCTCTCTCTCTGATTTCTCCCCCTTCAGTTTTCCTTCCCTTCCCCTGTGGTGATCCGTGCTATTCCTTATGTTCCACATATGAGTGAAACCATATGATAACTGTCTTTCTCTGCTTGACTTATTTCACTTAGCATAATCCCCTCCAGTTCCAGCCATGTCAATGTAAATGGTGGTACTCATCCTTTCTGATGGCTAAGTAATATTCCATTGTATATATGTACCATATTGTCTTTATTCATTCATCTGTTGAAGGGCATCTCGGCTGTTTCCACAGTTTGGCTATTGTGGACATTGCTGCTATGAACATTGGGGTGCATGTGCCCCTTCTTTTCACTACATCTGTATCTTTGGAGTAAATACCTAGTAGTGCAATTGCTGGGTCGTAGGGCAGCTCTATTTTTAACATCTTGAGGAACCTCCATATCGTTTTCCACAGTGGCTGTACCAGCTTGCATTCTCACCAACAGTGTAAGAGCATTCCCCTTTCTCCACATCCTCACCAACATTTGTTGTTTGTTTTGTTAATTTTTGCCATTCTAACTGGTGTAAGGTGGTATCTCATTGTGGTTTTGTAAATCAGTCTATTTTAAAACCATAGGCCTTATTCTTTTTATTACCTCATATAGTCTTACTTGTCCCCCTTATAGATCATAGTAAAAAATCCAAGTTACAGGCAGATTCAGGTTGGATTTTGTGTATCCAGTGCCTCTTAAAATGCCTGGCACATAGTATGCACCAATTAAATACTTACTGAAGGAAGGAAAGAAGGAAGAAGGGTAGGGAGGGTGTTGGGAGAGGGAACAGGACAAAGGGATAGAGGAAGAGAACCACCCTACCACTCAATATTAAACTATTATTAGTAAAATTGTAAGTACAACCAGTTAAAGATAATTTTTAAGAAACTAAATACACACAAATACAAAAAGAACACATGTGCCAAAGATTTTATTTAACCCATTAAAGGAAGGAACCAATAAGATATTACAAATGATACAAAAGGAGCTTGGAAGAACCACACTTAGATATAGACCATAAGGAATGCTAAAATGAATTTGCTTAAAGATGCAAAACTGGTTAATATCCACAGAGCAATAATCAACCACATTTCTGGGGGACACAGTATGCATTTCTATGGACAAGAATCATCTGCATTACTATTTGTATTATGTAACTTTATAGACTCATAAAATAGCTCAAAGACAATGAAAGGCAGAAATAACAGAAGAAAACACTAGACAAAAGACCCAATAATTTTGTTTTTTGCCCATTTCAATCTTTCACAATTTTTCCTGACAAACTACTTTTTAAAAAACTTAATATAGAAACAATAATAACGTCAGTTTTACAAAATAGGGTCTTAAAAGTATACCTTAATCAATGGATAACAATATCTTTCTGATCATTATCATTACAGGTTTTCCTGATTGTGACCTTATTCTTTGTTTTAGGCTTGTATGACTCATTCATTGCATGATTTATTAGAAACCACTGGCTATCCATGAAACAAAAAATGCTTAAAGCTATTGTATATATTTCTTCACAAGGGTAATAGACTTTCAAAGAGTCATAAAAGAGATTATTTTCTCTAAAAATCTCAACTTGCAGAATTTAAGCTGCAGAGAATTCTAATGCCAGTGTTAAGACCAGAACTCTGCCAGTTGCCATTGCTGGACAGTCAGTCATTCTCCCACTGCCATTTTTGCTTTCTTCCAGGTTTGCTGATTGGAGCCTGTCACCCTTAACATTTTTGTTTGTGTTTTTATTTTGCTAGATCTATATCTTTTTTTTTTTTTTTTTTTTTTTTTTTTTTTTTTTTTTTTTACCATTTCTCTCCCTTTCTTCCTGCAGAGCTTATATGCTATACAGGTCTATATTTCTAAAACTGGAACTAAGTAAAAATATATGAATCACATAGAAATGGGTTTTACAAGTGACTTTTCAGAAATATACATTATACACAGATTTAATTACATCTGTATTATTACCTTAGAGCCTGAAGTTAATGACAGAGATTTGAAAGACTTAAAGTTCATTACCACTGGTTTACAGATCGTTTTCATAGTTTCCTTTGTTGATAGTGCATTGATCTCCCTGTTCATAGATATTTCCTTGTCCAACAGTGAACATTATATACTGTATATAGTATATCACATCACTCCGAACTACTTAGCAATTTATTGTCTAAAAATGATTAACATCAGAAAATACCTCCTCTGGGTTCAGGACATATTTGATAGAGAACCCAGTTAAGTATAGCATGACATTCACCTACTTAACGTGAATATTCATGCTATTGCTGATCTAATCCTGCCTCCTACTTGAGATGTAGGAATTGCATAGGTGGTAGAGTATCCCAGAAAAAAAGAAAGATCTGTTTACCTCCAGATTACTACACAGTCCTAAAAGGGGCAAACCATAGCCAGCATATGTCAGAACAACATTGAAAGTTATGTATGAGTGGCAATTTAGGGGCTTTTATAGCAGCTCCTGGAGTGCTGCCCATCCAGGATTTTGCTATGCTGGTTTTGAAAAGACACTACAAAACTTTACGCCAGCAATCACATTAGGCTATTGGCAGCCTGAGGATTATTCTGTCCTAGAAAATAATAGGAGCACAATAGAAAGATGCTCTTCTCCCTATTTTACCATAGTGTCCTCCTCAGCACAACAGAAGACTCCAGCTTTGTTTGTTGAATTATGTCCAGATATTCAAGAGAAAGATACTTCAAGAATGTCTTAAGTATGCATGGTAAATGGAAACAATACTTTAAACAATTGAAAACTTGGATGATAAGGAATAACATTTACTGTAACCTTGTTTTTATTACCACACAATTTATATCCAGGATATGTCCAAAAAGAATTTTAAAAGATTCAAAATTCATTCAACTAGCACTGTGCTGAATATCAATATGATATGGTCTTTCTTGGAAGAATCTATTTGACAGAGAATCATAAACTAAATAGATAAATAAAGTACCAAGGGAAGGCAGAGAAGGGAGAGATTAATTCTGCCCAGAGATAATCCTGGAGATCTTCACACAATTGATCTGAACCTTGAAGAAGACAAAAAGGAAAAAAAAGCTTTTCCAGGTTTCTCTAAGTAAAGGGTATGCTGAGGAAATTACAAGTAATTCGTTGCATCAAAAACCAAGGATAGCAGATGGTAGTATGGGGAGCTGGAACGGAAACAGGAGTGTAATGCTCCAAATCCAAAGGACATTACTACAAAGAGCAATGAATGCCATGTTAAATATTTTATCTAACCTATTAGTAATAGGGAGATACCAAGATCAGAAAAACAGGAGAGGTATGTAAAGTCAGATAAAGAAAAGGTTTCAAGAAGGGAGTGGATAATGGTACCAAAGGCCACAGAGTGATCGTGGTAGGGGAGGAGACATTTGTTATTTTTATGTTTAACATCTAAAGCACTTGTTTGTTTGTTTTTTTTTTTTATTTAGGGGGAAATCTTGCTTTATGCCAAGGGTAAAAGGTCATGCATGTCTCCACTACAGAAGATAAAGAGCAACCAGGGTTTATTGAGAGAAGTGGCCCAGGTTCAGGCAATTAAATATTCCACTCAGCACTTTCAGTCTCAAGTGAGGAGGCAAATGTATAAAGACAGCTCAGAATTCATACCCAGTGGCTGTGGAAGAATCCAGCATTGCCCAGCATTTGACTGAAGTATGACCTGGCCATGGGACCTGTCACTCAGTTTCTTTTGCTACTTATGCATTATCCAGAATGAAGAAAGGTAAATAGGAAAGGCCAAAGTTGAAGGAAATGCTTTTTTCCTCGTTTTCCAATGAAAGGAATTAAGCATACTCATAAGTTGAATGAAACTGGTTAGAAAGACACAAATTTTTTTTTCTTCAAGTTTTAATTTAAATTCTAGTTAACATATATGGTAAAATTGGTTTCAGGTGTAGAATTTAGTGATTCATCACTTACATATAACACCCGGTACTCATCACAAGTGCCCTCCTTAATACCATCACCATTTAGCCCATCCCCCACCCCTCTCCCTCCATCAACCCTTAGTTTGTTCTTTATAGTTAAGAGTCTCTTACGGTTTGCTTCCTTCTCTTTTTTTTAGTTCCCCTATGTTCACCTGTTTTGTTTCTTAAATTCCACATATGAATGAAATCATATGGTATTGTCTTTCTCTGACTTATGTTGCTTGTCATAACACACTGAAGCCCCATCCACGTCATTGTAAATGGCAAGATTTCATTCCTTTCGATGAATGAGTAACATTCCATTCTATATGTTCTATATTCTATAGCACCTCTTTATCCATTTGTCAGTCGATGGACATCTGGGCTCTTTCCATAGTTTGGCTAATGTTGCTATAAACTGGGGCATATGTGCCCCCTTTGAATCAGCATTTTTATATCCTTTGTGTAAATATCTAGTCATGCAATTGCTGGGTCATAGGCTAGTTCTATTTTTAACTTTTTGAGCAACTACCGTATGGTTTTTCAGAGTGGCTGCACCAGTTTGCATTCCCACCAACAGTGTAAGAGGGTTCCCCTTTCTCCACATCCTCACCAATATCTGTTGTTTCCTGTGTTGTTAATTTTAGCCCTTCTGACAGGTGTGAGGTGGTATCTCATCATGGTTTTGATTTATATTTTCCTGATAAGTGATGTGGAGGAAGAAAGATACAGATTTCAGAAGAGAGGCAATATTTAATCACATGCAATCCCAAAAACGAGTTTGAAAATAAATGGTTAGAAGGCTCTTATGGAAAGGTTAGTCTTTAAAAAGTGGGAAGGATAAATGAAGATAAAGAAAACTTAGTGGTTCAAGGAGAGGGATTTTGAGAGTTTCCGTATCTGATGGGATCTATTTTATCTGTAAAAATACAAGATAAGTGAGGAAGTGCATGTATCTCACTTAAGAAAGATGAGAAAGGGTTAGAACAGTTTAATACCAAGAAAAGATAATTACTATGGTGAGTGTGAAGAAAATGTTTGCTGAACACCGCTCAGATTGAAAAATCAGTGTGTGATACCAATCAAAACATTTTACAAATAATGTAGCCATATTCATTATATAGCCATTTCTTAGGAAAATCTATGACCACAATATTAAACAAATCCAGTGGAGGCATTTCTGAGAAAGCTGAGATGGTACAGTCCAAGCATAGAGATTTCTAGTCATCTAAGTTTCTAAAAGATAAAACTTAAACAGAACAAATGAATCGTATATAATTTACCTCATAATATTTTCCCAATAGGTCTTCACTCTAACAACCTAGAAAATTCTTATTCATTTTTCAGGAAGCTGTACAAATGTGGCTTCCTCTCTGTAGAGTCTTTTTCCACCCATAAGAGAGAATATCTATCTTTCCTCTCTAATATTTGTGGTACCATGTTCAAGAAAAATTACAATACTTATCACATGATAGATCATTAGTACATCTACCTCCCATGATAAAGTGAGAACTCCCTGAACATAGAGATTACATGTTATTCATTCATGGAACCCCAATATCTGCAACAGCACCCAGAACGTTATAGGAGCTTGACAAATGCCATTTGGGTAGGTTAGTGGGTAGATGAAATTTTATTGACTACCATTTATGCTAGTCAAGTGATTGTCAGGAGCTGACTAGTTCATGGGACTATACCCTATGATAAAGATTGAGAACACAGATTCTCTGCAGCTTGCTGAAGAAGGATTCATACTGGCCCAATGTTTTTGTTCTATGATGTTTTGGAAAGTCCAATGGAGTATGTTCTGTTAGTTTACAGTAAGGATATGAAAATGTTGCAGTCTAAGTAAGTAATGTAATTGTGACTCTAACATCTTGGACAATGACTTTATATACCATACAGAAATAGCCTAAATTTACTTTTGCTACATTGACTCCTGCTTCATATTATACAAAGACTTTCATATAGTAGCAGATTCCAAATTCCTTAATAGGAGGAGATTTGAGGAAGCACTCCAGTTGGATGAGTTCCTGTGTGTGTGTGGTGACCAAAGATCAGGTTCTAAGAAACTTGTCTAAATCTATGTCTATATTCCAAGCATCCTGTTTTTATGTAGATTGTATGTTTAATGTGGGGTGGTTTGGAGAAGACACTGAAAATTTGGGAGAATATTACTACAACTCCATCCCAATGGTAAATATATATATATATATATAATGAAATAGATATAGATACAGATACATATCTCACTCTCTGGGGACCATTACTTCCATAATCAAGACCTTGATTATACCATATGTTAATACATATAATAAGTGCATCTCACTTTTATGGATAATCATCCATCTTAAATCTTATAAAAGAAAGGAAGACTATGGAAAAGTATAAAAAATATTTACAAAATATGTTTTCCCTGCATTATTGATTAATACAATAGTTGTTTAGGAACACTTTCATGAGTATCAGTAGCACTGTGTATTTCTTTATATCCTACTTAATTAGAATTGCCTGTTTACTTGTCAGTCTCTCCTACTAGGTTGTAAATATCTTGAGCTAGAGACTGTCTTATTTATCTTTGTCTCTTTCATGCCTAATACAGTCTTGGCATTTGTTAAACATTAAGTAATTTTTTTGAGTGAACAAGTTATATATATATAGTAGATGCCCTTCATCAAGTTAAAAAAAAGTCAACATTGACATTTAAAGAAGATGGACATTATATGACTCTTTATTTGACCTTCCTCTTGAAGACTAAATTGTTCCCTAACTGTGTTCTCACATTACTCCTCCATTTTTTTTCACTCTTTATATCTTAATTAGTGTCTGCTATGTCTAATCAAAATATGAGGAAATTCAAGTGTTTTTTTTTTCCTTACCTTTCTGGTCAAAATGCTGTGTGAAAACAGAAAATTATTACAAATGGCATGCACTTGAAAAATACATAATTCATAGTTAATTTCTAGATTTAGACATCACAAAATTTACAATAACAATCTATGCAGTTGTCATGCATAAGTAGCTTCAGGAGGTCAAAGTCAGAAATATCACCCTCTGAAATTATAACCAATAAAATGAATACAAAATGAAAGTAATTAGCCATCTGCAGAAGTAACATATCCCATAAGGTCTGATTCCTCTCTATACCTTGGCATAATGCCCTTCAGGGAGCTGATATTATAATACCCACTAAAATAGTATGGCATGGGCAATGACCACTGTAAATTATCTTCAGGTGAATGTCTCATGAGAAATGTAATAAAGAAGCATTCAGGTTTATATCACATTCTCTTCTGAGATCAGTTAGTGTGATGGGTTCCCCCAGAGCATAATCAGCCCCTTGCTGAACCAATAAGAGGACATTTCTCAATCCACAAAGCTGAGGGGGAATGCATTCTGGACCCACAGTGACTACACTGCCATTCAGACTCCTATAAGTTCAGTCTAAACTAGGTGATAGGAAACGGATCCTCTGAGAAAATAGCCAAAGCCCTGCTGAGACATGTGTGCCTTCTCAACGCACCTCCCCCACCACCATTTGACAAGGTGACAAAGATTTATTTTCCTCCACTACACCTGCTTTTTGGGAAGTTTAATGTTAATGGAAACTGTGCTTCTGGGGAAAGGACAACCCAAAATCCTAATTGTCTCAATACTTCAGTAAATCCATTATGGTCATGAAGAAAATAAATTTCTGACATGTTAAACCCAGATCTCTCAGACTATGAAATGTAGCTTTTTATATTTCTTCAATATTTTTTTGATCTGTGGGACAGATTGTGACTGACTACAGTATGCAGCAAACTGCATTTCATAATTTTATCCTATGACTCATTCTCTCAACAAGATGGTTGCTTCCAGACAAAAGAAATGGTTTTGAATTCAAGCAAACAGAAGCTTCACAGCTTCCAAGCAACACCACATTATGTTGAGCACAACAGCAAGCAAGTTCCTTTACTAGGGGTCCTACAAAGAATAGAGGCTGCCTTGAAGGGCATCTTTAGAGGCAGCTGAGAATCTGCATGGCCATCTGTTCTGGATAATGAAGAAGAAATTATTGCATGCAAAGAGGGTCACACTAGACAACTTTCAAGCTGGCTTCTAATTCTAAATCTGATATAAAAGATTATGTAAAATATAATCAATATAAGTGTCATTTAAAATTTCTCTTCTCCAAGATAAATATCTACATCAACTTACATGGAAATGAATTATGTTAGTCAACCCAACTAAAAGGGGCAGTAATTTGAAAGACAATGACTAAAACAAAATTCTAGTAAGAAGAGAAATGATGTTCCTGACATGTAAAGATCTGTTTCCTAAAGAAGATATGGCAATTCTCCTCAGGGAACACTGGCATTGATGTTTCCTGCTCTTTAAAAATAACATAAATGTGTAGGAGTCCTTTTTCTTTATGAAACTAATGTTTTATTGTTAGGTCTCCTTGGAGAAATATAATTTTTTATGATTTTAACTGGCATCTGAAATCTATTTTTGTGGCTTAACAAGAGAAGCAATACTACCATCATGTGGCAAAAGAGATTAAATTTATTTTTTAAAAAAAACAAAAAAAAAAATTCCAGAAGTGAAATTTAAATCCACAAATAGAAGTTCTAACCAAATGTACATCCATTCTCGTATCATTTAGATAATATTCCTGTCTCAGCAAATAATTTGCAACTTTCTCAATTCTTGTAATAAAGGCAAAATTTATATGACAAAGGAAAACTGTAATTAATTCTTCTCATTTAACTGTTAATAGTGACTTCCATCCTGTTTCCTTGTGCATTACCAGTAAAACAAAAGAAAAAATCTAAAAGCCAAGGAAAGTTATCACTTATTTTACTACAACAATGAAGTCATAGATACACAAACAAGCAAGCCAGCAAAGAATTCTAGAAAGATAATCAAGCAAAGAACAAAAGCTAGAATCTTGAATATTACTTTTTTTTTTCAAGTCAAAACTACAATGAGATACCACCTCACATCTGTAAGAATGGCTAAAATTAACAACTCAGGAAACAACAGATGTTGGTGAGGATCCTGAGAAAGGGAAACCCTTCTGCACTCTTGGTGGGAATGCAAACTCGTGCAGCCACTCTGGAAAACAGAGTATGGAGGTCCTCCAGAGTACGGAGGTCCCTCAAAAAGTTAAAAACAGAACTACCCTATGACCCAACAATTGTGCTACCAGGTATTTATCCAAAAGATACAAAAATGCTGATTTAAAGGGGCACATACACCCCAATGTTTATAGTAGCAATGTCCACAACAGCCAAACTATGGAAAGAGCCCAGATGTCCACTGACTGATGAATGGATAAAAAAGATGTGGTATAGAATACAGAATATATAGAATGGAATGTTAGCCTTCGAAAAGAATGAAATCTTGCCATTTACAATGACGTGGATGGGGGTAGAGTGTGTTATGACGAGCAACATAAGTCGGAGAAAGACAAATAATACCATATGATTTCATTCATATGTGGAATTTAAGAAACAAAACAGTTGAAAATAGAGGAAGAAAAAAAAAGAGGGAAGCAAACCGTAAGAGCCTCTTAACTATTAAAAACAAACTAAGGGTTGATGGAGGGAGTGGAGTGGTGGATGGCTAAATGGGTGATGGGCATTAAAGAGGGCACTTACTGGGATGAGCACTCGATGTTATAGGTAAGTGATGAATCAGTAAATTCTACTCCTAAAACCAATACTACACTATATGTTAACTAACCTGAATTTAAATTTTAAAAAGAGTATTACTTTAAATTATAAGGTAATTTCACATGCCTTATCTTAATCCTAACCATCACCCTCTGATATTATTTTTTTAAGATTTTGTTTATTTATTTGAGAGAGCAAGAGAGGGAACACGAGCAGGAGGAGGGGCAGAAAGAGAAGGAGCAGCAGACTCCGTGCTGAGAAGAAAGCCCAATGTGGGGCTCATTCCCAGGACTCTGGGATCATGACCTGAGCCAAAGGCAGAAGCTTAACCAACTGAGCCACCCAGGCACCCCCTGATATCAATATTTTTTTTTAAAGATTTTATTGATTTATTTGACAGAGAGAGAGACAGCCAGCGAGAGAGGGAACACAAGCAGGGGGAGTGGGAGAGGAAGAAGCAGGCTCATAGCGGAGGAGCCTGATGTGGGGCTCGATCCCGGAACGCCGGGATCACGCCCTGAGCCGAAGGCAGACGCTTAACCGCTGTGCCACCCAGGCACCCCCCCTGATATCAATATTAATATCCCCATTTTACTCATAGGGAAACTAAAATGCAAAGATAATAAATAATTTACTCACAATTAGTTCACTCAGCCAGAAGGTAATTTCAGCTCACTTGTCACTTACTTTTTCCAGACTCTCATGACACACTAAGGAAAAATTAGCCAGCCATTTTCTTCTCCAACCTTGCTAATACTTTGCACTAACTTCTTACAGCACTTACCACATTGTACTATAATCACGTTTTTTCTCCCCCAGTTGTAAGTAGGATTATTGAATTTGGTGATATTTATTCTGTAAATATTATCAAAACTATCTATTCATAATGAATGCTCTGAGGTGGCATTTTTTTTTGAGAACAACAAAAAATCATTTTATTTTTTTTATAATAATATTTTTTATTATATTGTGTTAGTCACCATACAGTACATCCCTGGTTTTTGATGTAAAGTTCGATGATTCATTAGTTGCGTATAACACCCAGTGCACCATGCAATATGTGCCCTCCTTACTACCCATCACCAGCCTATCCCATTCCCCCAGCCCCCTCCCCTCTGTTTTTCAGAGTCCATAGTCTCTCATGCTTCATTCCCCCTTCTGATTACCCCCCTTTCTTTATCCCTTTCTTCTCCTACAGGTCTTCCTAGTTCTTATGTTCCATAGATGAGAGAAACCATCTGAGGTGGCATTTTAAATACAGCTTTCTCTACATCAGTGGCTCTCAAAGTGTAGATCCTAAGCCAGCAGCATCAGCATCAGCTGGGACTTCTTAAATATGCAAATTTTGGGCCCTTCTCCCGATCTACTAAATCAGAAAACCTAGGGATAGGGCCACCAATCTATGTTTTAAAAAAGCCCTCCAGGCAATTCCAATGTATCCTCAAGCTTGAGAGCCTCCACTCTACCCAAATCACCAAGGTGAATACTGCTGTGTGCAGCCCAAATCACCTGCAGAATGGAGAAGTTCAATCCACCTGCTGCTGGAAGCAAAGCAGCTGACAGCTCTGAGCTAAGTTCTTCTCAGAGAACTGACCCCAAAGAAAGAGTTCCCTCATCTAAGGTCACACTTGAACATCACCTTAAACAACATGTTCTTCTCCACATGGGTTGAGGGTCCCTGCTGTGTGTTCCCATAGCACTTTGTTGATTATTTCATCATAGACAGCACTGTGCCTGGCACATAAATGGCACTTGACATTAAACAAATTATCTGTCACAACGTATTTAAATTGTATATATAAGCATCTATAAGTGATCTTCCTCTCTGGACTGTAGGCTCCCTGAAGGCGGGGAAAATACTACATTTATACTCTAATGTCCAGTACCTGGAACACTACCTGACTGCTTAGTGTTACATAAATACTTACTAAATTAATAAACATTCTACTTTCTGTGGGTTCAAAGATGAAGACAATAAGGACCCATCACTGAGGAACTCACACTCCAGTTGAAAAAAGAGTCATGTGAACTATAGAAATCATGGTGCTACCTGATACATGTTATGAACAAACTCCTTGCACCATACCAGGCATAATACTATCTCCTTTTCTTTTATTTCAATCCTGCTTGTCTTTCCCACCTCAAGAAGTCAGATCTCTCCTTTCTCTGACTTTATATATATATATTCTCTTCACACATTTGGCTCATTCTATGTGTATGTGTGTATGTGGGGGGGGGCGGGTATATATAGTTTAGCAGTGTTTTATGCAGATGCCCTGCCTACCTATATAAAACTTAGATCAGGAAATATGTCCTTGTATCTCCAATGCCTATCCCAATAACTCAACAATTGTCATATGGTTGTCAATTTAGTAAATGTTTGTTTATGGAAATAAAAAGGAACTTAGCCTTAGGTAGGGTTCTCTAGGAAATAGATTTTAAATGGAGATTTACATACAGAAGATCAACTAGGCAGTGTCTGCTCTGGAACAACACCTATAACAGGGTGATGCTATTGCAACAAAGGCCTCAGCACATCATACAAGAGCTCTGGAGCCATGATGGTCCTTCAGTTCTGTCCCACATTGAGATCTGAGACTTTATGTCCCCACCACCAGATGGAGGCTGTCCCTAGGGAGGGGCATAACCTTGGACAAGACAACTCCCTTCAGCAAGAGGTAATTCCTAGAGGGACTGCCTAGCTATAAACCATCATTAGACAACACTGACAGCAGATGGGGAAAGGAGAGTCTTGGGCCAGTCGAGGGGATTTGGCAATGCACCTCTGTATCACTGTAGTATTGGTCAGTGTTTTAGTTGTGAGAACTAATCATACATGTGGAAATTCATTGTTATTTGTACTTTGCTTAATGTTTGATGTATTGGTGTTATATCTCCATTAAATAAATTCTGAAAGCCGATTTGTCTCAAGAATTTAAACAGTAACTACATATTTTACTCAATAAATTCCTTTAAAAAATTGAAACTGATACTATTATGGATGAATCTCCAAACAGTTTCATTTAAACAATAGACAAACTGCACAGATTCAAAGATTATAAACTCAGCTTTGCACAGTATGCTTAACTTGATCCAAAATATCAACAACACAGATATAAATTATTTTTTATTATTCTTGTACCTTCCAAAATTATTGCTTCATTTATGTTGATAGTTTCCTAGGATTTCTGAATAATTTCCATTCCTTCATAGGAATCCAGGTTGCAGAATCTGGTTGGGAACTAATAAAACCTGGTGGCTTACGTAAAAATGATTCAAAAAGCCACGGTTATTAGATTCAAGCCATTGTTAATGTGAAGATTTACTTGATACAACACAAATTTTTAAAATTTCTGTCATTTGAATTTCTGAGACTTCAGTTTTGCATAGCTGATAGTTCCTAACTCACAGCTCTTTTATTATGATATACCAACACAAAATGCATTGGGTATGTTTTAATACCTGAGTTTACTCTTTGTATTTTATTATAATTACCAGAGACATGTAGAAGTTTCATCTTACAGGACATAAGAAACCCAGTCTATATAGTTAGCTTTCCTAGTTAGGTCACTTAACTAACTTGTCATTTTGGAACATCGTAATAAACTTTCTTTACAATATTGAGTCCTCAACCCATGATTATGATATATCATTTTATATATTTAGGTCTTATTTAATAATTATTTAATAATATCTTTCAATAAGGGGTTCTGTTTGTCTCCACAGAAATCTTAAACATTTTGTTATACTCAAAAAAACACTGTGTTGTTATTGCAAATATCTTCTTAAATTACATTTTCTTTTTTTTTTTTTAAGATTTTATTTATTTATTCGACAGAGAGACAGCCAGCGAGAGAGGGAACACAAGCAGGGGGAGTGGGAGAGGAAGCAGGATCATAGCAGAGAAGCCTGATGTGGGGCTCGATCCCAGAACGCCGGGATCACGCCCTGAGCCGAAGGCAGACGCTTAACCACTGTGCCACCCAGGCGCCCCTTAAATTACATTTTCTAATTAGTTGTGATGGGATAGAAAAATAAAATTGACTTGCAGCCTTGCAAAACTCTCATTAATTTTAACAATTTCTCTGTAAATTCCTTTTGGTTCTTCAAGTAGACAATTACATTGGCAGAAAATAATCATTTAGTTTTTTCTATGTATTCCAAATGTTATTCTTTTAATCAACTTATTGAAAAAGCTGATAACTGGGAAAATGTTGAATTAAAGTGGTGGTATCAAGCATACATGTTTGTAATTTTTAAAGAGATTCTCTAGACAGTGACGTTTGGTATGAATTTTTGTGGATAGTTCTAGCATGCTAAGGAAGATTATCTCTTCCATAATTTGCTTTCTAAGAGGATTTTTTAAAAAAAATATTGAATCAGTGTTATATTTTTTCAATTATATTTTATATCTTGAGATGATTATATCATGCTTGTCCTTTAAATTTTGAGTAAGATACATTGATATTCTAATTCTAATTCTAATGCTGTATTCTTGTAATTCCAATTTCATAATGATGCATTCACTTCTAATGAATTCTATTCCCTAATATTTACTTAATTGTTTTGTGTATTTTTGTGTGAAAAACATTTATAATTTTTTCTTTTTTCTCATTGGTTTTTGGTATCAAGGCCTTACTGGCCTCATAAAATGAGTTGGAAAGTTTAATATTTCCCAACAGGATGGTATATTTGTCAGTTCTCTTGCAGATGTGCCAATTCTTTCACATATATTTAAAACTAGATATTAGGTGCATACAACTTTTGAATTTTAAGTTTTCAAAGTGAAAAGAAGTTTTTTATCAAGGTGTACTATTTTTCCCTAGTGATGCTTTGTCTTAAATTCTATCTATTCTGATATTTTAAGTAGCAGGCAGCTTAGATGAAAGCTTTATTGGTGTGGCATCAAAATGCAACAGATAGGAAATTCCAAAGGGCATAGCAAGACTAGATTTTCAAATGATGGATCTGGGAACTGGTTTCACATTTTAAAAATCGTTTGCTCACATGAAGGATCAAAACATAGCATAAGTGATAGACAGGATTTAATAAGAATGAAGTTATCATTGTACTGCTAGGAGTCAACCTTCCACTATCACCACAGACAGAAAAAATGTTAGAAACAATTCTCCATGTACCTTTCATATTTACACGTCTAGGCATTAACAGCCCATTTGCTCCATGACTATTTTTTCAGGAGTGTTTTTCATGTGACCCTGGCAGGACAGATATAGAGACTCTGGAGAAAATTTATTTACATTTATGTATAGTAAAGATAGAGACATCTTTTCTCCTGAAAAACTTATAATAAAGATAAGGTCTCTCTTCAGAGGGGAAGATGTGTAGATTTGCCAGCAGTCTCTTATTAGATTGGAGGTTTTCTAAGATCAGTGCTCCTCAACTGGGCACAGAATCCACCTGGATCCACTTCCAGATCACTTCTTGAAAACGTGGAGGAAAAGGGAAACTGATGTGAACGTGGAGCTCATGCTGCCTGCTATGCTGGAAATAATAAACTCTAAATCCATTTGGGATCATTGTCTCCCTACCAGCCAAAACTATGGAAGACAAGCTGGCATCTGTCACTATTCTACTGTTTTGGAACTGCTTGAGAAGAACTTCATGCCTGACGAAGTTAAAAAAAAAAAAAAAATCTACAGCTTTAATAACTTGTCTTCTACAAAGGTACTTGAAACCCAAGGGTGAGATGTGAAATTCATGGTTGGAATGTCAGTATGGGATCATATTTAAAGGTCACTAGTTAAGACAGCTTATTGCTAGGATAAGATGATCATAACAAAAAGACAGTGGGGCACATGATAAAAGGGCATCATCTGAAGAAGGGGCATTGCCCGCTAAGGAAGTTGTAGTTTGATGGGCAAAAGTTTCCAGAGAAGCCATGAGAGGACTCCACAAGGGACACACTCTGGTCTGAATATTAGTTGGGCTTAGACACCAATTAATGATTAAATCAAGTCAAATAAAAATTTGGATATACCCTTTACTTCTTCTCCAACTCCAATATAGCTCCTTTCCCAAAGACTATTCAATTATAGCTAAATCTTTCAACTAATATGGAATTGTTCAATAATGTTTGGAAAAGAATCTGTAATAATGTAATCTTGGAATTATTTTCTAAGAGTAAACAAAGAAGTCATGAGGTCTCGAATTGTCACTGAGTAACAGGGAAAGCAGTAACCCATTTAAACCATTGAGCAGGTATAAAAAAAATAGTAGGAACAAAAGTAAAGTTGGTTTCCTGATTATAATCCATAAATTCAGATTGCTCAATTATTGCCATTATATTAAAAGAGTTAAACTAGCTTTCCTTTAGTTACATTTGCCTACTATAACTTTTTCTATTATCTTTTAATTTTAATTCTAATATTTTCTAGTTTGAAAATTTTTGGCTTTACCTGGAAAATTTAGTCCATTTACATTTACTGTTTTATTTTTTTTTTTTTTACTTTTTCTGTATGATTTATTTCTTCTTTCCTATGTTCTTTCGAATGGATTTTATTTCTATAATTTTTATTTCTTTTATTCATTCCACCTTTTCCTTGCACTAGTTTTAAAGTTAATTTAATCACTACACTTTATTTTAATGATAACTTTAGAAATTTTAACATCAAAACTAGGATTTAAGGAAAAAGCATGTACGCTTAACACTTTAACTAAAATCACTATCTTTTGACTTCTATTATCCAGGTCTCATTTCAGACCTTCTGTCATTATTTTTCTTATGACTGAAACATATCTTTTGTTTCTAATTTTTTTTCACATTCAATTAATCTTTTGTATTCATTTTTATAACAGAAGCTATTTTTATTTTTATTTTTTAAGTTTTTATTTAAATTCTAGTTAGTTAACATAAAGTGTTATATTAATTTCAGGTGTACAATATAGTGATTCAACACTTCCATACAACACTGGGTGCTCATCACAAGTGCACTCCTTAATCCCCATCACCTATTTTACCCATTTCCCACCCACCTCCCTTCTGGTAACAATAATTCTCTATAATTAAGAGTCTGTTTTGGTTACTATCCAAAATATATAAAGAAGTTACTCTCTCCCTCTGTCAAATAAATAAATAAAATATTTCAAAAAAAAAGTTTAAAACAGAACTATCCTATGATACAACAATTGCATCACTAGATATTTGTCCAAAGAATACAAAAATACTAATTCAAAGAGATACATGCACCCCAAAGTTCATAGCAGCAGTACTTACAATAGCTAAATTACAGAAACAGCCCAAGTGTCCACCAACAAAGAAGATGTGGTACATGTACACAATGGAATATTACTCAGCCATAAAAAAGAACAAAATCTTGCCATTTGCAATGACATGGATGGAGCTAGAGAATATTATGCTAAGCAAAATAAGTCAGTTGGAGAAAGACAAATACCATATGACATATATCTTTTAAAGGTTCTTTATTGAGAGGTTAATAGTAAGCTTTCTCTCTCTCTTTTTATATACCTTACAATTCCATAATGACAATTATTTTCTCTCCAGTCTTTGAAGATTTTATTCCACTGCCTTATGGCTTCCCTTGTGCAATTGAGAAGTCACTGGTCAGACCAGTTATAATTTCTTTATAAATAATCATTCTTTTTCTCTCTGGCTGCTTTAAAGATTTTTCCTTTGTTTTGAAAAATTAGAGCTCTGATTAGATATAGTTAGACCTTCTCATTTTTCCACATCTTAGTTTATCTTCACTATTTCCCATTACTTATTCACTTTTTGTTTTACTCTCTTTAATTTCTTCAGATCCTTCAGTCCCCTAAGCTATTTAACTCATCCATTTTATCTCTAATATCAAATATCCAATTCTCTATTTAAAGAACTTCTTCTGGCTTTTTTTTTTTCAAACGTGACTGATAATTTTTATAGTTTCTTGTTTATGTAAATTCAAAAATATTTGTTTCATTTATATTTAAATAATATTTGGACTGATGTATAAGTCAAGGTCACAATCTTCCTATATTATATATGTTACTGGGAAGTTTGTAGCCAGCCTGATATATTTTGTCCCTGGATAACTTAACCTCTTTGCCTGTATGCACAAAATATTTTATCTTTATTGTTGGCATACAGTAAATGTCAGATGAAATATAAAAGATCTTTTTCCTTCATTAAAAAAATTGTAAGATGATTGAATAATGCAAGCAAAATAATAGCAATATATTGTGGGGATTATGACCTATGTAGAAGTAAAATATATGACAAAAACAGCACAAATGAGGGGGAATTAAAGTATATTATTGTAAAGTTTTTACACTATTTATGCAGTGGTCTAATATTACTTGAAGGTGAACTATGATAAATAAAATATATTTTAAATATTTTAAACCCTAGAGCTGCTACAAAAAAGTATAGTCAGTAAGGCAGTAATAGAGATAAAACAGAATATTAAAACACACAATTTAAATAAAGGCTGAAATTTAGGAAAAGGAACATAGATGCCACAAATAAGAAATAAATAGCTGATAGTAGACTTAAATCCAAATATACTGAAAATTACATTAAATATGAAGAGTCTACACATGCCAACTAAAATGCAGAGATTGTCAGAATGACTAAAATCCTGATACGGATTTTTCTGTGACAATTTTTTTTAGGATATAATATTACTTTTTTAATTTTTGATTCATATTTTAGGTTATTTTCCAAATATTTTAGTTCTAAAAATATTTCTTAAGCTATATTTTTCAATCTTTTCAGTTCTATTCTTCAGTCAAAACTATTATGGGTACTTGGAATTCTCATTTTATCTCTCTTCCATACAAATTTCTCTCCAATCTTTTGTTATTTTCCTATAGCTACTGTAATAATGACCACAAACTTAATGGCTTAAAACAATAAACACTTATTTGCTTATAGTTCTAGAGGTCAGAAGTGTAAAGTGGGTTTCACTGGGCCAAAACCAAGATGTGGATGGTGCTGTGCTCCCCCTGGAAGCTTTAGGGGACAATCTGTTTTCCTGCCTTTTTACCTTCTAGACCTGCATGCCTTGGACTATGGCCCCTTCTTTCATCTTCAAAGTCAACAACATAACATCTGTAAATTCATCTCTGCTTTGTCATTACATCACCTTCTCCTTTTCTGTCACCATAGTCAAATCTCTCTCTGCCTTCTTCCCATAAGGACAACTGTGATTACATTTAGGGACTACCAGGACATCTCTCCATCTTCAGATACTTAACCACATCTGCAAAGTTACCATTGCCATATAGATAACATTCACAGGTTCCAGAGATTAGAATCTGTACATCTTTGGGGGCATTATTCAATTTACCACAAATCCTTTTTAATTACTTGTTCATTTGCAATTCATTTTATTGCTTCTCCCACTCTTACCGTGTATTCATTAGTTTCTATTGTCTTTTGTTATTAGTCACATGATCTTCACTTCAGGGATAATTTTATTTTTTTGATTTAATTTCTTCTTAATCTGCATTCATGGATCTTTTAAATTTTAAAAAATATTTAAAATCTTCAAAAACAGTATGATGATTTTAAAATATATTTGAAAATTCTTTGATCCCCATCCCATCAAAAGCTGTAGCTTAATTTTCCTTCCTTTAAATATGGGTTAGTCTTGTTGACTCACTTGTAACAAACAGAATATAACGGAAGCATCAATATGTGGCTTTCGAGGCTGGGTCATAAAAGGCATTGTTGCTTTTGCCTTGTGGTCTTAAAATCACTCACCAGTGGGGAAGCTAACCACCATGTTGTAATAAGGACATTAAACCACACTTGGAAGAGGTTCATAAGGGGAGACACTGAGGCCTCCCACCAACAACCAGTAGCAACTTTCTAGCCATTTGAGAGGGCTACCTTGAAAGCAGATTTTCCAGCCTCTTTATGCCTTCAGAGGACTACAGCCCTAGCTAATAATCCTGACTGTAACATTATATTAAAGACTTCAAGGTAGATAAAGTGTTCATGAATTCCTGACTCAAAGAAACTCTGTACAGACATCTTCCTTCCTTATTTATATCTCCATTTCTTTGTCTTCGGTAACTTGTTTTGACCTTATCATTTTTAGTTTTTTTAAAAATATGTATTTATTTATTTGAGAGAGGGAGAGAGTGGAGTGGGGAGAGGCAGAGGGAGAGGGAGAGTGAAACCCAAGCAGACCCTATGCTGAGCACAGAGCCCAATGCAGGGCTCAATCTCATGGCCCTGAGATCATGACCTGAGCCAAAACCAAGAATCAGATGCTTAAACAACTGTGCCACCAAGGCACCCATATTTTTTTATAAGATTCCTAAAATGAATTTTACACAGACACAAAGTAAAAGTAAACAAAATATATACAGGCATAACTCAGAGACATTACAGATTCTGTTCCAGACCACTACAATAAAACAGATATCATAATAAAGCAAGTTAAATGAATTTTTTGGTTTCCCAATGTATATAAAAGTTACATTTACGTTATCCTGTAGTCTACTAAGTGTGCAATAGCATTATGTCTAAAAAACACACCCTATTCCCCAATGTGATAGTATAAGGAGGTAGGGCCTTCAAAAGGTAATTAGGCTGCACCCTCACCTCATGAATTAGATTAACGCTCTTATAACAGAGACCCTAGAGAGCTCCCTTGCTCCTTTTGCCATATAAGGACACAGCAGAAAGATGGTTGTCTATGAACCAGGAAGCAGGTTCTTACCAGAAATCTCTCAATGCCTTGATCTCAGATTTCCCAGCCTCCAGAACTGTGAGACACACGTTTGTTTTTTTTCAGCCACCCAGTGTATAGTGTTCTGTTCTAGCAGCCCAAACAGACCAAGACATTCTTGTTCTATGAAAGACCATTAAGCCATGAAACATTTTGAGTTATTTTTATGCTTAATGCACATCAATATACCACTAGTTCTTCATCTATAAAGTCCAGATATAATCTGGTAGCCACTGTATCTCACAAAGCTGTGTGAAGAGTTGATAACAGTATTTTATTACTATGCTGGAGACAGGAAAAATAATATTCAGATGGTAACATTATTATTGTGCTATGACCTCCCTTTTATGGTTTTGGTAATGAGTTATTTAATTCCCATAATATTAAACAATTTAAATAAAACTTTTGGAGATGGTCAAATTAAATGGTTTGATGGCATAATGTTTAGAGTTAAGCAATTGGATAAAACTGTAGGGAGTATCTGTAATCAAGCTAGATTTAAGTAACATCTGATTCACTTTTATGGAATAATAGCCTTGATGATAAGCTAATTTGAGAAAAGTAGGTCCAGCTGTATATTCATTAGAAATAAGGAAAATGCTCTCCATAAAACATAAAGTAACACACAAGAGGCAATCTAGTAAAATATCCATTAGCTTAAGGGTATGTATATAATTCTAATGGCAGTCTTAGCGCCACCACTGACTAAGCAAGTTCATTTCAGCTCCTTCATGTTCCAGTGCTTCAGAAAATAGAGTAGAACAATAGTTCCACATTTATCTTGCATATTTCATGAATACATTGTGATTATAAGTATACTGATATGGAGAAAGGGAACAGGTGCACGAACATTTTAGGCAATACATTATTTCAATTTATTAGGACTAGAACTTTGGAACTTTCAAACCATATATATTATGAAAGGACAATATGTTACTGTTAAAGATAATGTTATTTCTAAGCAATTTGAATTTATTTACAGGTACTCTAATAAGTACCTGCAAAATTCTTTTAACACCTTAGCAATTTTATAAGATGTTTTTATTTTTTTAAAGATTGATTGATTTGAAAGAGAGAGAGAGAGCCCATGTGGGGTAGGGGGACAGGGGCAGAGGGAGAGGGAGAGTCTTAAGCAGACTCCACACTGAGCGAGGAAACTGACGCATGGCTCAATCTCATGACCCTGAGATCACGACCTGAGCCGAAACCAAGTTGGATGCTTAACCGACTGTGCCACCCAGTCCCTGCTATAAGATGCTTTTAGAATGCGGTTTTTTAAATGTTTACAAATCTGTGATGATGTATGTAGTATTCCTCACTCTATTCTCTGAAAGATCACAATGTGGTATATCACAAAGAAGAGGGGGTTATGTGCCACACAAACTTGAGACTGAATCTTGACAAATAGTTTAAGTTACTTAGTAATGTTACCTCTTCACATCTGTTTTCTTATCCATAAAGTGGATATTATAAAACCTACCAGTGTGGTTTGGAAGATTAAGTGAAAAACATATACTTATTTTTGTATCTGGTGTGACATAGATGCTTATAAATATCTTCTCTATTATTAATTCTGAAGTTATTTATCATTTTTTTCTCCCTTCCCTTGCTTTTCATGTTTCACCCTCTTTCTGCACCACAATCTGATCATATAATTTGATCACAAAGGGATGACTGATAATTCACAACACTTTGAAGAGAGAAAATTCCATCACTTTCTAGTTCCTTTCTGAATTATAATCATGGGTCAAAAACTATAGCTCATGGGCCAAACTCAGCCTGCAACCTGTTTTTATATGACCCATGAGCTAAGAATAGGTTACAAAGAAGGAAAAAGAAGAGGACAAGGAGCAAAAGGAGGAGGAAAAAGAGAAAGAAAATGGGGAAGAAGAGAAGGAAAAGACTATGTGACTATTTGTGGTCCATAACACTTAAAATATTTACACTCTGGCCCTTAAATGAAAACATTTGTCAACTTCTGGATTATATCCTGAAATCTTTGTGATCGGAGACCTCATCTTACTGTATGGAATTGAGAATTCACCACAATTAGCTATAGGAAAATAATAAGTAAAATCCTAGACTTGGAAATAACTATGTTTATTAACAATAAAGAAACCAAACAGATTAAAAGTATAACAAATTTGTGATTATTTTTAGATATCAGTAAAAATAATTCTTAGTTACCTAGAGTCTGAGTTAAAATTAAATTCATTTGAAATGTTGCTTAAATTACTGGAAAGCTTCCAATTTTGCAACCAAACAGGCTCACTGCATCATACATTACTTGATTATTACAGTAGTAGAAGCTAAAGATGCTTAATTAAAATGCTTGAACTGCAATATTAGTAGTTATTTATTGAGCTGTTATTTCAGAGCTTTGGAGGAAATACAATTTATGTCTTAAGCAGGCAATAAAAATCCCAGTATAAAAGTCAGACTTCCAACTACTTCTTACTCCAGCAGAAATTTAACTTCCTTGCCAAACTGGATTTATTTTCATATATCCAAGCATATGGAAATGAGCACAAGACTTAGTCAAGGTACAAAAGAATCAACCTGCAGTCAAGAAATTTAGTAAAAACTAGAAATGTAACCCATAGTATTAATAGTCTTCAGTCTTATGCATCCTGATATTCACTGTGTAAATACATGAGCCCGTTCTCTGGGAACTGACTCACCACACACAAGTGTAAGGCCCCCTACAACAGCACAGTTTATCCCATGTGATCATGTCAGCCAGACCTTCCAAATGGAGGCAATCAAAACTTTCTCCTAAAATTGGATTTCAGGTTCATAGTCAATCTCTGTTAACTCCCTGAGCTCTCATGGAACAAAAGGATGGTTACTTTTTAGCCATATTTATAGAGAAGCAGGAAAAAATCTTTAAACAAGGAAAAATTCAGATTCACAGAGCAAAGCCAGGACAGACTACGCTATTCTGTATCTAGAAAGAGTTTGTGTCATTGCCTTGTCTCCTGATGGCTTTTCTGTTTCTGTTTCCCATCTTTTGTGAGGCCCAGCAGACCTTCCAATTCTCCACTTGTGTGAAATACTATAAATCCATATGAAACACATATAGGGGCGCCTGGGTGGCACAGTGGTTAAGCGTCTGCCTTCGGCTCAGGGCGTGATCCTGGCATTGTGGGATCGAGCCCCACATCAGGCTCCTCTGCTATGAGCCTGCTTCTTCCTCTCCCACTTCCCCTGCTTGTGTTCCCTCTCTCGCTGGCTGTCTCTATCTCTGTCGAATAAATGGATAAAATCTTTAAAAAAAAAAAAAAAAAAAAGAAACACATATAAATTTGCTCTACAGCATTGCTCCCTAGAGTTTCTGATTAGTAGGCCTAAGAATTTGCATTTCTAAAATGTTTACCACACTTTGAGTATTACTACTTTAATGTCATTATATATACAAAAGTCTTCGGTTGGAGTAATGAGATGGTGTGATTATATAGTTCAGCAAATTAGGAAAAAGGAGACTATGGTCTTCAGTCTAGATGATTCCCCCTGTGGTGTGAACTGTCCAATCATCCAAGTACCCCTTAATACACTAGTGTTTCTACCCACTGTGTGATAACTCATTACTTCAAAAACTTTTTTTTTAAGATTTTACTTATTTATTTGACACAGAGAGAAAGAGAGAGAGCACAAGCAGGGGAAGTGGCAGGCAGTGGGAGAGGGAAAGCAGGCTTCCTGATGAGCAGAGAGCCCAATGTGGGGCTCGATCCCAGGATCCAAGGATCATTACCCTGAGCCAAAGGCAGATGCTTAACCGACTGAGGCATCCAGGCACTCCAGGACTTCAGAAACTATTAATAAGTGTCTCAAGCTATGACTTCTAGTGCCACAATCATCTCAGCCTTATGGAAGAAACATCACTTCCAAAAACTGTGAGTTTGGGGGGAACAAGATGACTCCCAACAGCCTTCCATCATCTGTGACACCCAAACTCAAGGACCTTAACATCTCTCCCAGAGTGAGCCACTTCTATTGGAATCCTTCCAGTCTAAAACAATCCATTTGCATCACCTTGATGAGCCTAGGTTTTCAAAAATAAAGGTTCTGTTTGACATCCTGTGAAGGCAAGAAGCTAAGTTGCTAGAGGAGGGAAAATCTCTCACTATAGAATACAATTAGTTAGCTTTGGGCAGGTACTAGAATAGAAATACAATAAATCTTGGGGTGCCTGGATGGCTCAGTCAGTTAAGTGTCTCCCTTCAGCTCAGGTCATGATCCCAGAGTCCCAGGATGGAGCCACACATATGGCTCCTTGCTCAGCAGACAGTCTGCTTCTCCCTCTGCCCCTTTCCCCACTCCTGTGCTCATGCTCTCTTTCTCCCTCTCTCTCTCTCAAATAAATAAAAATAAAATCTTTTTTAAAAAAATATAATGAATCTATACAGAGCACAAGATTCATAAATATGGGGCTATCTCCTATCTCCCATTCTGGAAGAGAAAATCCACCCACAATTCCTTAAGGTCAGAACTTGAGGGTATCAAATCACTTTGGCATGAAAACCAGTTCCTGAAGATTTTTACTCATTCCACAAGTATTTGCTGGGCACACATACTTCAGTGGAAGATTCAGGTTTTATGAGGTCTTAATCTAACACAATTTGGGGGGAAAGGAGCCTCTTTAAGAAAAAATTATATAAAATTATACATACAAAATCCTCTATAAAAATATTCAGAGTGAAAATAGAAATTACAAAAAATTAGTCATATTAAATTGCAATACCCAAAATATAAAATCCGAAGATGGCATATTTCTATTAATTAACTTCCTTTACTAAATTAACTTTCAGCTTCATAATTTGCCATTAGTAATGACATGAAAAATTTTAGGATTGTTGTTACATCTGGGAAAACCTCTATCAAGAAGAGGGCTGTTTTGACTAGGTGTTGATTAGAATCCATCTCTCTACTTATATTTTACTCATCTGATATTTGGAAGAATTTTCTATAAATTAGTTTCTGGCTCTGAACTATTCTGTTTGTCCTCCTCTTCCCACATACTTTAGCTGCTGAAGCTGTACCATGAGTTCATATTATAAATGATTACCTATGCTTAGCTGCTGAAGCTGTACCATGAGTTCATATTATAAATGATTACCTATGCCGCATTTTTATATTTCAATCCTGATTGAGTCAACACAGCAGACTATACTAATATTCCTAGAAAACATCTCTGCATCAGCATGGCTAACAATGATTTAACTATATGGGGGAGTAAATGCAAATCACATAAATAAGTCTCATTAAACCAAGTGTATTGCCAAATCAATTTCCTCTAAGCCAGATTCCGAAACTATCCACAGCTACTTGCATGCCAAGCCAATACACGGGGATGTAAGACAGAGATGAAGATGCAATGGAAAGACTAATTATAGATTGAAAAAAATCTTACTTTTAAAAAATACTGCAAAATTTTACAAAAATATATGAACAGTGAGAGGGCCTCTTCCAAGACTTTGGAATGAGCCCACGTAAGTCAGAGGCCCTAAAACTATGCTTCCTTTAATTCATGCTAAACCTACCTTTGCATCCTCTCACTAGAAAGACCAGGAGTTGGCTTTATGGGTGATATGTAAAGGTAAATGCTCTGGAATCAATAAGGCTGGGTACAACTTTCAGGCTCCTACGTAATTCCTGCTTGTCATGGGCCTTGCACTTGACTTTAATTTCCTCATATCTAAGATGAGGCTGGTGACAAGAATGTCTCCCAAAAGACCTATTTAAGTGAGTGCAGTTTTTAAACTATAGAGTGATTTATAAATGTTTATAATTATTTTTATTAATAATATCAGTACTACTATTCATATTGTTATTAATATGAATAAACAACTTAAGGTTATAAAAATTGCTTTTACCCTTCTGCATTCTTAGCACCTAGTCTCTACAATGTTTGTTCTTCCGTGGCTAGCCTAGACAAAATAAAAGCATAGAAAGATTATAGCCTTGCTATACATGGACAGCTAATGCACAATTATCCTTTTCCAGTGAGGAAAAGGTTTCCCTGGTAACTTGGCTCACTAAGCCCAATCCCTACAAGAACCTGAAATAGCCAAGCAATTGGTTGAGTGTGCAAGTTATTTTTTTAAGAATCTCTGTAAACTCCTAGCAATTTTTTAAACAGGATTTCTTAAAAAGGTTATTTTTTTTCCTATTCCAAACATTATTGAAATGTATTGGAACAGAACATTATGATTATTTTTCTTTGTGTTTTTAACAAAGATACGTAGGGATTTGCTCAAATCAAATGATCAAGTTCATGTACCTTAAGATGACTCATGGCTAATCTCTTAGGTAATTCTACTTGGGAACCCAGAAAAATTCCCAAACCTTTTAAGGAAATATAAAAACCAACATTCAGTATTTTTCACCAAATTTTATTCATATTTGACAGACTGAATTTAGATTTAGATTTTCTCTTGAATACTTTGCTTGGAAATTAAGTTTCTAGTAAAGAAATCTTAAAAATTAGAAAAAGAATCTGGCATTTTAAAATGAGTATAAAACTCTTGGGGCGCCTGGGCGGCACAGCGGTTAAAGCATCTGCCTTCGGCTCAGGGCGTGATCCTGGCGTTACGGGATCGAGCCCCACATCAGGCTCTTCTGCTATGAGCCTGCTTCTTTCTCTCCCGCTCCCCCTGCTTGTTGCTTGTGTTCCCTCTCTCGCTGGCTGTCTCTATCTCTGTCGAATAAATAAATAAAATCTTTTAATAAAAAAAAAAACTCTTAACAAAATCACCCAAATAAAAGCGGATCATTTTAATGTGACTTGGAAAAGAATGAAGAAAAATAAAAACATTTCTTAGACCATGCCTGTTAATAATTCTGAGTAGATTTGAAATCATTTCAGAGCATTTATATTATAGCAGAACTCTGTAGAAACACAGTAAAGTTTTAAATATATCCCCACAACTCTTAAAAGTAATTATTTAACTAATAAGTAGAAAGTGAAACCAAAGCCTAAAAGTATAGAAATGCACACAATAAACACAATGGTATCAAAGGGACCAATTTAAGAAATTTAGATGCTTTAAAGTATTAAGATGTTGATAACAATTTTTCTGGGTGCCTATTTCCAAGATGGTGTCTTCTCTCCCTATTGTGTGCCAAAGAGTTTAGGATCAACTTTTCTATGTGTCATGTTTGGCTTTTCATTCATTCAACAAAGATTTATTGAATATCCACAACCTTGCAGATACTATGTGAGACACTGGAGGTATAAAATGAGAACAGAAGAAAATGAAAATACGAATTTGAAAAAATAAATGCACCTTTACGTTTATTGCAGCATTATTTACAATAGCCGAGATATGGAAGCCACCTAAGTGTCCATCAATAGATGAATAGATAAAGATGTGGTATATACACATAATGGAATATTACTCAGCCATAAAAAGAGTGAAATCTTGCCATTCATGACAACATGGATGGGCTAGAGAGTATTATGTTAAGTAGAATAACTCAGAGAAATACAAATACCAAACGATTTCACTTGTGTTTGGAATCTAAAAAACAAACATTAACAAAAGATAAACAGACTCATAACTGTGGAGAACTAGTGGTCCCCAGAGGGGAGACAGTCAGGGGATAGGCAAAATAGGGAAGAGGATTAAGAGGTACAAACTTCAAGTTATAAAATTACTAAATCACAGGGATGAAAAGCATGTCATAAGGAATATAGTCAATAATACTGCAATAACTTTGTGTGGCTAACACATGGTAACTACACTTCTTATGGTGATCATTTCATAATGTATATAATTATATATACACACATATAAGTACATAAATCAAATCACTGTGTTGTATACCTGAAACTAATATATGTCAACTAGGCTGCAATTAAAAGCTTAAAAACACAAAAGTAAATACATAAAATGAGAACAGGAGAATAATGGTCCCAGATTTCTGGTATTTACATTTAGTGGAGTATAACAGGAGGTCCATATGAGATTTTGTCCTGTGTTCTAGGAATTACTACAAAGGCTCAAAATTATACACAAAACATACAAAGTTCTTACATTCTAAGCTCATAACTTCATCGGCACTTGGGCTCACACTTATCTTCAAGGCCAAATGAGAGGCAAGAATCCAAAATCTTCTTTACCACACTCAATGCTCATCGTTTCTGACAGTCAAAACACATAGAAGATGGGGAAGAGAGAGTGAATTCCCTTCTCAGAAGTGCAGTATCCAAGGAGAAAGACAACTTTCTTCCTTTCCCAATACATCTACATGAATGATTCTCCTTCCAAAATCCACTGGAAATGGGGAGCCTCATGAAAATCACTTATACAATAGTAGGATTTCTATAAGAAAAGGAGAAAAACATTTTGTTCCCAGTTGTATATTTATGGAACCAATGGACTCACTAATCTACCCCTGGGTAACCAACCATAAGCTGGGAAGAGAGAATGAAGACAAGGCTAAAAGAGAGAGAAGCAATGAAACCACACTCACAGAGTTAGGGCTGAGCCAAGAGGACACCTCAGAAGGAGCTGAGTTTGAACATATCTTGCAGGAACTTGTCCCAAGAGGAACCCCAGAAGTAAGATGAATCAAGCCAAGGGCTAACGGTACAAGAAGTGGAAAATACTAAACTAGAGCTTATTTCCCATGTCGGGGTCAGAGAATCATCAGGGTATCTGAACAGAGTCCTCCACAACCCATGACAGAAATGACCAATGGCATCCAGAGAGACCTTTTAGCAATTACAAGTAATTGCTTCCACTTTCAGTTCAGTAAATAGAGGTTTGGTTTTTTTTCCCTCTCTTTCCTCTCCACCAGAACCTAAAAGAGGAGCTAGCACCTAGAAGAGGAAGTTGGATGAGGATAATTTGTTCAAAGCTACTGAAGACCAGATAGTCCTAGCTGTGCTTTCAAGAAAAGAGAGAGCTTTGAATAAAGTTTGAGACAGAAGTCTTAAAATATACAAGACTGAGATGTTAAAGGCTGAAATAGGACTGTTCTAATAACTGAAAGTGCCTGGAATATTAAAGAGTCTATTCACAATTCCTTTAGGAAAAGTGAATGGCATTGCTCTCCCCAGAGTTTGGTCCAAGTCATGAGAAAAGCTAAGAGCAATACAAATGGAGTTAAGCAGATGGGTCACTGGAAGCTAGATGTGGGATTTAGGCAGTCCTGAATCCCAGAAAAGATATCAAAACAAAAAGTACAGATTTGGAAGCTCTCAGCACCTAAAATATCACCAATAAATAATATTAACAAAAATATAATATTATAGCAGTAATAATATTAATGATAACAAGCAACATTTATTGACCTACCTACCAGGCACAATACTGAGTTTTTTATGGATTAGATAATTTAATCCTTAGGACATCCTAATATACCTAATATACAAAAGTGGTACCATTCTGTTCCCATTTTACGCAGAAGAAAAATGAAATTTATAGAATTTAAAGGACATGCCCCAGTTTCCTAGCTGGTAAATAACAGAACAGTTATCTAAACAAAAGTAGTTCTGACTCCACCAATGACCACTTGCTTGACTGAATTCAGTAAATGGCCTTCTGAACATTTTCAACAGTATAAAAGTAGATGTTATCATTTAGAGACACATAAAACAAGGAGGAAGAAAAGATGGATAAAATATAAGAAAGGTTGGGGCGCATGGGTGGCTCAGTCAGTTGAGCATCCGACTCTTGGTTTTGGCTCAGGTCATGATCTCGGGGTCCTGGGATCCAGCCCCATCTTGGGCTCTGCTCAGCACAGTGTCTGCTTGAGATTCTCTCTCTCTCCCTCTTTCTCTGCCCCTCTCCCTACTCACTCTCTCTCTCTAAAATAAATAAAATCTTTTAAAAAAATAAGAAAGGTTAATTCAGATATTTTGTAAGGTGAGGACAGTGAGTTCATTACAGAAATATAAAAGGCTGGTTGGATTGTTTTCCAAAGCAGTGTTGAGAGCCAACTTAGAATGAAGAATATAAATTTATAATAGCACCTACTTTGCTGGTGGTTGATATGTCTTTACAAGTAAAATGCTTGTTTTCTTTATGACATGACACTTCATCTGTCAGTTCCATTCTCTATTCCTTGATAACAGCAGCATAGAATAAAGTATGTAATTAATAACTTCCATGTATCTGTTTATATATTATATATATACCTATATGGAAAAGGTACAACTAGTGGATGGGTATATATATCTTTTAAAAAAACAGAGGTATATTTTGTGGAACACATTCCTTTAATGAATTCATTTCATGAGTTACAGAACATTCTATATTTCTGGTAAGATGCAGAAAACTGAACTAAAATTGCTGAGGTCCATTTGTAGCTAAACATTCAAAGCTATTGCATTCACTATGCTTCTTACTTTACATAGCCACACTTCATTTAACTTGACACAGCTCAGGAAGGAGATGTGCAACATAAATCAATTGTCCAGGTAGCTGAAGTTTACCTACTGTAGTATCAAACTGATTCTACTTTAATTAAATGGAAACATTATAAAATATATTACATATTTCCAGTCTCTTATTTAGAAGTTACATGATATAAAATGTATCCTTTTCATGATGGCCTAGATTCATTCTTATAAACCTCCTTTGAATGTTTGTGATGCACTCTAAAGTAGCAATACTCCAAAGAGCTATTCAAGTCATTTTCCTTTAGACTATGACCACTTCGGAGTTGGCATAATTACTTGAATAAAACAAAGCACAACAAAGAACATGTGCCTTGCATTCAGATACATATGGATTAAAATGTTGGCTCTCCTGTTCAAGAGTTGGGTCACTCTTTAGGTAAGCTACTAACCACTTCAGAGTCTTTGTTTTCCCATTAGCAAAATGAAGGTAAAATAAGAGCTAATAATGAGCAGGTACTAAGTGCTGGCCACTATGCTATGATCTTGACTCCAGAATGAGCCGTATGGTGTAAATGTTAAAAAGACTCTGGAGTTGGACCATTTCCTAGTTCCGTTATCTTAGGCAAAGTACTTAACCTCTCCATGCCTTAGTTTCATCATCAGTAAAAATGAGATCATAAAGATCCCTCTTCGTGGAGTTATTGTGAAAGTTAATACCTTTAAAACACTTAGAGGAGTGCCTGGTTCCTAGTAAGCATTGAGTAAGTGATGAGGAGGAGGTTGTCATGTAATCCCCCTAACAATCCCGAGTACTTAATATTACAATTCCTTATTTTGGAGATGAGGAAACTAAAGCTTAGAGACCTTAAATAATTTATCAAGGCCACACCACTAGTAAGGAAGTGCTGACTCCAGATGCAAGGATGTAACCAATAAACACTGCCACTATGCGCATGTCCAACATGTGCTGCTCACACTGTTGGTGATGACCTTGGAGTTATGCAGGACACAACCTGCACAGCTCAGTAAAGCAGCCCTGCCGACACCTAAGGCTACCTCCCTATTTCATAAAATACATTTGAAGGTCAAGTGAAAGTATGGGGGCACCCAACAGTTTCTTGCACATAGTCTTTCAATAAATGATAACTGCTTATCGCCTTGCCATGCTTCAGTTTCTTTTAGCTCTTTTGGCTACATCCAATCTAGTACATGCTGAACCTAAACAGAAATGAGATAACTTGACAATTCAATAATTAATTCTAAGCTACTTTCTGGTCTGAGGGATATACTCTTAGCTTCTACTAAGAAAAGTTCATGGACTTTTTGACAAATGTTTTATTCTGGCTATGGTGGGAAATTTCTAAAATGGCCTTCAATGATCACCACCTCCTGGTATTTATGTTCTTGAGTAATTTCTTTCCCCTAGTGTGGGCTGAACCTACTGATTTGCTTCTAACAAACAGAGTAAGGCAAAAATGATAGATGTCACTTCCAAGATTAGGTTATAAAGACTATGACTCTTATCTTCCTTGCACTCCCTCTCTTGCCCTCTCACTTGCTCACTCTGATGAACCCAGTGATACTGTGGGCTGCCCAATGGAGAGGTCCACGTGGTGAGAAACTAAAGGTGGCCTCCAAGCAATAGCAGCCAAAAACTAAGCCCTCAATCCAACAACTCATATGAAACTGAATCCTGCCAACAAACAGGAGTCTACCTGGAAAGAGACCACCCCAGACAAGCCTTGTGATGACTACAGCCCAGCCGTGATTGCACCCTTGTGAGACCCAAAGACAGAGGACCTGCTAAGCCAGCCGAGGCTACTGACCCATAGAAACTTCCAGATAATGTTGTTTTAAGTCATTAAGCTCTGAGGTAATTTGTTACATAGCAATAGAAAAGAAATACACTGGGGCTTGTACTCTTCAGTCTCAAAGCCCTGCTTGTGTTTCATATGGTTAATCAATACCACACTACTAAAAAGAGATAATCTCTTGACAAAATTTTTGCCACATGGTATTGCCGTCTTGTGATTGCCTTTTTGCCTATCAGAGTAGACTGTGAGCTTCTGGAGAGTTAAAACTTTTGCCTTCATTTTATTTTTCTTTTTTTCTTTACTGGGTTTGCCTTCATTTTCTGAAAGCAGGAGCTTTGTTATCTGGTAATTAAAATACCAGAGCAAGGCCAAAAGATAAAGAGCAAGCTCAGGAGAAACAAAATGTTGAAGGGTATACAAATGAGGCAAGGAGGCTGTGATCAAAAAAAAAAGATTTCCGAGCCTGAAGTCCTACAAACAAAACAATCAGAATAATGGCAATATGTGAAATGTGAGCACTCACACCATTTTTAATTAGCGGATGAGCAGTAGCTTATCAGAGACAATAACCACATGAGGAAGAATCAGCAGTGAACAAAGCTCCCTCCCTGCTTTTGAGAAAGCAATCTGGAGCTAAAGCTGACAACCCAACCCCACTCTAACACTTCTCGGCCTCAGGAATGAGAGCCCAGGACCAGAACATCACACCCAGTTCCATTTCCAGACACAGCATGGCAAAAGGATAGGGAGCAAAAATCTTGACACATCACTTAGAACAAGCTGTTAATTAAAATAAAAAAAAAAAGTCTATATGAGCTGAACTTTGAAA
Source organism: Ursus maritimus (assembly GCF_017311325.1). NCBI lineage: Eukaryota > Metazoa > Chordata > Mammalia > Carnivora > Ursidae > Ursus > Ursus maritimus. The sequence continues at coordinate 48,180,301 of NW_024423564.1, forward strand.
GGTTAATATTACATTGCATTTAAAAAAACATTTTTTAGTGTACTTTATCTCTTCAGGTTGATCCAATCTTTGATGGCAATTCATTTTCCCTAACTTTGGGGGAATATTTCAGAAATATCATCACTATTTTTAAAAACTTTATTTTTTTTAAGATTTATTTACTTATTTTATGGGGGCATATACGTGGGGGGAGGGGCAGAGAGGGAGAGAAGAGAGAGAGAGAATCTCAAGCAGACTCCCTGTTGAGCTGGACCTGGGGCTCTATGCCACCATCATGATATCATGAGATGTGACCTGAGCCAAAATCTAGAGTCAGACATTCAACCAACTGACCCACCCAGGCACCCCTTAACTTACTTTGTTTTTAAAAGCTTAACTATTTAATTAGTTTTATTTTCCTAGTATTTTTTGCACTTTCAAACTGAATAGCAAAAATATTAAAATATCCGTGGTTTTCTTTTGTATTATGTTTTTCTTATATAATAAGGGATAAAGTAGGAAAGAGATTATAAATAGCCTATGGATATAACACAGATCAGAACACAGGGGATTTGGGTTCAAGTCTCAGATATTCAGCTAACAAAACGTGTCCTTTGATAATACTTGACCTCTTGATGGCTTGGTTTCCTCATTAATCCAATTGGTATGATAACTGCTACAGAATTTTTATCTGGATAAAGTGAGATGATAAATGTGAAAAGCCTTTGATAAGGTTAAATGAGTTGTTCTAGGCAAATCATAACAAAAATGCCAATCTACATCTATGACCTCCTTCAAGAAAGAACTAATGTGGATGGAACTAACTAGAATACATAAACTGTATGATGCTAAGTGAAATAAGCCAATCAGAGAAAGACAATTATCATATAATCTCACTCATATATGGAATTTAAGAAACAAGGCAGAGGATCACAGGGGAAGAGAGGAAAAAATGAAACAAGATGAAACCAGAGAGGGAGACAAACCATAAGACACTCTTAATCATAGAAAACAAACTGAGGGTTGCTGGAGGAGAGACGGTTGGAGAGATGGGGTAACTGGGTGATGGACACTGGGGAGGGTATGTATTGTAATGAGCACTGGGTATTATATAAGACTGATGAATCACAGACCTGTACTCCTGAAACAAATAATATATTATATGTTAATTAAATGAATTTAAATAAAAAAATAAAGACTGATCAGACATTGCAGAAGAAAATATCAGTGGCCTTTAAGAAGTAGCAATAGAAACTATCCAAAAGGAAACACAGAAATAAAAGAGAATTTAAAAAAAGAAGAAACAGAACATCAGCGAAATATAGCTCATGTTCAAACCTGAAAAGGAGGGACAGAAACATTTTTTTTTAATTTTTATATTTTTCAAAAATATAATGGCTAAATATTTTCCAAATTTCATAAACTCAAAGTTCTATGAAGCTTGATGAATCCCAAGAATGAGAAACCTGAAGAAAACTACACCTATGTGCATCATAATCAAATGGCTCGATATCAGTGATAAACAGAAAATGTCACATTAGATACAGAGGGTCAGAATGATGGGGGAAAAAAAGATTTTTTTTTAAATAATGCAAATGAGAAGACAGTGAAGCATTTTTTAAAGTATATTTTTAAGTACTGAAAAGAAAACACTGTCAACCTAGAATTCAATATTCAGTAAAAAAAAAAAAAAAAAAAAAAACCCTATAAAAATGAAGCTAAGAGGAAGACTTCTCAGATACACAAAACCTGAAAGAATTCATCACCAGAAGATCCACACTACAAGAAATGTTAAAGGAAAAATTCAGGCAGGAAAAAAAAAAAAGATACTACATGAAAATAATGAATTTACACAAAAGAATAAAGAGTACAGGAATTCGAAATTGTGGCTACATTGTTTATTGTATGTAAATAATTCCTCAATAAAGTTTAAAAAAAAAAAGAATTCACTTCTAAGAAAATTTCTCTAACTCCCAACTTTACCAATTTCCTTGCCACTAGAATTCTGTTATTATTGCATGGTTTATGTTAACATGTGCTTACTTTTAATTATAATTTTCACTCAAGTTAAAGGTACAAAAGTAGAAAAGGTTTTAAGATAAATATCAAAGTGAACTTTCACCTTCCCATTAGCAACAAACCAAAAGTGTGCCCCCATGTAATTCATTAACCTCTCCAATAACCTGACTGAATGTTATATATCTAGAATGTTCCACAATATCATCATCTCTGACCACCAGTAACAATTGAGCAACACTTTCAGAATCATATTTTCTCAGATGCACAACAGCATTATTTCCAGGAAGTTAGTTTATTAGGGGTATCAAAACCTCCCAGTTTCAGGAAAATCCCTGCCAGAGACAAGGCCCCATGAAAAGAAGAAATGAAAAGGAATACCTCCACTCTGGTCCTAAGAAGCCCAGGTCCTTCTATCCAACTTTACTTAACACCTGATTGGAGTTGGGCCATGGTATGACCTTTAAACACACAAGCCCATCATGCCTAGGACTCCTGACCAACTGGGAGTACATCATGCTGGACACTTTGACTACCATCCCCAGACATCCCTCACAGCAAAATGAGGTAAACTTTACAGGTTAGAGAGCCCAACATCAGCAGGTCTTGTTTCTCTGCTGCTGTGACAGGAACAACTCTCATTTTTTTCTAAAACTCTTCCCTCTTGTATCTACAACCTCGTCATCAAGCATAGGTAAAACTGAGTACAAATATTTCAAAGCTTAAGCAAAGCTTAGTTGACTGAGATACCATCTCTACTTTTCCTAGAGTTTCTACTCCCACCATCTCACTGTCCCAAATTCACTTTCCCCTGTCTTTTTGAGACTGGTGTGGTGGATGGAAAGGTGAAGAAGAAAAAAATATATATATATAGCCCGCAGTCTTCACAAGGATACTTGTCTAAGGATCCTACCTCAACAGGAACATTACAGAGATGCTAAATCATTCAGTGGTTAGCATTGTAGTCCCTCAATTGTAATCATGGTGCCCTATCCCTGAGTTACTTCTCTGGCATGAAGGCATCTGCCAGTGCTTTCCAAGTCATCCAAACTTCCAGTGAGGCACATCCCTCATTATTATTCTAGCTTCTAGAGAGTATATAGTCAAGACCCCCCAAACTGAACTCTCTTCACAATGCAGGCAGCTATTCCTAGAGAAAACAGCCCATAGCTAAGATTAAGCATCTCTTATGTGCACCTATAGCACACTTATGTACATGCCTTTATTAAAGCATCTAGCATGGCACTGTTTTGAAATCATCAATTTTATCACTGAACAATCAAATTATCAAAACTTTGTTTTGAAATTTTCCCAGTTAAAGTGTAAACTCTTTGAGAACAGGTACCAGACCTTAGCTTTCTTTCTTCTGAGCTGTATATCTGTTCATGTCTTTTTAATTGAACTAAGTGAGAGCAATGTTCTGGGAAACTGTAAATCCTTGGGTTATCCCTGCTATATTTCATATGATCAAAATACAAAATGCTCCTAAAAGCTTTGTAATGGAAATTTTAAGCACTTTTCAAACATGAATATTCTAGGATCTTGAATTTATAAATATAAAATCATTTCTCATTCTTCGGTATTGCTATCATTAAAATTTTCAAAAATATGTGCAAGTCTTTTTTAAGATTTATTTATTTATTTGAGAGAGAGAGAGAGCATGTATGCAAGAGGGGGAAGGGGTAGAGAGAGAGAATGTCCAAGCAGACTCCCACTGAGTGGGGAACCCAATGCAGGGTTCAATCCCACAAGCCATGAGATCAGGACCTAAGACAAATCCAAGAGTCAGATGCTTGACTGACTGAGCGACCCAGGTACCTCCCAAAATATGTGCACGTCTTAATATCAATGTATATTTAGATTCTAACTCTTTGATTTAACATTGCTTTATTCAAGTGCCACAACAAGATTCTCTCACTAAAACAGAAAACTTAATACTTCTCATTTATAAAACAAATATGATGATAGTACCGAATAGAATTATAAAAGATTGTAGGTGCTTGGATAAGCAGTGATTAGGAAGCAGAAATGTATCATATTTTCTATATTAATTATGATTTAAAGAGATAATAAAGTCTTAAAACTAAACAACTGATTAGTTGGATAAGAGATTAGAAACTACTTTAAGTGAAAAGCTAGCCATCTCATTTTTTGTTTTAGACCATTAATCATAGATTATTCTTACTTATGGTTTTATATCAATAGAAGTTTTCATAGTAATAAAAGCAACATAAATTCAGCTCTGTGTTGTAATTCCTGACTGTCCCTTGATTTCAGAGTGAACAAATCTCCTTAGATTATAATGTCCTGTAAAATTGGCCCTGCTCATAGGGGCCAAATGCTATCCTATCCAAGTGTATTTCTCTCTACAACATTGCCCCAAACAGCCCACCCAACCAAAATACACATTGAAAACCTCTAGATGTACAACTTTTATTTTATTTCACATGAGAGTACAACCTAGATCTCTCTAAAGAGAGAGACAGGGGTACCCAGGTGGCTCAGCTGGTTAAGCGTCTGACTCTTGATCTCAGCTCAGGTCATGATCTCAGGGTCATGAGTTCAAGCCCCACACTAGGCTCCATGCTGGGAGCCTACTTAAAAAAAGAGAGACAAGGTTGCCTTTGGGGGAGAGCTCAGTATTGCAGTTTATGCCATGTTTTGTTTTGTTTTGTTTTTATCCATTTCACAACATTTACTGAATAGCCACAGTATCAGCCAACCCCTTCATGGAACCAGCAGTCCAATAAGCATATCCCAACAGTAGAGCAAATGACATCCTTGAGACCATAGCACATTCAAGCACAACCTAAGAAAATTCAGTTATTTTTCTCTAAGCACTAAACTTATTACAAGCCCATCTACACATACATTTTGTAATACACAGGCTCTCCGTCAGAGTATCTATGTCCCCATATGCTGTCACTCTCCTAGAGGCCTGGAATTCATCTGCAAATAACCTACAAATAAATTATCATCATGTCCCAAAGCCCTCTTGTCCATGAAGACAGAAATACTCCTTTCCACTATCACCTTTCAGTCATGGTCTCTCTCTCTCCTGAAGGCTTTGGATTTGCATCTTATTCTCCTCTCCTTTTATTCATTCTTCCATGTTGTCCAGCCAAACAAGATTGTTTTTCTCTTGCTATGCTATGGGAAAATATTGAGAAACTAACTTGAAGGAATAAACTCAGAAATTAAACTTGCAGTGACAAGAGGAGAAAAGAAAACAAAAGGTATCAAAGAACAATCTACTAGAGATATTAAATTGATATATCCAATACTTGAAAGCCATGGTGATCTATATTTCTGAGGATAAAATGAGAAATGAATCTAACAAAAATGGGATTGAAATTTCACAAGAACATTTCAAAATCGACATTTTTTACCCCTTATTCATAATGGATAAGAAAAATGGAAGGGCTCTGAAAATAAAACTTTAAGACAAGCTAATAGATACATGGATCCACTGTCAGATAAGAAAACGGTGAAGGAAGAAAGCTGCTGATAAATGTCATCAAGAATCATAATAAAAGTGGTGCCAGAGTGGCTCAGTCAGTTAAGCATCTGCCTTTGGCTCAGATCATGATCCTAGGGTCCTGGGATCAAGACCCGGGTCAGGCTCCCTGCTCAGAGAGGAGTCTTCCTCTTTCTCTCCCTTTGCCTCCCTCTCCTGCTTGTGTGCACTCTCTCTCTCTCAAATAAATAAAATCTTTTAAAAAATCATCATAATAAATGATTTAAGAGGCTATATACATATGAAATTATTTACTAGTAATTGGAAATGATGCATAACATCTATGATCAATAACTGTCTTATTAATTTGCATATCTGATCAGAATTACATATTAATTAGGTTCTTCATTTCATTTAGAGCAGGAAAAAAGTAAATGAACTTTTCCAGGTACTCACTCTTTAGAAGATAAAATAACATTGAAGCATTACTATTTTTACAGGCCACAGTTCTCAGGGAAATCTCTGTGCAGAGTCAGAAAGGGCCTCTATCATATTTTCATTTGGCTAATTTGTTCTTGCCCTTGAGTATTATTCTAGACCTTCTTTGAGTTAGATGTCCCTTTTATGTACCATCACAGTATCTTATACATTTTTTTAAAAATATCTTATGTTTCCATCACAACACCAAACAAACCTTATTTTATTGGCATATATTTCCTGCAAGATTACAAGTAACTGTGAGTAAAACTTTGTTTTAGTGTCTAATATAGCCCCAGATCTAGCAAAATTCCCCAGAACTTAGCAGGCAGTCAATAAATATTTACTGAAGCAATGAATGAATGCTTAGATAGAAATGCTGACTTACTAAAGAGTCAAGAATATATAGTCTAAAATACATCTGTCACTTCCTGATAAGTAGTCCTGGAAAGTCTTAGAATGGATTAATGTTAACATCAAGGCTATGATTAAATGGATTATGGTCCCTAAGAAATGAATGCCTATTAGAAGTTTAGGCCTCTAGGAAGTAAGCATCCAACCTGCAATAGCCTGATTCTCAAAGTCCAATTTTACACTGTTCATGACACCATGTTTTCTATATTTAGAATTCATTCTAATGACTGAAGCCCAGTAAGACTATAAAGTCTCTGAGGTGCAGTTAAGATAGAATAACTAAATGTTCATGAATTTCAAAGTAATTCCTTTACAATTGCTTGTAACTATACCACAGTTATGTTCTAAAGGGGACAAACTCAGAAATAAATTAGAGTTTTGGTCATTTTAATACATACGAACACTATTTTTCCCCCTCTAGTCCTTAATAGTTAACATATATACTGAAAAGTAGTTTTCTACTTATAATTCCTTTCATTTAATATAAGATTAAAGAATGGTCTCTACACTTTATGTTCACTTACACGAGAATTTCACTTTAAATTTATGTTTCAACTTATAAGAATTAGCCTATCAATTTTAAGAAAAAGGGAAGCAAACATAGTAACAGACAAAATCAGACTGAAGACACACATAAAACAGAATATTTAAAAAAATCAATCACCTACTAAACCTGCAGCAAATACTTTGAGGAGTAAACGATTGCAATTATGTAAAGAACATTATTTCTTTCAGGATAACAAGGAACAACTCGCTTAATATCTAGCAAAGGACTTTTACGAGAGAAATTAAATTTCCTCTCATAAAAGTTAATAAATTATCTCCAAAGAATATTTCATTCAAAAATTCCTAAATTGAGATATTATGATAATCTCTCACTATAACCAATCAACCAGTTATTTATTAACAATTCCTTATTACAACAAATATAGCTATAAGACCTGAATAGAATGCATGGGGCAACTACTTGAGTAGCAAATAGCAGCAAGAAGATCAGGAAATAAAAAACAGAAATCAAAGTACCACTGAACTGACAGTTTTTATTTTACTCTGGAATGTTTTGGCCTGTACTTAATTTAGCCAGAAAGTCAGAAATGGAATTTGGTCAGAGAAAGTGCCAAGAGAATCCCTCCAGTTCCGGATCAAGGACCTCAGGGCACAGAAAAAACACAGGGCACCTGGGTGGCTCAGTAAGTTAAGTGTCTTACTGCAACTCAGGTCATGATCTCAGGGTCCTGGGATAGAGCCCCATGTTGGGCTCTGTGCTCAGTAGAGAATCTGCTTCTTCCTTTCCCCCTGCCCCTCCCTCTGCTTGTTCTCTCTCTCTCTCTCTCTGTCTCTCTCAAATAAAATCTTTTAAAAAGAAAAGACAAGACTAACACTCACAGAGAAAGCAAGAAGTCCATTTTTTTCTCTTTTTCCCATTTGCTCATGCCCCAGACCCAAAGCAATCCAATGGTCACTCAGTGACCATAACAGAGATGGCAATGGAAGAATGGAAGCCTAAAACTTTATGTGACGGGAATCTTCATCCCCCCTCATATGAGCTGTACTCCAAAGAAATAAGAAAACTCCCCACCCTCCACCCACCGCTGTCCCCTTGCTATTTTGTACCAGATGTGGAGAGAGTCACAGGAAGTGTGAGTGGAATAATGACCCATGGTTATGGCCAGAGGACCAAAAAGGGAAGGCTGAGGAAACAGAAAGTACAGAGAAAATTGCAGAATGAGGAATGTGAGAAAATGACACCATAAATCATTTATTACTCCTGTCCTCACCCACCAGCTACAAATGTGTATATTTGAACTTAAAGAGCATACCAACAACTCTAAGAAGTGAACCATGATATAGACCACTACCCAGATCTAACACTGGCCACTGAGAGTGACACATACACAAAAAAAGACCCTTTGCACTATAAAAGCTTTGGAAACAAACTGACATCAAAACCATAACTGCAGAAAGCTAGTTACGGTTTATGGCTTGAACCAAGTAGACCAATTGCCAACTAAAACAAAAATATCAATATTTTTCATATGATTTAAACAAAACCTAGATTCTTACAACATAATATTCAAACTGTCCAGGATATAATTCAAAGTTACTTGACATATGATGAATGAACCAGAAAAATCTCAGCTCACAACGGGAAAGACAATCAACAGATGCCAATGCTGAAATGACATGGATTTTATAATTATCTGACAAAGATTTAAAGCAGCTATTATAAAAATGCTCCAACAAGTAAGGGAAAATAATCTTGAAATAAATGGAAAGGTAGAAAATCTTGAAATAGAATATATAAAGAATGCAATGGAAATTCTAGAACTGAAAAATACAATAACAAACTTAGAAACTTACTGGATGGGCTCCATAGCAGAATAGAGATTACAAAGGAAACTAGTGAATTTGAACATAGAGTACTAGGGATTATACAATTTGAAAAACCAACAAAAAATGATTGAGAAAATTAAATTACATGGAACAACAGGAACCTGTAGGACAGTAACAAAAGGTCTAATATTGGTATCAAATAAGTCACACAGAATCAAGAAAATGTTTATAAAAAATTTTTTTTGGAGAAATGACTGAAAAGTACCGAAATTTGGAGGAAAGACATACACCTACAGGTTCAAGAAATTAAGTAAACCCAAATAGAATAAACCCAAAGAAATCTATGCCCAGACCTATCATAATCAACCTGCTAAAAACTATAGACAAAGAAAATACCATGAAAATAGCAAGAGAAAAATAATGCATCATTTACAGGGAAAATTATTCAAATGACTCAAACTGTCTCATGTAGGCCAGAAGGAAATGGAACATTTCATAACATTTTTAAATGTTGAAAAGGAACAATTATCAACCCAGAATTCCATATCCAGAGAAAGTATCTTTAAGGAATAAAGGTGAAGTAGGGATATTCTCAGACGAAGGTAGATAAAGCAAGAGAATTTCTTGCCAGTAGATCTGTCCCAAAAGTAATTTCTTCAGACAGAATGGAAATAATACCCAAAAGTTGCCTACTGCATTGAAAATGAAAGAAGAGCAGCAGAAATAGTAAATATCTGGGAAAATATAATAGACTATTTTTATCCTCTATAGTTCTTTAATATATGCTTGCTTGATATTTGAAAGTAAACATTTTAACATTGTCTTGATAGGGTTTTCAACGTATGTAGATATAATACATAAGTCAATTACAGTATAAGGGGGTAAAATAAAGGGAACTATATGGTGGAAAGGTAACTGGGTGTTTTATTGAAAATAAGTTCTAGGGGAGAGAGTTAAGATGGAAGAGGAGTACGGGAGCCTAGTATCATCTTGTTCCTGGAAATCAGCTAGATAGTTATCAGATCATTCTGAACACCTGCAAAATCAACCAGAGATATAAGAATTGTTACAATTCTACAAATAGAAAAGTGACCACTTTTTGCAAGGTAGGAGATGTGGAGACATGAATACAAGGTGATATATAGGAAGATAAACTGGGCAGGGGTGGGGGGGAGTCTCCATAAGTGGGTACTGGAAAATGTTATAAGCAGCGGAGCACAAAATCAGAACTTTAAAAATTTTGCCTCAAAGGCACTCAGGAGGCAAAGCAAGGTGGAATCCCAGGTGGGAGAGCATGGTCTCAGGATCCCCAGGGTCACAAAAAGAATGGGGGTGCCTGAGTTCAGCAGAGTTCCCAGGCATTGGAGTGGGGAAGCCAGTTGCAAACAGTGAGCCCAGGAGCAGGTTTTCTGTTCAGTGTTTCCATAAACCTGAAACACTGCACAGTTAGGTGACCACTCTCCAAGCAGGGTCCCAGTAAGAGGCAGAACCCTGGGGACAACAAACCCTCACTCTCTCCCAGAAGGAACAAGAGGGGTGAGCACCACCAGAGTCCGTAAAGATTGGAGACTCGAAAGGGAACAGGATCATGTGTCTGAGATAAAAACCCTCAGTCACAGGCTGGTTGAAGAAAGAGTTCAGACACAAAGAGAAACCAGGGAGACAAGAGTGATTGACTGCTCTGTAAGGGCTCACTGAAATGTGGGGGATATGAACTTTCAACTCTGGGGCTAGAGACTGAGGCACTGCCATTTTCATCCGCCACACCATTTCCAGAGTCGCTTACATTAAGCCTGGCCCCCTGGCAAGGGAGGTCCAATTCCTCCTGGGCAAAGATACCTGAGAATCAGTGCAACAGGCACCTCCCCCAGAAGACCAGCAGGAACTTCTGGTGAAATACCAAGTTACCGATCATACAGAACTGTAAACTCCAGCTCTTGGGGAAAGAAGTATATAGCATTCGTGGTTTTTTCTTATTATTCTTTAGTCTTTCAGTCTTATATTTTATTTTCCTTTTCAGATATTTTCTTATTTTATCAATTATTTTTAAGTCATCTTAATTTTCATTTTTACACTTAGGTTTTATATATATTTTTCTCATTTTTGGGCTTCCTTTCATTTTATTCAACTTCATTTTTGTATATACATATGTTTTTCTTTCTTTCCTATTTGGGATCTAGTTCCTTCTAACAAACAGACCAAAATACACCCAGGATCTAGTTTATTGTTCTGTTCAGCTCAACTTCTTGTTTGATTTTATTCTTATTTTTTTAATTTTCTTTTCTTTTTGGTTTCTGTTCTCTTCTGATTTGTGTAGTGTATATTTTTCTGGTGTCACTGTTGCTATTTTTGTATTTTCCCTCCCTTTGATCTATTCTTTTCTGGACATAATGACAAGATGGAAGAACTCACCCCAAAAAAGAACAAGAGGTAGTACTCACTGCCAGAGATTTAATAAATATGGATATAAGTAAGATATCAAAACTAGAATACAAAACAATGATTATAAAAATATTAGTTAAGCTTGATAAAAGCAAAGAAGACACTAGAGATTTCCTTACCGAAGAAATAAAAGAACTAAAATATAATCAGGTCAAAATTCAAAGGGCTATTACTGAGATGCAATAAAAAATAGAGGCTCTAACTGCTAGGATAAATGACGAAGAAGAGAGAATCAGTGAACAGAAGAAAAATGATGGAAAATGAGAGAAAGACAATTACTGGATCACAAAGGGAGACATTAAAAATTCAGTGATTCTATAAAGCGAATAATATCTGGCTAATAGGGGTCCCAGAAAATGAAGGGGGGGCAGAAGGTTTATTTGAACAAATTATAGCTGAAAACTTCCCTAATCTGGCAAAGAAAACAGGCATTCAAGTCCAGGAGGAACAGAAAACCCCCTCAAAATCAATAAAAATAAGTCAACACCTCAACATATAATAGTGAAGCTTGCAAAATTCAGAGACAAACAGAAAATCCTGAAAGCAGCTTGGGACAACAGGTCCTTAACCTACAAGGGTAGAAACATAAGACTGACATCAGAACTGTCCACAGAGACTTGGAACCCTAGAAAGGACTGGCATGACATATTCAGCAAGCTAAATGATAAAAATATGCAGCCAAGTATACTTTACCCAGCAAGCCTGTCATTCAAAATAGGAGTGCTAAAGAGTTTCCAGGACAAACAGAAACTAGAAGAATTTGTGAACACTAAACCAGCCCTACAAGAAATATTACAAGGAATCCTTTAAGTGAAGAGAAAGCCCAAAAGTAACATAGACAAGAAAGGAACAGAGACAATATACAGAAACGCTGACGCTACAGGTAATACAATGGCACTAAATTCACTCTTTCAATAATTACTCTGAATGTATTTGGGCTAAATTCTACAATCAAAAGACACAGGGCATCAGATTGGATAAAAAACAAGACCCAATGATATGCTGTCTAGAAAAGATTAATTTTAGACCCAAACACAGCTCCAGATAGAAAGTGAGGGGGTGGCAATGAAATGGGAAGGATCATTAGAAACTTTTATCAACAGGGGCGCCTGGGTGGCGCAGTCGTTAAGCATCTGCCTTCGGCTCAGGGCGTGATCCCAGCATTCTGGGATCGAGCCCCACATCAGGCTCCTCTGCTAAGAGCCTGCTTCTTCCTCTCCCACTCCCCCTGCTTGTGTTCCCTCTCTCGCTGGCTGTCTCTCTCTGTCAAATAAATAAATAAAATCTTTAAAAAAAAAATTTTTTTTATCAACAGCTTTATGCCAATAAATTAAACAACCTGGAAGAAATGGATGCCTTCCTGGAAACCTATAAACTACCAAGACTGAAACAGGAAGAAATTGATTATTTAAACAGACCGATTAATTATGACGAGATTGAAGCAGTAAACAAAAACCTCCCCAAAAACAAGAGTCCAGGGCCTGACGGATTCCCTGGGGAATTCTACCAAACATTCAAAGAAGAAATAATACCTATTCTCCTGAAGCTGTTTCAAAAAATAGAAACAGAAGGAAAACTACCAAACTCATTCTATGAGGACAGTATTACCTTGATCCCCACAGCAGGCAAAGACCCCATCAAAAAGGAAGATTACAGACCAATATCCCTGATGAATATGGAGGCCAAAATTCTCAACAAGATCCTAGCTAATAGGATCCAACAGTACATTAAAAGGATTATCCATCAAGACCAAGTGGGATTCATCCCTGGGATGCAAGGGTGGTTCAACATCCGTAAATCAATCAGCGTGATAGATCAGATCAACAAGAAAAGAGTCAAGAACCATATGATCCTCTCAACTGATGCAGAAAAAGCATTTGACAAAATACAACATCCTTTCCTGATTAAAACCCTTCAGAGTGTAGGGATAGAGGGTACATTCCTCAAGTTCATAAAAACCATCTATGAAAAGCCTACAGTGAATATCATTCTCAATGGGGAAAAGCTGAAAGCCTTTCCCCTAAGATCAGGAACATGACAAGGATGCCCACTCTCACCATTATTATTCAACATAGTACTAGAAGTCCTTGCAACAGCAATCAGACAACAAAAAGGGATAAAAGGTATCCAAACTGGCAAAGAAGAAGTCAAACTGTCTCTCTTCGCAGATGACATGATACTCTATACACAAAACCCAAAACTACTATACTACTATACTATAGAAAACCCACCCCCAAACTACTAGAACTTATAGAGCAATTCAGTAATGTGGCGGGATACAAAATCAATGCTCAGAAATCAGTTGCATTTCTATACACAAACAATGAGAATGAAGAAAGAGAAATTAGGGAATCCATTCCATTTACAATAGCACCAAAAATCATACGTTATCTTGGAATTAACTTAACCAGAGACGTAAAGGATCTATATTCTAGAAACTACAAATCACTCTTGAAAGACATTGAAGAAGACTCAAAAAGATGGAAAAGTATTCCATGCTCATGGATCAGAAGAATAAACATAGTTAAAATGTCTATGCTACCCAGAGCAGTCTACACTTTCAGTGCCATCCAGATCAAAATACCAATGACATTTTTCAAAGAACTGGAACAAACAGCCCTTAAATTTGTGTGGAACCAGAAAAGGCCCCGAATCGCCAAGGAATTGTTAAAAAGGAAAAACAAAGCTGGCGGCATCACGTTGCCAGATTTCAAGCTATACTACAAAGCTGTGATCACAAAGACAGCATGGTACTGGCACAAACTGACACATAGACCAATGGAACAGAACAGAGAACCCAGAAATGGACCCTCGGCTCTCTGGGCAACTAATCTTTGACAAAGCAGAAAAATCATTCAGTGGAAAAAAGACAGTCTCTTCAATAAATGGTGCTGGGAAAATTGGACAGCTATATGCAAAAAAATGAAACTTGACCACTCTCTCACACCATACACAAAGATAAACTCCAAATGGATGAAAGACCTCAATGTGAGACAGGAATCCATCAAAATCCTAGAGGAGAACATAGGCTGCAACCTCTTTGACATCAGCCACAGTAACTTTTTTCATGACACATCTCCAAAGGCAAGAGAACAAAAGAAAAAATGAACTTGTGGGACTTCATCAAGATAAAAACCTTCTGCACAGCCAAGGAAACAGTCAAAAAAACTAAGAGGCAGCCCACGGAATGGGAGAATATATTTGCAAATGACACTACAGATAAAAGACTGGTATCCAAGATCTACAAAGAACTTCTCAAACTCAAAGCACAAGAAACAAAAAAACAAATCATAAAATGGGCAGAAGATATGAACAGACACTTTTCCAATGAAGACATACAAATGGCTAATGGACACATGAAAAAAATGTTCAAAATCATTAGCCATCAGGGAAATTCAAATCAAAACCACACTGAGATACCACCTTATGCCAGTTAGAATGGCAAAAATTGACAAGGCAAGAAACAACAATTGCTGGAGAGGATGTGGAGAAAGAGGATCCCTCCTACATTGTTGGTGGGAATGCAAGTTGGTACAGCCACTCTGGAAAACAGTGTGGAGGTCCCTTAAAAAGTTAAAAATTGAGCTACCCTATGACCCAGCCATTGCACTACTGGGTGTTTACCCCAAAGATACAGACGTAGTTGAAGAGAAGGGCCATCTGCACCCCAATGTTCATAGCAGCATTGTCCACAATAGCTAAATCGTGGTTGGAGCCGAGATGCCCTTCAACAGATGACTGGATTAAGAAGTTGTGGTCCATATATACAATGGAATATTACTCAGCTATCAGAAAGAACGAGTTCTCAACATTTGCTACAACATGGACGGCACTGGAGGAGATAATGCTAAGTGAAATAAGTCAAGCAGAGAAAGACAACTATCATATGTTTTCTCTCATCTATGGAACATAAGAACTAGGATGATCGGTAGGGGAAGAAAGGGATAAAGAAAGTGGGGGTAATCAGAAGGGGGAATGAAACATGAGAGACTATGGACTATGAGAAACAAACTGAGGGCCTCAGAGGGGAGGGGGGTAGGGGAACGGGATAGACCGGTGATGGGTAGTAAGGAGGGCACGTATTGCGTGGTGCACTGGGTGTTATACGCAACTAATGAATCATCGAACTTTACATCGGAAACCGGGGATGTACTGTATGGTGACTAACATAATATAATAAAAAATCATTAAAAAAAAAAGATTTATAATCATTCCAAAACAG
The DNA here is from genome assembly GCF_017311325.1 of Ursus maritimus. Taxonomy (NCBI): domain Eukaryota; kingdom Metazoa; phylum Chordata; class Mammalia; order Carnivora; family Ursidae; genus Ursus; species Ursus maritimus. The sequence goes on from NW_024423564.1 coordinate 48,195,642, forward strand.
CATCGTTTTTCCACATTCTGCCTTATATGTGATACTATCACCCATCTAATCTTCAAAAACTGGAATATATTATTTACCATTCCTATGATTATTAGTGAATGCATATCTTTTCATATGTTAACTAGTCGTGCAACATTTTACCTGATTATTTTACTCAATAGACCATAAGCTCCTTGCAACCAATAACCATATGTTTTTTATCCCTAGAGCCTATCAGAGTACCTGGCATAAAATAGAATGACAATATAAATAGTATTTCATATATTACATATATGTGTGTGTGTATACACATATTCATATGCATGAAATATATGTAATGTTAATCACATTATTATATACATGCCTAATGTCACACACATATATAATATAATATTGTACATGTATAACACTAATTGTTTTAAAATTTCTAATGAATACTATTAAATCGGCAACATAATAAAATTATAAATCAGTAATAATTATTTTGGGAAATAACAAAAGTCCTCTCAAATCAATGTAACACAAGAATAATTGGAAAATAAATGAGCGGATTTAAAGTCATTTAGAATCAGTAAAAAAGAATTGCATTTAAAATTATGTCTAGGAGCATCTGGGGAGCTCAGTCATTTAAGCATCTGATTCTTCATTCCAGCTCAGGTCATGATCTTAGGTTGTGAGATCGAGCACAATGGGCTCTGTACTGGGCTTGGAGCCCGCTTAAGAGTCTCTCTCTCCGGATGTGGAGAAAGGGGATCCCTCCTACATTGTTGGTGGGAATGCAAGTTGGTACAGCCACTCTGGAAAACAGTGTGGAGGTCCCTTAAAAAGTTAAAAATTGAGCTACCCTATGACCCAGCCATTGCACTACTGGGTGTTTACCCCAAAGATACAGACGTAGTGAAGAGAAGGGCCATATGCACCCCAATGTTCATAGCAGCAATGTCCACAATAGCTAAATCATGGAAGGAGCCGAGATGCCCTGCAACAGATGACTGGATTAAGAAGTTGTGGTCCATATATACAATGGAATATTACTCAGCAATCAGAAAGAACGAGTTCTCCACATTTGCTACAACATGGACGGCACTGGAGGAGATAATGCTAAGTGAAATAAGTCAAGCAGAGAAAGACAACTATCATATGATTTCTCTCATCTATGGAACATAAGAACTAGAATGATCAGTAGGGGAAGAAAGGGATAAAGAAAGTGGGGGTAAACAGAAGGGGAATGAAACATGAGAGACTATGGACTATGAGAAACAAACTGAGGGCTACAGAGGGGAGGGGGGTGGGGGAATGGGATAGGCCGGTGATGGGTAGTAAGGAGGGCACATATTGCATGGTGCACTGGGTGTTATACGCAACTAATGAATCATCGAGCCTTACATCGAAAACCGGGGATGTACTGTATGGTGACTAACATAATAAAAAATCATTATAAAAAAAAAAAAAAAGAGTCTCTCTCTCCATCTCTCTCTGCCCCTCCCCACCAGTCTCTCTCTCACTAAAAAACACACACACACACACACACACACACACACACACACAAAAACTTACGTTTAATACATTATCTTATCAAGATGTGTCTTGGTACTATTATTAGAATGATCCTAACTAACGTATTAAATTAAATGCCCAAAGGTAAAATTACTTTTATGACAAATATTTAATGATCCAGAAGAACAAAATCAGATGAAGAGAAATGTTTTTCAAAACACATTTGTAAAACCTAGTATTAAAATCACTGTCAAATAAATGAGTGTCTGGTATTTGACAAATTTATTATAAATTACTGGAACTAGAAGAATCTTCAAAATCTAATTTAACCCTTCATTTTCCAGATGAGAAAATAAAGAACCAGGAAGGTGACTTATGAAAGTCTCATAGCTAATTAATAGCAGAACTAGGTGAGAATGAATATTCTTTGACTCCTTCCTAGAGCAGTGCTCTTTCTAACACACTACCAAGCCTCTCACAGATAACAATAAATTCTAAACTTATAGGTGGGGTGTATGAATCACTTGTAGTTAGAATTGGGAATTCATTTTCCCCTAGAAATCATTTTCTAAATTGGGCTGAATTCCTAAATTAGTCCCCAGTTATAGGTACCCTAAGGAACAATAGTCCTGTAATTCACAATGCACAATAAGGAAGAATTAAAGAAGGGCTATTTTTATGTGTAGATCCTTGAACCTCACAGGTTAAGTTCCTTGAACATGCTAATGATTACTGTTATAGTTGAAAATGCAAGACGACTTTCTAATCACATATTACTGTGATTCTAGCATCCCTTCCTGACTTTCATATTCCAATTTCATAAGAATTAGATGTTGGGATTTTCCCCCCTTACCTATGATATCTGCCAAATGTTTTGCAGTTGCTAGCCATCTTTAGCTGTGTGTTTACTTGACTCTGAAACCTTCCTATAGGAGCTAGAAGGGCTTTATAAAACATGGCAGATTCAACATAGTCATTGGCTTAAATCCAACCAAAATTAATTACATCAAAGGCAATTTAAAATCCTTATTAGATTAAGGCAATTCAGGGCTACACCCAAAGCTGACTTATGGGCCATGCATCAAGGGGATGGAAGGTGTAAGAACAATCTGGGTTTATAAGAAAGATGAGGGGTGCCTGGGAGGCTCAGTCGTTAAGCATCTGCCTTGGGCTCAGGGCATGATCCCAGAGTCCTGGGATCGAGCCCCACATCGGGCTCCCTGCTCCGCTGGGAGCTTGCTTCTTCCCCTCCCACTCCCCCTGCTTGTGTTCCCTCTCTTGCTGGCTGTCTCTCTCTCTCTGTCAAATAAAATAAATAAAATAAAATAAAATAAAATAAAATAAAATAAAATAAAATAAAATAAAATAAAATAAAATAAAATAAAATAAAATAAAATAAAATAAAATAAAATAAAATAAAATAAATAAAATAAAATAAAATAAAATAAAATAAAATAAAATAAAATAAAATAAAATAAAATAAAATATATATATATATATATATGAAAGATGAATAAGGAAAAGCAATGCTGTGTAATCAACCAATAAACGTCCACTATATTAGAAGAGAATGTTCCTTGATCTATGAATTTCCTGCAAGGCATAGTCATTTACAAACTTCATGTAGACTTTTCTCACCAAAAAATTCACAAACTGCCTCCTCCTCTATAAATCCTCTCTACCAATGTTATTGTCATACCCTGAGTTCACCATATTTCTCATGTACATGCCGTAGTTACAGAGCACAGTCCACCAAAGGATTTTTTTCCGATTTCAGAAGACATTCATACTATACATACATACAAAGTTATGTCTTAGATCTGTATAACTGTATAGATACAGATCAATTAATTTTTAATGGATTACCTTTAATAGAAAAACATAGAAATCATATTAAACAAAGGCAAACTCAGACATTTGATGGTTATATATTACATTAGCATTTTCTATGTATACTTAGTGAAATTCATTAATAAATTTTACTCCCTCCAGGATAATATAAGCCCTAGGCAGAGTTAAAAAATAACAACAACAATAAAGAATTGATATTAAAGTTCAAAGAAATGTAGAAGTCTATAAAATGACATATCAAATGAAGATTAGAATTCCCTACAGCCTCCTCCCTTACTGCTATCTCTCCACCAGCAGAGACAAAGGAGTAAGAAAAAAAAAAAAAAAAGCAAACAGAATGAAGGAAAATGTTAGTGGAAACTACTTCATATGAATGACTTTAGGGGAAAAAAGTAAAGTTCTACATTAATGGCAGAATATAAATTATAAAATTGTATTACTTTTATTATCACACACTAAACACACACACACACACACAAATTACAATTATTCAAAGAGAAGAAATCCAAGGGGAGGGACCCAAATATAATAATAGTCAAGTATAGTAAAATCTTAACCAAAATTAAATTGAAAACTACTTAATTAAAAATTTTTCCACATAATTTCTAGTCTGTATTTTTAAGCATTGACAAGACATCAAAGAAAAGTGATCTATTTTAGAAAGATTTTCAATAATGTAACAATGTTGAAACCAATAGTATTCTAGTTAAACGAAAAATTCAGATTAGCTTGAATACCCCATATATACCCAAGTATTTTTTTAATCTGAATTTCAATTTTATGCACATCTAGAATACATGCACCCACACAGGATATACTTAGTCTCTTTTCACAAAGATTAGTTTACACTGTAAAATGCAGTATTTCCATTTGAAAAGCTATTAGATATTGCTATTAGTTTCTAAGGAAATGTTCAATCTGAACACTTCCAAATCTGTATAGTTTAGGAGTAATCAAGCATAAATCAGTGTACCGATGTGCTACTAAATAGAGAACTCCAAAGACAGTCCACTCAAGATCTAATGTGCAATTATGTGAAAGCATACTCATAAACCACAGGGAGAAAGGGGGAAAGGATTCACCATCATCTTTTATTGTGTTCTCCCATACATGAATGAGGGGTCTCAGAATGATCACTGCTAATTTTATTATAATGGCTTTTGTTAATCAGCTGAACTGCAAATTCCTACTTTTCCTTCTAATTTCCATTAAGCCTCAGCTACAAAGCCTTCCCTGTCTTTCCTGAACAGGGATGGGTCCTTCTTTCTCCTATGCTCTCATAGCATTTTAAACATTCCTCCATTATCACCATTAAATTCTTTTATTTTAATTTTTTTATTTGCATAACCATTTCCAATGCAAGTTTTAATCTCCTAGAGAAAGACATTCTATTATTTTGCCAAAGTACCTTTCACTTTGTTGGAGTTCAAAATATACTTCTCAAATAAAGGAATGATCAATCAGAACTATATCAGAGATTCATTCCTTCAGTTCATTATGTAGAGTAAGAGTTGAGATAGCAAGCCAGTTTTTCTGACACGTTTTTCATTCCTACACTCCCTGTGTTACTAAAGAAAAGGTCTATAATTGCCTTCTTATGACAAAGAAGTATTTCCTGCTTCCTTCAAAAACCAACCTCTCCAATTCTATTTCATCCCTTCTTGGTTTTTCACAGGGTTTGTTCCCACAATTATCCCCTCTTTCCGGCATCATCAATTATTCTCTTCAGCTTGATTATTTCTATCAGCTTACAAACATACTCTGGTATCTTGTATCTTAAAATTTTTAAATACAAATAAAGCAAATAAAAATAAACTCTCTTGCCCTCATATCCTCTTCCAGCTACCATTTTTTCCAGGAGCTATTTCTCACCTCCCCTTCACTGCAAAATTTCTTGAATGTGTTACTGGTATCTGTCTTAACTTCCTCATTCCCATTCTCTTGTCAGGTCACTCCACTTGGGCTTCATTTTTTTATCACCACTACACTAAGTCTGCTCTCAGGAACGTGCTGCTGCCCACCATGTTGCCAGCTCCCACAGACACTTCTCTGTTATCCTGCTCAACCTCTCAGATCATTTGACAAGGTGGATTACTCCCTTCTTCCAAGGTCATCCTATTCTCTTAGCATCATTAACACACAAGCTAGTTTCTTTTCCTCCTATCTCAATGACTGTTTCTTAAACTTCTTTGCTGACTCTTCTTCCTCCCCTCAACCCCAGGACTGACCCAATGATGAGCTCCATTCTCTTCTCTACATCTCCTCCTATAGTATTAAATACAATCTATATACAATGCATCTCAAATTTCATTCTATAATTCCAGTCTTTCTCTAAAATGCAATACTGTTATGTTCAACTGTGAACTTGACATCCACACTTGAATTTCTAGTAGGCATCTCGTAATTAACAAGTCCAAAGCAGAAATCTTGATTTCAATTTGTTCTTCCCCCAACCTTCTCCATCAGAATAAACTCTACCATTTATCAAACTGATTTCTTAAGAACAATGAGGCTCTGTATATTAGTTATGTATTGCTCTGTAACAATTCCCTCAAACAAGAGCTTAAGACAATAAACATTTATTATCTTAGTCTTTGCAAGTCAGGATACCAGATATAGCTTAGTGGTTCTAGCCCAGGGTTTCTCATAAGATTGCAGTCAAGATATTGTCCAAGTTGGTCATCCAAAACTTTGAGTAGGGATAGAAGGATCCAGTCTAAGGTGGCTCACTCAATCAGTGCTGACTGTTAACACAAGGCTTCAATTCTTTTCCACAGGGACCTCCCCAAAAGACTATCCAGATAGCCCCATGATATGGCAGCTGACTTCCCCCAGAGCAAATGATCCAAGAGATAGCAAGGCAAGAACAGGAATTCCTTTTATGATCTAGTGTCAAGATTCACTCTCATTTCTGCAACATCCTATTGCTTACCCAGGTTGGCCCTACTTGGTTTGTGATGGGACAACACAAGGACATGAACACCAAGAAGCATGAATTATTGGGAGCTGTCTGGAGGCTGGCTAATATAATCTCGCATGGAGAAAAAAGAAATCATGTAATTGAATTCTTCATGGTCTTTTTAACCCCAGATGTTTCTTTACTATAAATTGTTACACTACATAAAAACACAACACAGAAAAATATGGAATGTGGCAGCCTGACCACAGGTCCCTGTCATCGTCCTCTTCCCAAGCTTCAGTAGACTTATATAGTGTGTTTGAGACTATGCGATTTACTAGAAGTTTTGGAGAAGTTAGGGTCTTTCATATACTGTGTACTAGGTAGGAGACTAGAAGTCTCAGGAGGCAAAACTCCCCAATAAAGACAAGGTCCCAAAATTAGCTTAGTTGTCAAACACGTGAGAAGCTCCTCAGGAAGGCCAGCACCTGATTGTGAGCAATCCTGATCATTTCCCCAAGGTAGTTATATGGCTTCTCTGTTATCTATATAGAACTCTGTAACATACCAAAATGATATAAAACCTTATCAAGGAGTTGCATGGCATTCTTCCTAAGAAATGTCATCATCATTAGCACTCTTGAAAAAATTTTTACTGGAGATCTTTGGATGGTAAGTGACAAAAATCCAAGCAAACAAACAAAAATTGTACCATGTAATCAAATTCTAAAGATGTAAGCTAGCCTTGCAAAGACTAAAACTAGTACTCTCTTGCTTTCATTTCTGTTTCTCTTTAGACATCAGTGTATTTTACAGAGTAGAAGTCTTATTCAGCTATAACAATAGTCAGCATTGGCTCCTGGCTCATATTTTCTCAATTCAGTTACCAGAAAGAGAAGGCTCTTCCCTCTTGACCCAATTTGAAAAAAAAAAAAATCTCAAAAGACTCTCCTTGACTCAGGAGACAAGTCCTGACCACCTCACTGAATCAGGGGAGCAGAATGCTATAACTCAGTTATACTGTGTTTATTCCTGAGAGCAAGGAACATGGAAGAGTCCCTACAGAATACATGTTACAGTAGAACTAGTTCTCTGAATGAGGAGCCATGCTATTCCCAAAAGAAATGAGAGCCAATTGTCAGACAAAACAATGAGTGTCAACTATACTTCTAACCCTAAAATATAACAGGCGTCTACATACTTGAGAATGCAGGATCTTGGGAAATGGATGGTAGCAAAATAAAAACAGTTATTTTAATATTTTCATGGACTTAACAAGTCTTTACTAGGACTCATCTCAGTTACTGATGGCAAATTTAAAAAATCTCTTATAAGAATATATAAATTAAAGAAGACCAATGCATACGATAAAAAGATCAGCAGTTGGGACACCTGGGTGGCTCAGTCAGTTAAGTATCTGCCTTTGGCTCAGGTCATGATCTCAGGGTCCTGGATGGAGCCATGTTGGGCTCCCTGGTCAGCAGGAGTCTCCTTCTCCTTCTGCCCCTCCCCCTGCTCATGCTCTCTCTCCCTCTCTCTCTCTCAAATAAATAAATAAATAAAATCTTTTTTAAAAAATCAGTTCAAAGAAGAAGGTCATTTTTGAGCATTTATGTAGTGAGTTACTATAAAACATAAAGGTGTAAAGGAAATTAGAACACTGAATTCAAAGCTCAGTTGAAAGAATTCTCTCAAAACTTATAAAAACAGTAAAATGAAAATCATAGAAGGAAGGACATTAGAAAAATAAGATAGACCCAGGACATCAAATAGTCAATAACAGTTTCAAAAGCAGGGAAGAAAACAGACTGGAGCAATTCAAAAGAAAAAGAGGAAATTTTCTCAGACCAGACCAAATATTAGTCTAGATTTATGAAATCACACTCATAACTAGATATATGGAATGGAATGGCTAAACTTCAAAAATAAATAAATCTTACAAACACACAAATATTTTATAAAAAGTTTCCTAGGAAGAGAAGATAATTGGATATATATCACCCATATACAAGCTTTGTTTTTAGTGATAAGAAGAAAAACTCATCCATTCACCAAATATTTATTAAATTCCTATGTGCTGTTTAGCAGCTGGAGATACAATAGTCAACAAACTAGATAAAGCCTCTGCTATGGAACTTATATCCTAGTGGGACTAAATGAAACTGCAGGCAAAGTGGAAAAAAGCTTCCTGAGACAGATAATCTCTGTCTAGTAGGAAAATTTTGTTTCATCATATTTTGTTTCATCATATTTAAGAGGTGATACTACATCTTAATTTTATTTTCTAATATTTGTTCTATCAATTAGGTTTAGGTTCAGCTCTAAGATTGAACAGAGGTTCATATTTCTCTCATAGAGTCTATAGGTAGGTGGCCTTTGGACATTCTAGCAGCTCAACTCCACGAAGTCTTTAGAAATCCAGGCTCCTCCATCCCTAAGAATGTACCCTGTACCAGCCCACCACACCACACACACACAAACACACACACTCCCCCAAAATTGTTTGGGGAACCCAAGGAATCAGCATTTTAACAGGTATCCCAGGTGATCCTAATGAGGTGGGTTTTTTTTTACCCACCTGAGAAATCCTGAGGTAGGGGAATGAGGAAAAAAACAGTGAAATGAGTCCCCAAAACCATGTAATGAAAGAAATAAAACTATTTCCAAGAATCAAACTATGAAATCAATAGTTACTAAAAGCAGAAAAATACAAAATCATCTAAAGAAATATAAACCACCAACATTTGACAAAACCCTAACTTTTAGATATTTTCTTATCTACAGGAACAGTCAACATGAAGGTGAATGACGCAAAGCAAGTCCACAGACACAATTAAAGCACCTTAAAAAAAGAGTCCCAGAGGCTGTCACAAGATGTGACTCCTACATCTTATTGCACGCCTTTTTAGAACTTCTCCAACCATTCTCTTATGAAAAGTTTGGATTTACTTTTCCTGCTACCCTCTAAAACATGTCAGATGACACTTTGTAATTTTAAATTAATTTTGTGCTGTTAATTGTATTCTCTGTCAGGTTATGTCTTAGAAACTAAGGTAATACTAAGCTGTATCAAAGGCTGTAATGAGGTAATTTTCAACTAAGGAGCTAGGCAAAAATGCAAAATGAATTTAGCTTCTACATTCTCATCTCCATGTCATTCTGAATGCAAATAGGAGGCAAAAGAAAGAAAGGACAATATGTCATAAAGCCAGATAAGCAATAGTTAACATTATTTTATAACATCTATCATTCTACTTTTCCTTAACACCAATGCAAAATTGAGATGATTGTTCCCATTTACCAAGTGGTTTTTGAAAATCCCTATCCCTGGTCCTGTTCAGAAAACAGATGCATCTCCATCTAAATTATCTTAAATTCAATGGCTAAAATAAACGGCAGACCATTATACTCCTCCTCCTTAGAATACTTTCCCTTACCTTGCCTTTTTGATAAGTCTAAATTGCTGTTCAATTTCCAAATTAATTATTCTACAGCTTCGAATCACTCAAGCAACCGCTCAGTACGCTGTACTAAGGCTTTCCTAGTATCAGTTTCAGACTAGTGATAGAGAGTCTATTAAAAGTATTAAGTCTGACCTCTGAGAGATGTGCGACTTTGGGTAAGTCTCTTCAACGTTCAGAACTTAGTTTATGTCCTTTGAAAAATGACATTTTTTAAGTATATAGTGATGATTTAAACATAACCAGGGTTCTTATAAAGATGTGGTAGATTTTCTTCAGGGGAGCAATTTGGCAAGTTTTACATAACCTTTCCCCAGCCCTTCATTGTGTGTACTTACTGGAAATCTTCTTATCCTCCATTTTTACCACGGAATTAAAGGGGAGAGGGGATAACCTACATTTTTGCACCGGGGAGAACAGAATCACGGCCCCTGATAAGATGTACCAGGATGAAGCATTGCAACATAGACCCAGGAAGCTTTATAGCAGCGAAACCAAGGGGTTTGGTGAAAGCTACGCCCCAGAGATGCTTTGTTTTACAAGGCAACCACTGCTGGAGATGCTGTAGGGTCAAGTAGAAAAGGCTTGGGGTTTTGTTTTTCTTTTTCTTTTCAAATTTCAAATTCCCTTAAGCCAAAGGCTGGACTCCAAACCACCCAGTCTGTGGCTAAACTGCCTCACCGGTTCTGAGTGTGGAAACACGACTCCGCCTCGCCTGCGACCGCAAGAGGGAGAAGCAGCTCCAGGGCAGCCGGGTGAGGCCCAGAACCTGTCCCACGGGCCCGGCCCCCGCGCTGACTAGACGGTGCCGGCCGGCCGCCGCTCGCGCGGTAGCCCTGAAAGGCAACACGGCGCAAACCGACTGCGGCGGGTCCTGGCGGCGCGCCACGTGACTTGGAGGCGCGGCCAATCAGCGCAGCTCTCGGCGCTATTCAAATCAGCGGCGCGGCCGACGGTTGTGCCTAGCCACGCCGCCGTCGGGGCCACCGAGCCCCGGTGCAGCGTAACGCCGCCATGCACTGCGCCGGCCGCTGACAGACCTCGGGGCCCGCCGGGCGGAATGGAGAGTCGGACTGTGCCTCCCGGGCCTTATCGGGCCACCAAACTGGTAAGGCAGCGCGAAAGGACTAGACTGGCCAGCCGCAGCGATGGCCGCCACCACCTTTACGTGAGAACGTTCGTAGTTTTGTCTTGGGCAGACAGATGGGTCCCAGAGCCCCTTGCCTTGGGTCGCTAAGAAGGAGAGTGGGGGGAATTAACAGGCACCGTGAAATCCTTGCGGGACATGCCTCTTCCCCTTCTTTGAGGGTCTGAGCTGTGCCTGTGAGCCGTAAGTCCAAAGGGTCGCGTCCCTGGGATGGCGTATCATACTGTAGCCTTTTTTAGGCGACACCTGTGCCTGCAGTTGTCGGCGTGCAGTAGAAATTCATAGAATATTCCGATTTTAGCCGCTCCCCACGTCTGATTTTCTACCCCCATCAGTGTTCAAGAAGAATTTAGAAAGAGTTCCGTTACTCTGTAGTGTCAGAATGGGGACAGCCCGAATGTGACAGCTTCGTTGGGGCTGTAGAATTTAATGCAGGATCTACCGATTGAAATAGCACTAAGTAACAGCTGCCCATTTCAAAACTAAACCCAGAATAGTTAAGATAGCCAACGGGAACCACTGTTGGTAGTCACTGGATCTGTACTCGTATACAATGTCTTTGTGCATTTAGATTTTCAAGCCAAGAGAGTACAGTGCCATTGGGTACGTGACATTAGGAGAGTGACTTAACTTACGTGAGCCTCAGTTTCCACATTGGTAAAGTCGGGCTAATAATGCATACCCACCTTAAAGGATATCCCAAGAGGATACTGTATGTGAAAGTGTGTTGTGATCTATAGATCCTATGGATAAGTTACAGCTCAATATGTTTCTTGAATAAATACATGTATGAAATGGAGGGGTGTGGTGGGAGGAAACGAATAGTTATTGTGTTTTCAACTCTTAAATTTTGTGTTGTGGGTCTTGGGGCCACATTGGTTAGATAAGTGATAGCAGGGCTACTAGTGGCATAGTTGGGGTTACAAATCACATTTCTTGGCTTCTGATAAAGGATTTTTCAATTAAAGAGTGGTGTGTTTATTTTACACCACCACTGCCACCTTGGAGCTCCAGTGTTACAGCTGCCACAAACCTGAAAGTTTGGGTTATTTGAGGACAATTTGGAAAATATGAGTATCTTTTTAAAACATAGGTACATCAATATGCAATGGACTTAAAGCTTAGTTAATTTACCCTTCTGTTCTATGTTCACTATTGGAATCTTCACATAAGAAATATATAAGGTATTTCAACATTAAGGGTATTTTACCAGGGGCGCCTGGGTGGCTCAGTCGTTAAGCGTCTGCATTCGGCTCAGGGCGTGATCCTGGAGTGCTGGGATCGAGCCCCGCATGGGGCTCCTCCACTGGAAGCCTGCTTCTTCCTCTCCCACTCCCCCTGCTTGTGTTCCCTCTCTCGCTGGCTGTCTCTCTCTGTGTGTCAAATAAATAAAATCTTTAAAAAAAAATTTTTTTTAATTAAAAAAAATAAAGGTATTTTACCAGTAAAACTGCCTGCCATGATTTTTGTTTGGCCAGCATAGTAGTTATGAATGCAGGTTTTAGAGTCAATCAAACTGGGTTTGAATGCCTGGATTCATCACTTAGCTGTGTAACCTTGGTCCAATTATTAAATCGCTCTGTGCTTCATATTCCTTATGTGAAAATAGGATAATAATAGTACCTATTCATAGAATTGTGAGAATGAAAGTGAATTAATGAATGTAAAGCCGTGTCTGACACAAATGCTACCAGAATTTTACTAATATTAGTTGAGGTTAAAAAAAAAGGAATAAATGTTTTCTGTATTGAAGACTAAGATGTAGGTTCATTGCAGTTCTTCATTTTTGTAGGTTTCCTAAATAAGCCAACCAGACCATGAAGTGCTTTTAGTGAAAAACTATTACCAAGAAATATTATTACAATTGTAGGATAAAGAGAAATCAGTATAAGATATAAAATTTTCCATAGTAAATAAGATGATTTCTTCATGAATGTTCATGATGTAATCAGATGTGAATAAAATAATTTTCTTTGTCTAATTTGTTTCAGATCAGTAAGATATTTAATTTTTGTTGTTTAATTTTTTAAAAATATTTTCTTTCTGCAGTGGAATGAAATTACCACATCTTTTCGAGCAGGAATGCCTCTACGAAAACACAGGCAACACTTTAAAAAATATGGCAATTGTTTTACAGCAGAAGAAGCAGTGGATTGGCTTTATGACCTATTAAGAAATAATAACAATTTTGGTCCTGAAGTTACAAGGCAACAGACTCTCCAACTGCTGAGAAAATTTCTTAAGAATCATATAATTGAAGATATCAAAGGCAGATGGGGATCAGAAAATCTTGATGACAACAGCCAGCTATTCAGGTACTGAACAAATAAATAACTGCAAAACTGAATTACTTAACAATAAAATTTAACTCCACTTCTGTAATACTTCTAAAATTGCAGCTTCTTCAGAAGAAACGTTTTCTTTAGAAAACTTACTGTTCTTAGTATAATTAAAAGCACTTAGAGGTTAAAGTTAATTGCTGCACAATTAAAATTTTAAAATGTTAAATAGTGTATGTAATAAAATAGGTACTGGGACGAAAGAGTGAGATATTATCACTTCTTCATATTCTGAAAGCTGTAACATTTCAAGAACAGATCATTATTAAACTTTAGTTTCATAGATTGAGGAATTACAAGACAAATTCTCACAGCTTGCCCTCAAGTAACATAATCTTATATAATGTAGGAATACATGTGATAAAATAAATAATAACAAACTTTATATAATAACAGAATATACCATAGGTTAAAGAGAATATTTATTAAGGATTTACCGTGTATCAGAAGCCCTGCTTTATGATTTACATGTTTTCTTATTTAATCCCTGGACTAGCTAAGCAGAATACGCATTAGCTCCTTTTTACAGATGAGGAAACTGAGACCGTGCTTCATTTAATCTTGATACATATGTCTGAAATATGTTCTTCTACCTTGAAACAATGTAGACATTTGTCAGATTAGTAAGTACATTTGTTCTCCTGTCAGTTGTATTGCAGCTTTCTCTGTGGAGCCTTTCTGACTCCCTCAGGCCAACACAATTGTTTTTTCTTTCATGCACACAGGGTTCTGTTTCATATATCATTAAACTAGGTCTTTGGATTCTAAAACCCATGCTTTTTTTCTCTACAAAATTAGTACTTTTCAAATGTCTTAGAAGTTGATTCTCACCTCTGTATCAAAGATGATTTATGTTGTACAAGTAAATTGCAATAACAAGCATATGAATAGTTCATGTTGTAGAACACTCTACAAATCCTTGCTCTCCTAACTACAGCTTAGTCACCTTTGTGAGCTCCTTTCCTGTTATTCATCCTTTAGTTGTTACTGGTTCTTAAGGTCCTGGACTTATCTTTACTTCACCTCTCTTTCTAGGCAATCTCTTGCCATGTCTTCACCTATTTTCCTTTTAACTTTCAAACTTCTAACCCAAATATATCTCCTGAGCTTTAGACCCATTTTTTGCCCATTAAGCATTTCAGATATAACATACAGAAAAATCAGTGTCATGTCTTAACGTAAATTTTGTCTTCTTGTATCGATACCTAGATGAATGGCACTGTTTCCCTATAGTTGCTTTGGTTCTTTTCCTTTCTTCTCCCCTTTAAATATAACTTAATTAACAAACCATGTCTGTTATACTGCTTCAGGAGTTCTCTGTCCACTTCTTTCTCCACCCTGATAGTTCTTTTTGTTAGATCATTTTTCTCTCTTACCTGGAATTCTTTGTAATTCTTCGACTAGTCTCTCTGCCTCTAGATTTTTATAATGGTAACAAAATTATAAAGTACTTAGAAAGAAACTTTACCAAAAATGTGTAAGACCTTACTGGAGAAAATTATAAAATAGTATTTAAGGTAATAAGTGGAGAAGGATATCCTGTTGATGAATCAAAAGATTTAATATCATAAAAAAGTCACTTTTCCCAAAATCGATATATAAATTCAGTGCATTTTCATTCAAAACCCCATATAATTTTTTTATAGAATGTGACAGATTCTAAAGTTTATTTAGTAATATAAAGGTTCAAAGCAATTTTGAAGTGAACAAGGAGGGGAGAATTGCCCTATATGTTATCTGGGCTTAAATTAAAACAACGAAGTACCGAAAAAGCAAACCCATACATACAGTTGATTCTTGAATAATGCAGGGGTTAGGGGCACTGACTCCTTGCATGGTCGAAAATCCACATATAATTTTGACTCCCCAAAAACTTTACTAATAGCCTACTGTTGACCAGAAGCTTTATCAATAACATACATAATCAATTAACACACGTTTTATATGTTACATGTATTAAACAATGTATTCTTACAACAAAGTAAGCTAGAAAAAAAAATGCTATTAAGAAAATCATAAGGAAGAGAACACTTTTATAATACTGTACTACATTTATAAAAAAATTGTGTATAAGTGTTCAAACCCATGTTCAAGGGTCAACTGTATATGGGAACTTGGTATAAATTATATATGGATTAAATACCTAAATATGAAAATAAAACTCTTAAGGAATATAAAAAAATTTTTTAGGACTGTGGAATATAAAAGAACTTCTGAGGGTACTATAAACTTATGCATATATTTAATGTAGGATGAAAAAACACCAAATCATATATATAGTTGATGAATATTAAAAGTATAAAAACATGAACAAAAGTATAAAAATACTAACTGCGAGTTAATGGCTTCCCTCAGAAAGAGAGAAAGAAATAGAATAAGCAAAGAATTTCTTTGATTTAACAAAAAAATAATAATGAAGTCTTTAGTAAAATGTTAACAATTGCATTGGTTGATGATTACATACATGGTTGTTGTCTATATTATTTTCTGTACTTTTTTGTGTCTTTGAAATACTTTTTATTATACTGGAGGGGAGGAAAGCATCATAATCAAAAGGAATAACAGAGACCAAGGTCTAGAAATTAGAACAAGCATAGTCAAAAAAGATCAGAAAATATATATAAATGAGATAGCTTGTTAAAGAAATGTAGAAAATGGAACTGTTTTCTTCTTCAACAGAATTGATCCCAATAATAACTCTGAATTATCCAGATATAAAGTTAAATATGTACTAAGAAAAGTAGGAAATTATTAAAATAGTTTTAAAGGTTTAATGGGAAAATCTGTTTATGTAGAATCTTCATTCCTTGGTAATACAAATAAATTCAGTTCTTTTGTGATTTTTATTTTAGATAAATAGGCATTAAAAATTTGTTTCTGATCTTAAATTACTTAATTGCATATTTTTCTTAAACCAGATTTCCTGCAAATTCTCCGCTTAAAAGTCTTCCACGAAGGCATCCAGAATTGAGAAAAAACAGCATAGAAAACTTTTCCAAAGATAAAGATAGCATTTTTAAATTACGAAATTTATCTCGTAGAACTCCTAAAAAACTTGGATTACATTTCTCTCAGGTAAAACATCTCTTTTACTAATTACTAGTTTAAATATATTTACCATGTACTTAATTATAAAATCATTAAAAGTGTATATATCTTTAATATTTGAAGCCAATATTGAAGTCTCTTAACCTACATTGTATTCTTTTTTTTATAATAATATTTTTTATTATATTATGCTAGTCACCATACTGTACATCCCTGGTTTTTGATGTAAAGTTCGATGATTCATTAGTTGCGTATAACACCCAGTGCACCATAAAAATATGTGTGTAAATTGTTTTATGGTAGAACAATAGAACCCATAGGAATAGTAATAAAAATGGTAGTGAGACATACTTGAAACAGTATTTGTATAATTTAAGCCTGTTTTGTTTTAAATTGATTTGAGGGCAGTAGGGGCAGCTACAAAACCAAAACGCTCTATTACCATATGTTAACATTATTTCTTTAGGTGAGACTCAACTTATAGCTTGACTGTGGACTGTTTACCAATAAAATTACAAAATATTAGGAATTGTGCCAGTTCAATATTTCCTTAATTTGAGCACAACATATTAAACCAGAGTAATTTTTTTTCCAGGAAAATATAGAGAAAATGAATCATGAAATAATCAATGAAGATCGAGAAAACTCCATTGATAATAGAGAAATAAGCCAGAAAGATGTTGAAGAAGTTTGGAGATATATTATTCTGATCTAGTAAGCTAAAACTAAGCTCTAACCAAGTTCCAGAGGTGTTTAGAATGTTAATTTGACATTTTTATCAAGATATACAAATGCAAAAAAAGCTTAGAATTTAACCTGTATGTGTTTCTTAATAAATGCTCTTGCTGTGCTCGCTTCGGCAGCACATATACTAAAATAAATGCTCTTGCTGTAGTTCTAGTACAGTAGAAATAGAATGTTTCCAGTGTGATTTGTTTTTTCTTTGAATCAAAGTTATACCTAGAGTTTGGAGTCTTATTTTGGAATCCTTTCAAGGTTACTAAGATACATACATTTGAAAGTGGATACTAAATATAAACCTTATAAGTTTGGTTTCAGAAAAATTTTCTGATGGCTTTGTTTGCCATTAATACTCTTTCATATTTATGTCCTATTCCTCTTATTTTATGGAGAAAAAAAAGTTTGTATTCTTTCTTCTGTTTAGCCTGCAAACCATTTTAGGTGTGCCATCTCTAGAAGAACTCATAAATCCAAAGCAAGTAGTTCCTCAATATGTAATGTACAACATGACCAATACAAGTAAACATGGAATAGTTATACTACAAGACAAATCAGGTTGGTATCAATAAAAGAAGTTGGAATCTTTTAAACTTGCTAACATAGGTTGCAGCAATAGTGGGGGTACAGAGAGACTAAAAATATAGAAAGTAGAATACTTTGAGAGAGCATCAAGGGGAGACTGTTTTATCATAGGTGCTTTAGTAATCATTTTAAGTGACTATTCATACTATTATTTTAGCCCTTAAGTGGTATTAATGCATATTTTTTAAGTGGCAGGGTTAGACATCCAAAAGGTATGCAAATATAATTAAAATTATTGATTAACTACATTTTAGTGAGGGCCTACAATGTATCAGGCATTATGCTAAAGATTTAGTGATGAACAAGAAAGAAATGGTCCATGACTTCTGGAGCTTACATGCGTAGTTACATATAAATTTACACAGGTCAAGACATAAGCAAAACTGAGGTAACATACAATTAAATAAACCCAAACTCTCAAAGCTGATATTTTAAAGATTACTGGCATTGTATTATATATATTTATACAATGTATTGATTTTAGATTTAAGATGGAAAAATTAGGGATATAATTCAAGCCAGATGCATTACAAAACTTACATTTCAAGAAATGTATCAATAAATCTCAAAGTGTTGACTCAATTTTTATAATCAATTGCTGCCTATAGAATTAACTGACATGCATTACTTGAGTTTCTTTCTGTCGGCAAGAACTTTAAGGTTTAAATTGTAGGAACAAAAAGCAAAAACTTAAGAGTCATCTTGCATATGCATATGGCTTTGGTCCAGTTCCATCCTTCATTACCTAAAATCACATAGTTAACAGTATTTTCTCTTATTCAAACTTTCTGTTCTTTATAACCATAAACTTTTCAAGTCAAGTGTATGTATGTTTTTTGTGTTGGTGTCAAAAAATTACTAGATTTTATGCAGCATATTTCAGTTAGTGGCAAATGAAAGATTTTAAGTAAGCCTCACTGTGAAAGCACCCTAATATTCAAATATAGCTCATTTCAATCATAGATCTCACTCAAATCAGTAATATTCAAATAGCATAGCTATAAAGAAAACATGGTAGCAGTGGACAAGGATGAACATTAATTTATTTATGAACCCCTCACCAAAATAGTTTATCCTCAATTTTGGGATAACTAATCCCAAAATTGTTTTATGTATCTGGGAAAGAATCAAACTCAAGATCTCTGTAAGTTTTAAGCTTGTATTTTAAAATATTATTTTGGCTTTATGTCTTGTTAAACATATAATAATTTTTAATCCTGGTTATATATGTATATACATACATGCATATATGTGTGTGGGTATAATTATATATATAGTAAGTGTAAAGTTTTAATATACTATCATAAAAATTGTGTGATTTACTAAACATTGTAAATATTTTTTTGTATAGATGACCTTCCTCATTGGGTATTATCTGCCATGAAGTGCCTAGCAAATTGTAAGTTAAACAAGCAAAATATGTATGTATATATATGTTTTATATTCATAACATTTAATAAGAACTAAGGAGATTTTTTAAATAATTCATAGAGGTCCTGATAAACTTAGAGTATGCCAGTTTCTCTTGATGTTTAAATGACAATCTAGTAGAACTGATTACATTTCCTTGCATGTGGAATAGAGTCCTTAACTTTTTCTATGCAGATGGTGATTTTATAATTCAATCCCATCATCTATGGTTCAGTTTTCATAAATCATAAAATCATAGACTAGTGGATCTTACAGAATTTTTAGGTATAACCTACATCAGTTGTCTTAGTGAGGCTTCTAGAATTCAAATAGCAACCTGTAGGTAACATAGCTCTTACAAGCTGGAAAGATTCAATCAGAAATAAAGTCGCATAAAATCTACTTTAGTCCCCTTGCCATTATACAAGGCTTCAACACTGAGGTGCTTCATAACATGCTTGTACTCCATCAGATATATTAATGGGACTTTTATATTTATGGAAAGAAAAATGATCTTTCACTAATCAGCAAACCATTTTTTAGCATCTTGTTCATCAAGCTTTTTTCATAATGATCAGTGATAATTGATTTTTATAATTTGAGACCTTACTTCAAGTACAAAACCCTAATTTCTTTATATGCAGAAATATGTGCTTCTAAGTCATCAAAAGTTAAATTATATTTTGATAGTTTTGTTACAAAAGGATTTTTCTAGTTCTTATAAAATATTTTATTAATAATGTTCAAGATAGGTATATATTCCCTTGTTGTCCACTGGGTGTCAATATGACAAAATAACAGAATAAATAGCAATAAAGTAAATAATGTAAGTGATAGAAAGATTTTAATTATCAAATTGAGGTAAAGATCTTAATCATTAGCTTGATTTTTGAGTTTCTCTTTCTACCTCCCCCCACCTAACTGCTCTTCTGTCTCATACCTTGGCTTATGGTTAGCAACTCAGATACTTAATTAACACTTTCAGGATTTCTCTGACATCCCATGTTGAGGGATTTTTTTTTTTCTTTCTTTTATTACCAGTCTATGTTATACCTAAATGGTACCAGAGCTATAATTTACTAGATTCGAGTTTAACAATATATCTAGCCAAAGGTAGTATTTAGACTTGTAGTTATTATTTAATCCCCTATAGTAATCCTGTGACATACAGGAATCAGTGATTAATATATTATCTCCAGTTTTTTTCTAGAAGAGAAAATGAGGTTTTTGAAAGTCTACTGATAATATAAAGAGCTATGCATTCAAAGCTAGATCCTTTAACTATAAATTCTGTATTTTCATTCTAGTAAAAGTATTTTCTTAGAAAAATTTATAATGATTATCAAAATTTTTTACTCTACATATTGAGAATATTTCTTATCCTCCTTAAGAATATGTTTGTTTTGCTCGCTGTAAATCCATATTAGCCTTTAAGCTATTAAATGTGTGTGATTTGTTTTCTCTAATCCTTTTTCAGTGCATGTGCTCACATTTATATGACATACAAAAGTTTGGAGACAGAGAAGTAAGAGAGATTATTTGGGTTTGGGAAGAGAAAGATTTTAACCTGAAAGAATAGTGGGGCACGTGGGTGGCTCAGTCAGTTTAATAAGCATCTGCCTTCCGCCTTGGGCTCAGGTCCCCCACATTGGGCTCCCTGCTCAACGGGGAGCCTGCTTCTCCCTCTGCCTGCTGCTCCCCCTGCTTATGTTCTCTCTCTCTCTGTCAAATAAGAAAATCAAAAAAAAAAAAGAATAGCGACTCTCAAACCTTAGTGCATATTACAGTAACTAGGGAAACTAGCCAAAGATTCTGATTCAGTTGATTCATTAGGTGGTTTCATTCAGTTGATTCGACACACCTCAGAAGATTCTTATAGTGAAGATTCCCAGATCAGCGTTTGGAAACTACTAAATTAGTGAGCCAGAAGCAAATATTTCTAAGTCAGTAATTCTTAGCTCAGCCTCCATAAATTCTGGTCTGTACAGAGGAACTTATATTTTTAATAGGCACATTGGATGATTCTTATTATGTAGTCCATGGAACATACTTTAAATGTTGTTAGACCTCAAGGTCCTGGATCTAGCTCTCACTTAACACTGCTCTAAGTTCTAATTCTAGCTTTGCCACCAATGGATCTTTCATCTTAAGCAAGTTACTCTGAGTTTCACTTTTTTCATCTGTAACATGAAGTCAGATCTTATTTCTGAGTAAAACACTAATGAACAGGAATGAATCTTTCAAGAACGTTAAACTAATGAAATGGCAATGTAAAGACATTATTTAAATTCAATAAGGGCATGCTTTGTGTTAGGCAAAATTTGTTCATGAAAATGTAAATTTACAAAAGATAATTTGGAAGGATTATTTGCATTATCTAAATATTCTGTTTTATAAAATGAATTGCAATAAAATCTCATTAAATAACTCTAATACTTAAAAATGTATTTCAAATTTTTACAATTTTCAGGTATGTAAATATTAAAACAAAATACTAGTAGTTGATTGCAGTGAGTTCTAATGAAAACATAACGAGAAAGAATGAGATGTACACAACTCTTTAAATTTTTGGATTGTGACAGAATTTGTTAAGCTTAACTCCTTCATGAAATACAGGTTTTATACTTTTTACAGGTATATTTAAAATTTTTATTTAAAATAAAATACATTTTGTCAATTTTTTTTTGCCTCCTGTTTCTTAGGGCCAAGGAGTAATGATATGAATAACCCAACTTATGTTGGATTTGAACGAGATGTATTTAGAACAATAGCAGATTATTTTCTAGATCTCCCTGAACCTCTGCTTACCTTTGAATATTATGAATTATTTGTAAGCATTTTGGGTATGTACGGATTTTTTCTTATTATTTATTTTATTAACATTTTCAAGTCTCCCAACATTTAAAAGATCTAAAGGTGTAGGTAAATATGAAGGTGGCAAGCTATGAATTATTTTAAAATTTGGGAATACTCTGGTTCCTGTTATGTTGTTTTCCAGTAATTCAAATATGTCATTCCAACACCAGTTCTCCACATCAATCATTTCTAACACTGACTACTCAAAGTTAGATTAGACCCCACAAGTTAGGGACAAAATCCTTCAGTCCTGATACTAACCATCCAGAGTTAATGCAAATTCCACACATTAAGAGCTCAGCTTCACGAGACTGTCCTCCATTCAGCTACCAGGTGTAAATGAGGTCCTCAGACTTACTCATACTTCTCCCCAACTAACTACCAGTTTGGGGGTTCCCACAACCTTTCTTGGGCTTAATAATTGATTATAACTCACGGCACCCTGGAATCTACTTTATTTAATGAGTACCAGTTTTTATAAAGGATGCGAGTCAGGAACAGCCATATGGAAGTATAAGTATACAGGATAAGATATGAAAGTAAGGGTTGTGCCTAGCTTTCATGCCCTCTCCAGGAATGCCATCCTCCCAACCTGTCCATATGTTCACTGACCCATAAGCTCCCTTAGCCTTGTTACTTCAGAGTTTTAATTGAGGTTTAATTACATAGGTATGATTGATTAAATCATTGGTCATTGGTGATTGCACTCAATTTTCAACCCAATCCCCCTCTCCTCTAGGGAGGTCTGAAGTAGGCTGAAAATTCCAACCTTCTTAAGCAGGTCCAACCCTAAGTCACCTCATTAGCATAAACTCAGATGTACTCAAACAGGTGTATTATGAATAACAAAAGACACCTGTCACTCTGGAAATTCCAAGCCTCTTAGAAGCAGTATACCAGGTATTAGAGACAAAGACCAAATATATAAGTCTTATTATACTATAGTTGTCTTATATTTTAGAGCTTTCTAATACTCATAGACTGAAACCAGTTATTTTTTTAATGTATTTGACTCAATTATAATTTAGACTGTTGAAATAAATTTTAAAGTTATTTATATCACAAGTTGGAAAACCTCTCGTCTTGCACTTTGTAACTGAATGTTGCATGTGTCCTATTTAAGTGGCTTCTGAATTAAGCAACTGCTATTTGTACTATACTAACAATATATACTATAGTGATGCTTTATTTTTTTAACTTTGCTATTGTTTTTGTTTTATTTTTGCCCACTGTCACACAGTTGCATCTTAATTTTTGTTTCATTTCCTGGTAGTTGTTTGTGGCTACGTCACAGTTTCAGATAGACCCAGTGGGATACATAAAATCCAAGATGATCCACAGTCTTCAAAAATCCTTCGCTTAAACAATTTGAATTCCTTCAAATCAACTGAGTGTCTTCTTCTCAGTCTGCTTCATAAAGACAAAAACAAAGAAGAATCAGATACTACTAAGAGACTGCAGATAAGTGATCAAGGATTTCAAGAAAAATGTGCTAAGAAAATGCAGCTAGTTAATTTTAAAAATAGAAGAGCCAGTACTAATGACATAATGGGAGGAAGCTGTCATAATTTAATAGGCTTAGGTAGTATGCATGTTCTATCCTCTAACATCAAACCAAGGTGCTATTCTTTAGAAGGAATTATAGACTTACCAGGGAGTTCAAGTAAAGAGGTCTTCAATGTCTTCCATCAATCTGTTCTGAATAAAGAAGGACAAAATAATCAGTTTTTAGAGTCTAAGACCAAACAGGAATCCCTAATGAATCTTCATTCAGAGGAAAGTAATCAAAAGTCACTCTGTGCTGGTTTTAAGAGAACCTCTACTTTGACTGTTCAAGACCAAGAGGAGTTATGTAATGGGAAATGCAAGTCAAAACAGCTTTGTAGATCTCAAAGTTTACTTTTAAGAAGTAGTACAAGAAGGAATAGTTATATCAATATGCCAGTGGCTGAAATTATCATGAAACCAAATCTTGGACAAGGCAGCACAAGTGTGCAAACAGCTATGGAAAGTGAACTCGGAGAGTCTAGTACCACAATCAATAAAAGATTCTGCAAAAGTACAATAGAACTTTCAGAAAATTCTTTACCTCCAGCTTCTTCTGTGTTGACTGGCACACAAAGTAAGGTTGATGCTTTCAATGCATGTAATATTAACTTTTAGCGTTTACTAACTGTTTTGTTTACCTGTCTTTTCTTCTCTGAAACTGCTTTATATTTTTCCTCCAAAAGGAAAGGTTTTTATTGTAAAAGACTTTGTCATGGCATAACCAAGATTTATTCTACTTACCTAAAACACTTCTTTTCTTTTACCTCATTTTAACTTATTCTGAGTCACTTTATTTGTAGTAGGTTAAGGATATTAATACTAAAATAGGTTATGAAGAAAGTAATGAGAATCTACCATGCTTTTGAGGAATGTGGAAATTTCTATGGACAGTTAAAAGAGATTAGTACTAAAATATTATTTTAGTATTTATATAACTATTCTTTATGTATTTGTGTATGCTCATAGTGTGAAAGCAACTAGTGTCATTGATGATTTTTTCGGGGATGGGGTGTAATTTTGCCTTCTAGGTTTGCTGCAACCTCATTTAGAGAGGGTTGCCATCGATGCACTACAGTTATGTTGTTTGTTACTTCCCCCACCAAATCGTAGAAAGCTTCAACTTTTAATGCGCATGATTTCCCGAATGAGTCAAAATGTTGATATGCCCCAACTTCATGATGCAATGGGTACAAGATCACTGGTAAGTTGATTTCTTAAGGAAAGAAAAAGCCCTGGTTCATAAACTTAAAAAAAAAAAAAAAAAAAGGCAAATCATCCAAAAGTACTACTTGAGTGATATTGTGGTCTCTAAATCCTAGATTCTTGGGATAGAAAGGCTCTTAAAAGTATCTTTCCTAGTAGCAGAATATTGGTGCATTAATCCTTTGTGCCCAATATGCTAAACTTCCATATCCTGACCTTTATGTTGTCTGAGCACTTTGCCTTTTCACTCCTACCACATCATAGTGATTGACCTGGATTATCAGACCATACTCCATTGCCTTGTGCCAATTCTGTTCGGTGGGGAAGAAAGAGGAGCTATAGGCACAGTTAAAACCGTAAGGACACTGTAACTTTGTAAAGGACAGAATTAATAGAAATATTGTGGTAGAGTGGGAAAGTTGTATTTGATGAAATACATGAATTAGGATACATATCATTGTGGGCAAGAAATTGGGACAAACTACTGTGAAGCAGTCTCAGACTCCATGAAAAGAAGAGGGTGGAAGCATTTTATGCAGATATTGATTGGAAATAAACTCTTAAAATAGTATCTAATCTCTCTCTCTTGCGCTGTCTTTTCAAGAGCTGCCACTTCCTCAGTGCAGCTTCAGATGATTTTCTTATAATAAGGAATCTGGAGCTGAGCTCTGTTCTTCCACTCATTAAGGACAGTTCTTTAGCAATGATAGACCCAATCTGAAGAGGAAGAATTATTCTTGAGTAATTGTGACACTATTAAAAAGCATAGGGAAGTTTGTAGAGGAATATATTTTGAGAAACATGAGTAGAAAGGAAATAAATTCAGTTTTATAGTTTTTGAGTTTGAGTTTATAGGACATCCAAGTGGAATTTATCCAACAGACTATTAGAAACATGAGCCTGGTGAAGAAAGATTAGGGCAGAAGGCGGATTATTTGGAGAGGTAGTAGTTGGAGCTTTGAGAGTAAATGAGCTCTACAAAGCTAAGAAGAATAAAAAGCCGAGGACTGAGTCTTGGAAGGCAAGAGGAAAACATGTCTGACATGTAGGAATAAAACCAAAAATATTTCAGTTCAATAAATATGTTCCTTGTCTATTATGTGCTAAATATTTAAAATAGAATTCTGATAACTAATTATTTTAGAATGAAGTGTGTGTTTGTGTGTCTTATATTTAGTGGGTAATATGGATATGAATGAGAGTAAATGAGTTTTGAAGCACAAAATTTATTCCAGGATTTGAAGACTCCTTATGATGGAATTGAAAAATGTATGTATTAAGTGTCTTTAAAGACTGACAGAATAAAGATTAAAAGCTGTTTTCCAGGATTTCAAAAGCTAAATGGTACCAGCCTCATAACCACTAATATTTACATGTTATGAGTTCTCCTAGTTTGTGTTTTATGGAGTTAATTTAATAAGTCATTGTTCTTTGATGTTCTTTAAGTGGCTTATCTATATACTAATGGAACCCATTGTGTTTACCAATAAAATTGTGACAGAATTAAAGAAAAAGCTAAGCCCTTTATAATCCTTTGGAATTATATTAAGGAAATAATAAGTACTTTAAAAAGAATAATATATTCTCACCTTTCGAATGTAATTAATTGTCCTCATTTTTAAGCTGAAGTCTGCTTATCACTTTATCTCAGTACTTCAGCATGATACCCAGAAATTACTGATACTCTTATTTATATAAAACCTTAGGTTTTTAAATTCACATCTTTTAATATGTTTCTAGATGACACACACTTTTTCTCGGTGTGTGCTATGCTGTGCTGAAGAAGTGGATCTTGATGAGCTTCTTGCTGCAAGATTAGTTTCTTTCTTAATGGATCATCACCAGGAAATTCTTCAAGTACCCTCTTACTTACAGACTGCAGTGGATAAACATCTTGACTACTTAAAAAAGGGCTATGTATGTATTGTAAATCTTAAAATTCTCTGCATTAGTCAGTTCCAAGTGGCAAATTCATCTCAAACTAGCCTAATTAAAAAGAAAGACTTTATTAGCTCATATAAATAACCTCTAAAAGTCAGGAATATAGACAGAATCTGGGGACTCAAATAGCAATAAAACTGTTTCTCTCTCTTCATCCCTTATTTCCATTTTGGTCCTATATTTAACAAATGGCTCCTTCACATGATTAGGGGGCATATAGCTGATTAAAGCTCCTAAGTCACAGACTTGCATTTTTAATCCAAAGGAAAAAAAGAACTACCTCTTTACCTACCAATTTGAAAAGTTCTTCACATGGACTCTGATTGGCCCAATCTATGCTAAATACACATCCTTTAGGTGGTTGAGGGTGAGTGCATTGGAGACAGGACCATAATCTGGCTCTACACAGATTAGAGGAGAATCTGCTCTTTAAAAAAGTGTGGACAGGAGTACCTGGGTGGCTCAGTCAGTTAAGCACCTACCTCTTAATTTTGGCTCAGGTTATGATCTCAAGGTCGATAGATTGAGTCCGCCATCAGGCTCCACACTCAGTGCAGTCTGCTTGTCCCATTTCCTCTGCTTCTCGCACTCTCTCTCTTTCTCAAATATATAAATAAATAAAATCTTTAAAAGGGGGGGTGGTGAGGATAGTGGAGCTGGAATGGGAAGCAACTATTACAAGAAGGAGGAAAGGAATACTGAGTAACCAAAAACAAGATGTCTGTTATATTCAATATTTGGCTGCCCAGCATATGTATTTCACTGATAAAATTTCTTCCCATATATATACACCATTCTAATATTGCCCTGGCTTATCATAATTATCCTTACAGTTTCCTTCTGTTGTCAGCAGATGATACAGTATCTGCTCATGCTCCCACACCTCAAAAACAGTAGATGGATACTATTAGTATGTCAGAACATTAATGTTTTAAAATGAATTAAAACATCACTTTGATTTTTATTGTTTTGTAGTTAAAAGAATAAAACACATGGTTAAGGGCAACAATGATGATGGATGACTTTAATACTTATTCTGTGCTAAGCACTTTATATACATTATCTCATGTAATCCCCATTTTACAGATGAGGAAACAGATCAAGAGAAGTAAAATAACTTGCTGAAGGCTACAAAGCTAGTAGATTGTGGGTCTGGGATTTAGATTCTGGGATTTATTGCTACTCTACTGCATAACACAGTTTTCTTAAAGTATTAAATGTTTGATGGCAAATTAGTAGATACTAAATCCCATCAAAAGAACCCTTAGCAAATAGGAACATGAACAAAATTAATAGACTTGGACTATATCATTTTGTTCACAACAGATTAAAAATCCTGGAGATGGACTGATTGTTCCTTTGCCAACGTATTCATACTGCAAGCAGATTAGTGCTCAGGAGTTTGATGAACAAAAAGTCTCTACCTCACAAGCTGCAATTGCAGAACTTTTAGAGAATATTATTAAAAACAAGAATTTGCCTCTAAAGGAGAAAAGGAAAAACCTAAAACAGGTAAGAGAATGAACAAGTTCTCAATCATGTAATATTTTTCAATATGCTGTTGCTGATTATTAATAACATTTAGAATCTAATTTCTCATTTTAATATTTTGGATTTTAGATACTATATTATAGGCTATGTATATAGCCTACATTCCTGGCTTTACTCTTTATCCTGAAATTTAAATAATAAAAGTAATAATAATAACAGATACTCTTTCTTTATTTCTTATGATTATAGTTTAGATTACCCTGGGAAAACAATAATAATACTTTGATTATAATACATAACTTTTACTGACTCATTAATTACCATTTAGGATTTTTATCTCCATCAAAATCCAGTAGCAACATAATTCTGACAAGTTTAATTCCGGGTCTGAGATACTCAAATATGAAATATACTAGATCATTATGACCCTCATAGATGTTACAAATGGAAAGGAAGAAGATCTGGAATTTAGGAGAAGAATACATCAGCAGAGAATCCTAGAATATTAATGTTAACTTGGATCTAAGAAATCTTACATTAGGGGCGCCTGGGTAGCGCAGTCATTAAGCGTCTGCCTTTGGCTCAGGGCGTGATCCCGGCGTTCTGGGATCGAGTCCCACATCGGGCTTCTCCCCTGGGAGCCTGCTTCTTCCTCTCCCACTCCCCCTGCTTGTGTTCCCTCTCTCACTGGCTGTCTCTCTGTCACATAAATAAATAAAATCTTTAAAAAAAAAAAATCTTACATTATACCTTTCATATATGAGAAAGCAAAGGAAAGGCAAGGATACATTGAAAGGATCCTCACTCCTGAAATACATGTTTGAGAAAGGCACTGAATTCTTATAAAATGTTGAACAGTGGGTTCAGCTACGGTAATAAATGCAAAATACCCTCTAATTTCTCACCACGTTTTTAAGTTTCAGAAGGAATATCCCTTGATATATCAGAAAAGATTTCCAACCACGGAAAGCGAAGCAGTACTTTTTGGTGACAAACCTACAATCAAACAACCAATGCTAATTTTAAAAAAACCAAAGTTTCGTAGTCTAAGATACTAACTGAATTAGAAATTACAATGTAACACCTGTGGAACTTTGGTAAATGAAGCCATATCTAAGAATCTAACTTCTAAAAAAGTCTATGTATTAATAAGGTTTTTCTAAATAAAACACATATGTAAAGAGGGACCAAAGTAATTTTTTATCAGTGTAAGACTGCTAAGAAATTAATAGGTCTCAACTGAGAGGAAATAACAAAAGTGGTACCAGAAACAATCTTTTTTTTTTTTAACATGACACCTGCAAAAGCTATTATGGTGTGTGCTAAAATTTTACTTACTTGAACTTTGAAAACTGATACATTTATCACAATTAAGCTGTAATTCTGTTTTTAAAAGAAATTAACTTTATCTGTACATGTGCTTATGAATATTAGCTAAAGTCTAGTTGTTTAGGGGTACTTTTGTTTTTAAGTATAAGAATGTGAAGAATATTGGAAAACTCAGTGAATTCTCTGCTAAATGTTGCACTGTTTTGTATATTTTTTCTACTTTGATCTATTTATATATGTATGTGTTTTTAAAATATGTACATGTAAGTCTTCAGTTTGCTTTAAACATTTATTGTCACTGCTTCAATCATTCAATTTTTCAATAAATATCTTTTGCATTCTTATGTTCATGTATATACTAGAAGATAGTAGTATAAAAGAAGTATAAGGCAATCATGCATTCATTCAAAAGATTTATTTAGCAACTACTAAGTGCCTTTTATTATTCCAGATATGGAGAGACAATGATGAATAAAATAGAAAATCTCTTCCTTTATTTATTTTCTAATAAAGGGAGATACACCTATCAGATACTTAAAATAACAGTATATCCCCTGAAAATCAAGTCATGGGGCATCCTTCAGCTGAAGACTGACTTCCTTAGTTATGTAAGAGTTCTCTAAGCTAGTGTTCAAACGGTTGCATATTAGAATCACCTGGAGAGAGGGGCGCCTGGGTGGCACAGCGGTTAAGCGTCTGCCTTCGGCTCAGGGCGTGATCCCGGCGTTGTGGGATAGAGCCCCACATCAGGCTCCTCCGCTAGAAGCCTGCTTCTTCCTCTCCCACTCCCCCTGCTTGTGTTCCCTCTCTCGCTGGCTGTCTCTATCTCTGTCAAATAAATAAATAAAATCTTAAAAAAAAAAAAAAAAGAATCACCTGGAAAGTTTTAAAATAATACATGTTCAAGCCTTACCTTATATCAATAGGCATCAGTATTTTTCAAACTCTCAAGGCAATTCCAATATTCAACCAACTTTAAGAATCAGTCCCTAAACCCTTTTTATAAGTATTTAAGTAAATGCCAAGCTGGTGGCACACGCGTTATTACTTCATTGGAAGAAAATGCAAATTATAAATGTTTCTCATCTTAATACAAGGTCATTCATATTTATGCTTTACTAAGTACAAACTTGAAGCAGTTTTTCTTCCATATTTTACTCCAAAATTGTTTAATATCTATTCTTTATGTGTAAAGATAAATACATAATGTCTGAGATGTAATAGACACTTATTATTCAATAACTTGATTTCTCAATGTAATGTACTATAAAATGACAATGTTTCATTTGAAATTACTATTTTTTATTAAAAACCTGGACAGAAAATGATAACTATATCTTATACCCTTACCTATAAAATTATAAGACCAAATTAGATCTTTTCCCAAGGTTTCTGTATGCTAAAACTTTTCCTCTTTAAAGATGCCTAATAGGGGCCCCTGGGTTTTCTCAATCAGTGAAGGGTCCAACTCTTGATTTTGACTCAGGTCACGATCTCAGGGCTGTGAGATCTAGCCCCACTTCAGGCTCTGCACTGGGTGTGAGGCCTGCTTGAGATGCTCTCTCTGCATCTCCCTCTGCCCCTCCACTGCCTTGCACTGTCCTCTATCTCTCAAATAAATAAATAAGATCTTTTTTTAAAAAGATGTGTAATAATGTGAATTCTGTTGCTTATTGAGATACAAATTATTGTGGGTTTTGTAACGATTTTGTTTTTGTATTTTTTGATATTAAGTATGTAAATATTATAAAGACATAGTAAACTTTCATCTGCAGTAGTGTGCATGCAATTGAGATTACAAAATTGTTGTAACAATTTAATAACATGAATTGTGAAGTCAGGTTTGAATTTTACTGTGTTATTTACTATGTAACCTCAGACAAATTACTTAACTGTTCTAAGTTCTACTTTCCTTATCTATGCAATAAAGATTGTAATAGTATCTCTCTTTTAGGATTGTTGTGAGAATTAAATAGGATAATGCATGTAAGTGTTTAGCACAGTGTCTAGTCTAGAAACAGCACTCTATAAATATTAACAATTATCATTAGAATTACATCAAATTATAGCACTACAAGAGATCTTAGCAAAAACATAGTCCTGTGTCTTCTCAGTTTCTTTAGGCAGGCATGAACCAAACAACTATAGAGTCTTATTAAACTGCTGTTTAGTGATGAGATGAAAGTTCTGACTGTACACACTGGTTGAAAATTTTTAACCTAGTATGAAGGTTAAATTTGATGAAGTGTGAATATCTTCAGAAGCAATATTCTTGAGTATATAAAAACATGGACTGCAGTACACAGTAGAGGGCTTAGCCTTCAGCTAGAGCATAGATTGTATACTTTCCATACTGTCGGAAAAAAGAGTATTTAAGTTCAAATGTAGATAGGTTGATTGGTTGATTTGATGTTGATGGCTTATAGAAATTCTCTTCTAAATGCTTTTAGTTTCTTAGGAAATAAAAAAGTCAACTGCAAAGAGTAAAGCAGGATGGGGATGATGATACAGAGGTTATACCAAATCAAATGATGTCTGGTTATTTTATTAACTGTAGCTCTTGCCACCAACCATCCCCAGTAGCTTCTGCTAATGGTTGTGTTATAATGATCCACTCTCCCCACATATTGTCCAGACAGTTATGTGACATTCAGAAGTCGAAAGTATGTGATATTTCCTACTGACTACATTCTGTCCTTGGGAAACTTAAACTCTGAGTTTCTTCATCTATAAAGTTTGAATAACAATGTACACCTAACCAAGTTGTTTTGGTAATCAGAACAGGCAGTATATTTAAATCTTGAACTGAGCCAAGCCATGTTCAATTTCTCAGTCCTTTCCTCTTTCCTTATATTGAGCTTAACAAGATCTCTGCTAATTAAAACTCCTTTCCCACCAAATCTCTGCCTTTGCATTTCACAATATGTTTCTATTCCATCAATGGTAATAATTTTGACCTCATTATTTAATGGAATTAAAGGTAGTTTGGAATTTTATATCCTAGCAATCTGTGTACCTCTCCAACGGATATGCCACCCTTTGATTCTGAAGAGCGAGAGAGAGAGAGTGTGTGTGTGTGGCATTGAATCCTTTTAAGGACAGAAAATTAAGGATTGCTAGTTTTCATATTAAACTCTAAATCAAAAGAAATAAAGTCAGTTTCACTAGAATAAACTTAACATCTCTGAATATATTGTATCAATGTGTGGGTTCACATATACTAGTTGATCTCTGAATTGTCCTTTCTTCCATAAGCAACTAAAAAAGTATATGAAACAGCTGTTTCTAGACATTGGTCTGTAGGTAATATGGGACTATGATAACAGAAAAGGAAAACAAAGGTGATGAGCCTTATGATTGCCCCTAGATTACCACCTGGAGGCAGTTGCCAGGCCACAGTGAAGGGAGGGAGAACCAAAATAAAGCCCAGTGTCTCACTACATTTACTAACTAGAGAGTTCAGGATGACTGAGGAAGCTGCAAAACAACAACAAAAAACTCGAGAGATCTGTAGAGGAGTCTAAAGGACTTGTTGAGTAATAACTGGCATGGTGAAGGGTGGAGGTCAGTTGAGTACTATTCAAAAAGGCCAACAAAAGAATAGCAGGAGGGGCAGCTGGGTGGGGCAGTCAGTTAAGCTTCTGACTCCTGGTTTCACCTCAGATCTTGATCACAGTGTCCTGAGGTTGAGCCCCATGTCAGCTCTGCACTCAGCAAGGAGTCTGCTTGAGATTCTCTCTGCCTTTCCTACTCTTGTTCTTTCTTTCTCTCACAAATAAGTAAATAAATCTTTAAAAAAAAAAAAAAAAAAGGAGGAGAAGGAGAACTGGACAACAATCCCCGGAACTCACTGAGCTGGGAACAGTTTATGTTACCACCAGCAAGAATAGAGCTTCTAATACATGGAGCATTGGGTAGCATCTTCAGAAGAGTTGTGCTTTACTAGTGGGGCCAAATTAGCCCTAAATTAAAACTACTATGGATTCACCTTAATAAATCTTAAAAATGCCTCAAAATGTTCAAATTGATCAAGTAACTCCTGTGTGCCAGAACAACGTTCCATACTTTTTTTCATGTTTTTAAGAAAAATTTTTACTAGTTTCAAAGGTAGAATTTAGTAATTCATCAGTTGCATAGAACACCCAGTGCTCATTCCATCAAGTGCCCTCCATCTCCATAATGCCCATCACCCAATGATCCCTTCCCCCCACCCACCTCTCCTCCAGCAACCCTTAGTTTGTTTCCTTGTGTTCAGTGTCTCTTATGGTTTGCCTCCTCAATTTCCATCTTATTTTTCCTTCCCTTTCCCTAAATTCATCTGTTTTGGTTCCTAAATTACACATGAGTGAAATCATGGTATTTGCCCTTCTGACTGACCTATTTTGCTTAGCATACTACTCTCTAGTTCTATCCATATCATTGCAAATGGCAAGATTTCATTATTTTTGATGGCTGAGTAGTATTCCATTATAGATACTACTTCTTCCTTATCCGTCCATCTCTTGATGGACATATGGGCTCTTTCCTTAGTTTGGCTATTATAGACATTGTTGTTTTAAACATCGGGGGGTGGGACTCCTGGGTGGCTCAGTTGTTAGGCATCTGCCTTCGGCTTAGGTTATGATCTCAGAGTCCTGGGATTGAGTCCCACACTGGGCTCCTTGCTCAGTGGGGAGCCTGCTTCTCCCTCCACCTGCTGCTTCACCTGCTTGTGCTCTCTAGCTCACTTTCCCTCTCTCTGACAATATAAATAAATAAAAAATAAACATCAGGGTACCTGTGCCCCTTTGAATCACTATGTTCATATCCTATGGATAAATACCTAAGGATACAATTGTTGGGTCATACTGTAGTTCTATTTTTAACTTTTTGAGGAACCTCCATACTGTTTTCTTCAGTGGCTGCACCAGGATGCATTTCCACCAACAGTGTAAGGGGGAAAGATTTCTCCAAATCTTCTCCAACATCTGTTGTTTCCTGATTTGTTCATTTTAGCCATTCTGACTGGTGTGAGGTGGTATCTCATTGTGGTTTTAATTTGTATTTCCCTGATGCCATGATGTTGAACATTTTGTCATGTGTCTGTTGACTATTTGGATGTCTTCTTGGGAGAAATACCTGTCCATGTCTTCTGCCCATTTCTCGACTGGATTATTTTTTCTTTGGGTGTTGAGTTTGATAAGTTCTTTATAGATTTTGGATACTAGCCCTTTATCTGTTAAGACATTTACAAGTATCTTTTCCCATTCCACAAGTTGCCTTTTAGTTTTGTTGACTGTTTCCTTTGCTGTGCAAAAGCTTTTTATCTTGAGGAGGTCCCAATAGTTCATTTTTGCTTTTGTTTCTCTTGCTTTGGAGAAGTGTCTAGCAAGAAGTTGCTATGGCCGCAGTCACAGAGGTTCCCGCCTGTGTCTCTGGGATCTAGGATTTTGATGGATTCCTGTCTCACATTTAGGTCTTTCATCCATTTTGAGTTTATTTTTGTGGCATAAGAAAGTGGTCCAGTTTCATTGTTCTACATGTCCAATTTTTCCAATACCATTTGTTGAAGAGACTGTCTTTTTTCCATTGGATAGTTATTCCTGACTTGTCAAAGATCAGCTGACCATAGAATTAAGGGTCCATTTCTGGGTTCTCGATTCTGTTCCATTGATCTATGTGTCTGTTTTTGTGCCAGTACCATAATGTCTTGATGATTACAGCTTTGTAATACAGCTTGAAGTCTGGAATTGTGATGCCTCCAGCTTTGGTTTTCTTTTTCAACCTTCCTATTCAGTGTCTTTTCTGGTTCCATACAAATGTTAGGACTGTTTGTTCCAGTTCTGTGAAAAATGCTGATGGTATTTTGATAGGGATTACCCTGAATGTGTAGATTACTTTGGGTAGCATAGACATTTTAACAATATTTATTCTTCCAATCCACGGTTATGAAATGTTTTTCCATTTCTTTGTGTCTTCCTCAATTTCTTTCATAAGTGTTCTTCGTTTTCTGAGTACAGATCCTTTACCTCTTTGGTTAGGTTTATTCCTAGGTATCTTATGGTTTGGGGTGCAATTGTAAATGGAATCGATTCCTTGAATTTTGTTACTTCTGCCTCATTGTTAGTGTATAGAAATGCAACTGACTTCTGTGCATTGATTTTATATTCTGCCACTTTGCTTAATTCCTATATCAGTTCTAGCAATTTTTTGGTGGAATCTTTTGGGTTTTCCACATAGAGTATCATGTCATCTGTGAAGAGTGAAAGTCTGACTTCTTTGCCAACTTGGATGCCTTTTATTACTTATTGTTGTCTAATTGCTGAGGCTAGGACTTCCAGTACTATGTTGAACAACAGTGGTGAAAGTTGGACATCTCTGTCATGTCCCTGACCTAAGGGGAAAGCTCTCCATTTTTCCCCAATGAGGATAATATTTGCTGTGGGGTTTTCGTATATAGCTTTTATGATATTGAGGTATGTTTTCTCTATTCCTACACGGCACAGAGTTTTTATCAAGAAAGGATGCTGTATTTTGTCAAATGCTTTTTCTGCACCAATCGAGAGAATCATATGGTTCTTGTCCTTTCTCTTATTAATGTAGTGTATCGCATTGATTTTCAGATGTTGAAACACCATTGCTGCCCATGAATAAATCCCACCTGGTCATGGTGAATAATCCTTTTACTGTACTGTGGATCCTATTAGCTAGTATCTTGGTGAGAATTTTTGCATCCATGTTTCTCAGCGATATTGGTCTGTAATTCCCCATTTTAGTGGGGTCTTTGTTTTGGGGATCAAGATAATGCTGGCCTCATAGAATGAGTTTGGAAGTTTTCCTTCCATCTCTGTTTTTTGAAACAGTTTCAGAAGAATAGGTATTCTTTGAATGTTTGATAGGGTTCCTCTGAGAGGCCATAAGGTCCTGGACGCTTGTTTGTTGGGAGATTTTTGATTACCGCTTCAATTTCTTTGCTGGTTATGGGTCTGTTCGGGTTTCCTATTTCTTCCTCTTTCAGTTTTGGTAGTTTATATATTTCTAGGAATGCATCCGTTTCTTCCAAATTGCCTAATTTGTTGGCATATAATTGCTCATAATATTCTCTAATAATTGTTCATATTTCTTCAGTGTTGTTTGTGATCTCTCCTCTTTCATTTACAATTTCATTTATTTGGGTCCTTTCTCTTTGCTTTTTGATAGTCCGGCTACAGGTTTATCAATCTTATTAATTCTTTCAAAGAACCACCTCCTAGTTTTGTTGATCTGTTCTACTGGATCTTTTTAAATTTCTATATCATCAATTTCTTCTCTAATCTTTATTATTTTTCTTCTGCTGGATTTAGGCTTTATTTGCTTTATTTCTCCAGCTCCTTTAGGCGCAAGGTTAGGTTGTATATTTGAGACTTTCCTTGTTTCTTTAGGAAGGCCTGTATTCGTATTTAATTCCCTCTTAGGGTTGCCTTTGCTGCATCCCAAAGGTTCTGAACTGCCGTGTTTTCATTTTCATTTGCTTCCACGTATTTTTTAAAATTCTTCTTTAATTTCCCAATTGACCTATTCATTCTTTAGTAGGATGATCTTTAACCTCCATGTATTTGTGGTCCTTCCAAATTTTTTCTTGTGGTTGACTTCAAGTTTTAAAGCATGTGGTCTGAAAATATGCATGGTATAATTTCAGTCTTTTTGTACCAGTTGAGACTTGATTTCCAACCTGGTATGAGTTACATGTGCACTCCAGAAGAATGTGTATTCTGATGCTTTAGGATGAAATGTTCTGAATATATTTGTGCTGTCCATCTCATCCAGTGTGTCATTCAAAGCTCTTGTTTCCTTGCTGATCTTCTGCTTGTATGATGTGTCCATTGCTGTAAGTGGGGTGCTAAAGTCCCCTACTATTATTGTAATATTATCAATGAGCTTCTTTAATTTTGTTATTAATTGCTTTATATATTTAGCTGCTCCCAAGTTAGGGGCATAAATATTTACAATTATTAGATCTTCTTGTTGGATAGATCCTTTTATTTGGATATAGTGTCATTCTTCATTTCTTATTAACGTTTCTTTTAAATTCTAGTTCATCTGATATGAGGATGGCTATCCCAGCTTTCTTTTGATGTCCATTAACATGATAAATGGTTCTCCACCCCTTTACTTTCAATCTGGAGGTATGTTTGTGTCTGAAATGAGTCTCTTGTAGACAGCATATCAATGGGTCTTGTTTTTTATCCAGTCTGATTCCCTATGTTTTTTTTTATTGTATCAGTTACCCATTTACATTCAGAATAATTATTGAAAGAGATGTATTTAGTGCCATTGTATTACCTATAAAGTCACTGTTCCTGTAGATTGTCTTTGTTCCTTTCTGGTCTTTGTTACTTTTGGGCTCTGCTCAAAGGCTCCCCTGTAATATTTCTTGCAGGGCTGGTTTAGTGATCACAGATTCATTTAGTTTTGTTTGTCCTGGAACCTCTTTATCTCTCCTTCAATTCTGAATCACAGCCTTGCTGGATAAAGTATACTTAGCTGCATATGTTTCCCATTTTGCACGCTGAATATTATCACACCAGTCTTTTCAGGCGTGCCAGGTCTTTGGACCGGTCTCTCATCTGCTGCCAGCCTTATGTGTCTACAGTTGTAGGTTAAGGACCTCTTGTCCCAAGCTGCTTTCAGGATTTTCTGTTTATCTCTGAAATTTGCAAGCTTCACTATTATATGTCAAGGTATTGACCTATTTTTATTGATTTTGAGGGGGGATCCCTGTGCCTCTTGGACTTGAATGCCTGTTCCCTTCTCCCAGATTAAGGAAGTTCTCAGCCATAATTTGTTCAAATAAACCTTCTGCACCTCTCTCTCTCTTAATTTTCTGGGACCCCTATTATCCCAATATTTATTGCTTTATGGAATCACTGAGTTCTCAAAGTCACCCTTTGTGATCAACTAGTTGTCTTTCTTCTTCTTAGCTTCCTTATTTTCCATCATTTTGTCTTCTATATTGCTGACTCTCTCTTCTGCCTCATTTGTCCTAGCTGTTAGAGCCTCCATTTGTGACTGCATCTTAGTAATAGCATTGATGAAGAACAGCTGGAAAAAAAGCAGAGAAGGACAAGGGGCCCCCACCCTAAGGGCAAACCTCCCTTAAAAAGATTTTACATCATCCTGGAAGGAGCCCTCCACCTTTCCCATGTGATAGACAGATGACAAAAACCTGATTGGATGACAGGCTCATGAAGGTTAATCACATTAAGAAAGCCCACCAACAAGCCCATGAAAACCCATGGACTTAGAAACTCCAGTGTCAATATTCTCAGGTCCCCTCCCTCTCTGGGAACTGTGTACTCTATCATCCAATAAACTTTACTATCACTCAACAAAACTTGCTTTGCTGCCCACCACTCTGGTCTAGCTCTTCATTCTTTGAAGCATCTTGACCAAGAACCGCAGGCACCAATGAAGAAGGAAACCCTGTAAGAGCATTTTTAATTTCTGCCTGATTCGATTTTAGTTCTTTTATTTATACAGTAAGGGATTCTCTAGTGTCTTCTATGCTTTTTTCAAGCCCAGCTAGTATCTTTATAATCAGTGTTTTAAATTCTATTTCAGACATCTTACTTAAATCTGTATTGTTTAAATCCCTGGCAGTGAGTACTGTCTCCTGTTCTTTCTTTTTTTGGGTGAATTTCTCCATCTCATCATTATGTCCAGAAAAGAACAGAAGAAAGAGAGAGAAAAAAACAACAACAGAAAAAAAGAAAAAAAAAGCAAACCAGAAGAATACAAAACAAAACAAAATAAGAAAAAATCAAGCAGGAAACAAAACAGAACAAAATAATAAGCTAGTTCCTGGGTGTACCTTGGTCTATTTGTTAAAAGAAACTAGATCCCAAAAATAGGAAAGAAAGAAAAACTTATATATGTACAAAAACAAAATACAATGAAAGGAAACCAAAAGTAAAGTATATATACACATACACATACATATACACATATATATATGTGCGTGTGTGCATTTTAAAGGAATAAAAAAGGAATTAAAAAAATAAGAAAATGGCTGAAAAAAACCCAAATGACAAAAAAAACAAAACAAAAAACCCCACCCATGAATGCTATATACTGTTTTCACCAAGAGCTTAAGTTTTGCAGTTCTCTATGATCATAAACTTAGTTCTAGCCAATTGTTCCTGCTGGTCTTCTTGGGGAGGGCGTGTTGCACTGATTCTCAGGTACCCTTGCAGTTGTGGAAATGCGTCTCCCTTGCCAGGGAGCCAGGCTCAGGGTAAGCAGCTCTGGATTCTAATATATGGTGTT
Source organism: Ursus maritimus (assembly GCF_017311325.1). Lineage (NCBI taxonomy): Eukaryota > Metazoa > Chordata > Mammalia > Carnivora > Ursidae > Ursus > Ursus maritimus. The sequence continues at coordinate 48,235,248 of NW_024423564.1, forward strand.
GTTTTTCTCCCTGAAGGCTTTCAGCACCAATGGGGAAGGATGAAAATGGCAGGGCCCCACTCTCTAGCTCTGGAACTGAAAGTTTACACCCCCTACTCTTTAGTGAGCCCTCACAAAAAAGTAATCACTTTTTTCTCCCTGGTTTTCGTCTGAACTCTCTGTTCACCCAACCTATGACCAAGTGTTTTTATCTCAGCTATGCAACTGAGTTTCAAATCTCCAAATTTTACAGATTCCTGCAGCATGGAACTGCACTGTTCACAAAGTTCCATACTTTTAAAAAGACAGCAAAACTCAGCATTCAACAATGTAAAAGCTACAATGTCCATAATCTAATGAAAAATTACTAGACATGACTTACATGACTTATTGTGTGATCATTTCATAATAGATAAAATATTGAATCATGTTGTACACCTGAAACTAGTATGTCATTTGCCAATATACTTCAATAGAAAAGTAATAAGAAGAAGAAAAGAAAAATTACTAGACATGCAAAGAAACAGAAAATATTTTGCCATAACCGGGGGGGGGGAAATCTGTCAATAGAAACATATGCAAGAATGACATAGATGATGGAATTAACAAACACTTTAACATAATTATTATAAATATATTGTAGGATATGAAGGAAATAGGGAATATAGTGATAGAATGGAAGATACAAAAAAAGATCCAAATAGAAGTTATAAAGATTAAAAACACAATACCCAAAATGAAAAAAATTGTAATGAAATTAAGAACAAATTAGACACAGCAGAAGATCTGTAAACTTGAAAAAGCCACAGACACTACCCAAAATAAAGAGGAAGAAAAACTGAAAAAATAAAAGTACAGAGCCCCAGTGAGCCGTGTGAAAGTATGAAATTGGGTAATGTGCAATTAGTTAAGCGTCCAACTCTTGGCTTTGGCCCAGGTCATGATCTCATGGGTTGGGTGAGGGATGAAGCCCCACAATGGGCTCCACATTCAGCAGGAGTCTGCTTGAGGATTCTCTTCCTCTGCCCTTCCCCCAATTCCATGCATTCACATGTGCTCTTATTCTCCAAATAAATAAATCTTAAAAAAAAAAAAAAAAGGAACCTAGGAATGAGAGAAGAAAAATGAAGGACATAAAAATTACTGGCCAAACATAATGGCTGCATTTTTTCTAAACGTGATTGAGACCATAAACCCACAGAAGCTCACATAACCCCCAGCAAAAGAAACAAAACTGCATGAAGACACGTATAATCAGGTTGTTAAAAACTACAGATAGAGAAATCTTAAAAGTATCCAGAGAAAAACATATTTTATACAGAAAAAAGTGATGGTAGACTTCTTGTAAAAATCTGCAATCCCAGAGAACAACTGAATGATACTATCTTAGATTTGCTATCTTGACTGGGAGTTGGTGGCAGTTCAGCACCAATAAAAGTTTGGGTAGGGACTACCAGTACTTTACCAGCCACCAGTGATAGTCCCCTCATTATGAGACAGCCATTGACTGATCCAGCTCCAAAATTCTATTTTAGTCACCTTCCTGGACTAGTCTTAGTTCTATTTTAGATCATGTTCCCTGTATTTTGAGATTAATATTTGCATAGAAGCTTACTGGGAAGTACACTCAGGAACACTTGTAAGAAAGTGATGGAGTTGGGATGGGGCAAAAGAAAAAGTTGAACTGCAGTGCAGCTGAGACCATGAGTGGCTGTGAAGGTCGGGTGGCTCTTCAGAATTGTCTCAACTGAGAGAAAGGGTGGGCCTTTGTACCTTTATGTAAACCAGTCACTGAATATGGGTTGTTTCTGAAGAGGAGGTGTAACCTTAGGTGAAACAACTCCCTTCCGCCAAGCACACAATTCCTAAGGAGGACTGCAGCCAATATTCCTGGCAGCTGGGAGAATTAATGACAGCACTGAATGGAGGTCTATACAGAACACTTCATATTCACCACAGAGGATCCCTAGCATTAAAATGAACAAAAAGCAGCAGCGGATGGGGGGTGAGGGTGGGGAGGATTTGTGTTAATATGAGAGAAAGAGGGACAAAGGAGAGGTGTGAAAATCTGTTTTCAGTTATTTTTTTACTTTAGTGTTTACTAATTCTAATTTCTCTTATTAAAAAGTAATGCCTGTCTGTTGTAGATGATTTAGAAATGAAATTTTAAATCACCCATAATCTTATCAACCAGAATCAACCCTATGAAAATCTTGGAGTTCCTTCTCCAGAACTTTCTGTTCTTAATGACTCAAGAGAAAGTAGCTCTCTTTGTCTTCTAAACTTATATGATTGGTTAGGATTAAAGACTGACAATAATTTTTCCTAAAAATTCATGATGTAGCTAAAAATATAAAGACCTGCCATTCTTGCTCATTATATACAATGTCTCAGACGTGTGTATTTGTGGGTTTTCATCAGCTTCCAGGTTACTTGGAAATTCTAAAGACCGCATTCATCTTTAGAATTTAGCAGTCTCAATCTGTCTCATGATTCTTAAGTGACCTGATTTGTCAGGCAGCACCTTATGCTCAAGCAGAGCCCAGTTTCTCTTCCCTAGCTTAACTGATATTCTTGTGTCCCCTCCACAAAGACTTGTATTCCACCTATTGCCAGGCTAGAACATTATCAAGCATTATACTTACTGTTCATTAAATTTCAATGTCAAACAAGAAATTGGAAGGAATTACACAATTTATAAATCACCCAAATGTTGGTTGAATTTAACTTTTGGATTCACTGTTGAATAATTCCTAAAATGACTATCCTTTGTTTCGTTTATTTAAACTATGAGGAAGTTTGATTTTGGTGACATGGGCAGCAGTGCCATCTGCAGGTCTCCTCTGATGCAGCTCTTACTAGTCTTGGGTTCTCAAAAGGGATTTGACTCTACTGAGTATTTATGGCTTTATAATGTCAAATGCAAAGTGATATTAAGTACAAATTTAAGAAGCATAAATTTACAGGTACAGATCCCTGTTAGGGATTTTTTTAAATCACTGAGCTAATATCAATTGTCATATTCATATTTATAGCCAAAATATTAAACGTAATGTATAGGACCTAGAATGTATATTGAATGAAAATAAATATTGGGATCATAGAGGACTGGGCTCTAATCGTGGCTCTATTACTTACCAATTGTGTGACATTAAAAATTTTAATCTCTCTGACATGAAGTTTCCCTATTTATAAAATGAGAATACTTCCTTTTTGACAGCTTTGAGAGCTCGAATGAGATAATAGGTATAAAGTGCCTCATGTAGAATATGCATACAATGTGCCCCAGTGAACAGTAGTTCCCTTTCCCTTAAAATTAAAACAAATTTAAAAAAAAGTCTAAAGTCTATTGTCTTCCTCCCCAGTCAGCTTAAGAGTTGTAAAATGTATTGTTACCTATGGGGGGAGAATGCAGTTTGAAGGAACGGTCTTCTTAGGATGCTTATTATCCACCCTGCTCTTGGCTTTCATTTTTATGTCTTTTAAATTTTAAATCTATATAGATATAGACACCTGCAAAGAATATTTCTGCAAGATATTTACAAGAAATTGATAAGCAGTGATTGCTGAATCTGGGGGATATGAAGCCTTAGTTTTTAATGTGTATATCTTTGGAGCTGTTCTAAATTTTATCATGTACATTTTTTCAAATAAATAAATATGAATATCTGGAAAATGGAAATATATGAGATTATCCTTATATAAAAAATGAATAATTCCTTCTCCCTACCCCCAAACCTTTGCTTCTCACTTCTAAATGAAGCAGTACAGAAAAGGAGAAGGGTTGACTGAACAATTCAGATGTGGGATAAACTTTCTGAAATCATAATATATACTCTCAAGGGAACCTGTATTATGTAGTAGACAATTATTTCTATTCACAGACTTTTATGCAAAGAATTCAGAAAAATCTTTGCCTCGGCGGGAATTTTATCGTCTATGTGGAAAACCTGACATAAGTACAGTTACCTTGCTGAATACTAGACCAAGACAAGATCCTTTACTTACCTGACAATTAGGACATGTTGTAAGCATGAATCATGCTATGATGATCCATCCATAAAGTCCAGGCTGAGCTAGAAGAAATACAGTAAAATCTGTGCTATCTGGAAGATACAGACTAGAATAAGTGGTAATTGATCATTTTACTTCTTGTTTCCAAAGACCTCTGAATCAAATTAATTAGCCTTTGTTAACATCTATTATGTTATTGTGTATTATTGACAGTCAACAGTCACCACTCCCACCCACCCTTCACCTAACTGAATCAGACTGTCCTTAGTACTTAACTGAGGCACCCCCCTGCCAACTAAGTGGCTCTCCTGTGTGTGCTGCCAAAAGACCTCATACCTACATCCAGTACTGAGCTTACCACAATTTGTTAAAATAATTTTTTATATGTCTGTCTCCTTCCATTAAACCATGAGTTTCTAGAGGCTAGGAACTGGCTTGTTCATTTTTATTATCTCTAATACCTATCATGGTCCCTAGCATATATTTAAGAGAGACCCAACAGATGTTAAATGAAATAAATGGCTAGCTGGATGGATCTGTCTTGGGCAGGGGGTACCAAAGTCTCTACGTGAGATTTTGCAGAGCAGATGTTTCAGAAAATCCCTCTTCTACAGTGTCTATCATTTTCACAGAACTGATCAGTATTCTGATCCTCATTTTTCACAACTCTGTATTTGCGAACTCATCTACTCAATAACATGTATTTCTAACCCTCAGATTAATACTTGCGGCACTTTCACAGTCATCCCTCGACACACTCTGAGTGGCGTAATATTTGCATCACCAACACGTGTGTTTCCAACTGAGGCTGAACAAGGTGATGCTCTGCCTTCTTATTTCAGCTCTCCTGCTATAAATCATTGTCCTTTTTTGGCAGTCTATGTGGTGCCATGTGGGTTTTTTTCCCATTATTGTGCTTTTTGTCTGTGATTTTACTGTTTATATGAACCCCAAGCACAGAGCTGAAGTACTGTCTAGTATTCCTAAACATACGAAGGCTGTAATGTGCCTTACAGAGAAAATGCATGTGTTAGATAAACTTCACTCAGGCATCAGTCAGGCACTGTTGGCTGTGAGTTAATGTATCAACAAAATATATTAAATAATGTAGCTTTTATACAAACGCACATAAAATAAGGTTATGGATTAACAGATTGATGAAAATGTGACAAGAATCTCACAGGAACCTAAATCTGTTATTACCCTAGGAGCAAGTCTTCGGTATTTGCTAATTCGGTGTTCATGGTGACTTTATAGAACATTATTGCAAATAATGAGAATCTGCCACATTGTCATATTTTTACAAAACAGTGGAGGTGTCATACCTGATTTTTCCCCTCTACATTTCTATATTTCCCATATTTATTGTAAACATGCTAAGTTTATTATAAGAATATATATATCGTTGGAGATAGTGTGGTATGAGTACAAACATTGATTTAGCAGTCAAACCTCAGTTTGAATTACTGCTCTGTCATTTATTTACTAGCCATGTAACTTGGGAAAACTTATTTAACTTTTCACAGCTTGTTTTCCCCTTGTGTAAAACAGTGATGGTATCATATACCTTGGAGAGTTTTTTGAGGATTAGAAACACTGTATTTAAACTGTCTAGCTCATAATATGGTACACAACACACCTCCAATTAAAATGTATCTATGAATATTGTTAGCTTTCTCCTAGGACCAAATCGTTAGCTTTCTCCTGGGCTGAAGCCCAGGCCTTGGAGGCTCACAGGTCTCTGGACAATAGTGTTTCATCCCAGTTGTTAACCCCACTCACAAACACAAGTTTTTTAGATTTCTCATCTTCTCTCCACTTGTGTTCATTCTATCAACTATTTTTTGAGTGTCCACAATGTGCAGGAAATTTTCCAGTGGGGAATAAAGCAGACAAGATCTCTGCTTCCTGGTGTGACATATCACATGACTTAGCCCTTTGTAGAACTACAGTGACTTTGACCTCAGCTTATGTATCCCATCAAATACCGGGATACGGGGCCTAAAAAACATCATATTCTAGGAAGAGCTTCCTTTTTGAATCAAGTCCCATCAGATATTTGCTTAGGTACAGCCCCAGCTGTTTGCCTCCTAAACTGTTTAATATGTGTAGCATGATAGTGCTTGATTTTCCAACAACTCCCCAAAGCTTGTTTCACATACTCCCTCCTTTTAAAAATTCATATTCTCCTCTCTCTCTACCAAGCTGGGAAGATTAAAGTAGCAGTACATTTTTAACAGGCCAGTCTGAGATGGTCAATAGGATCTGACTATTGATAAATTTAGCAAATTTCTTAAAAGGAAGCTCTATTTCAGAAAGGAGTTTTTGAGAATTAACTGAATCCACATCTCAGGTAAGTTTAATAAGAATGATTTAACTTGGACATAATCCATGACAAAATGTATGCTTCTAAAAATAAATTCATAATGGGAGTTCCACATGGCCTCCCGTACAGGGAGAGGTAGCAGTATGCTTCTGTGTGTCTTTTGTCCCCCAGTCCTGATCTGTCAACTGTGTTGTCCTGTTCCTTAGTATCAGGGCACTTGAGATGTCACTATCTGTGCACGACGTGTTGTCCAAGAGGCTAAGGTTGTCCATGTATGGTTCAGTATGCCATTGCTGCCATTACTAGTACAGCTTTGCTGACTTTACCCTTTTATCTTGTCTCTGCTTTTATGTTGCATTCCACTTTTCTCCTGCACACTGCAATGTCCTCTCTGTGCATTCTCTTTTCTTTTCCTTTAGCTATCAGCCATGTTGGAGAGACCATTTACCTTTGGGAAATGATTTTCTTTTATCACCAACGCCCTCACCATGTGTTTCTTCTGTAACACACCCTGGGTCTTGGGAACAAGAAACAGTAAGTAGTTGGGGGTTTTTGTTGTTGTTGTTGTTGTTGTTGTTGTTGTTGTTTTCATTCCAGAACATCCTGGGCCATAGCTACACAGCAGGGATCAAAGCAGGCACACATCAAAAACACCCCAACTGAGAGGAGCAGCCTGAAGCTTCAGTGCCTCCGGCTCTTGTTAGCATCACTGCCTGTGAGTCATGTATATCTCATCTCATCTTTCCCCTGTTTGCTGTTCCTTCTCCAGTCTCTGCAAGAAATCTGCTCTTTACCAAACGTTCTTAACAATTAAAGATTAAAAACAAAAACAAAAACAAAAAAACCCTCCTTCAACTTTTCCCTCCTTTCTTCCTCATATAATTAGTAATAGATAAATAATTTCAGTGATACTTACTCATTTGACAATTCTTAAGCCCTTATAGTGTGCCAGGTACTATGCTAAGTATTGAGGCTAGAAAAATGAATGGCACACTCCCTGCTCTCAAGGAGCTTTTGAGTAATGGAGCAAGGCAACCAACACATAGAGAGTTCTAATACAGTGTAACAAAGTCAATGGTGGAGGCAGGCAAAGGGTGATTTGGGAGTCAATAGGAGGGACACCATTTCTCAGATGAGGTGATGCCCCTCACTGAGTATTTTTCCAGGCAAAGGTGCTGGGATGTTGAGAAGGGGTATGCAGGAACAAGACCTTGTAGAAAGGGGCAAATCTCCACGATGAGAAATAACAGATTTGTTCTGTTAGGGAGAAGTAATAGAAGCAGGATTGCTGAACTATGCATCTGAGGCAGGGAGTTACTGGAGATCTAGCTGGGAAGAAAGAACATCATAAAAATTTATCTGACTCATATTCAAAAACTTGGGCTTTATCCTATAAGGATGAACTTTACTAAAATGCAACCTCCTTGTGTCCAGGTGAATAACAGGCCCCCAAATAAGTTCATGTCCTAATGCCAAAAACCTAATGCCTTATATAACTTAAAAAAAAAAAAACCTTCACATATGTGATTAAAATAAAGATCCTGAGATATAGCAATTATCCTGGATTATCTGGGTAGATCCAATATAATCACAAGGATTCTTAGAAAAGAAAAACAGGAGGAGTATCAGAGACAAAGAGATGTGAAGATGGAAGCAAAAAGCAGAGAAGAGAAGATGCTGTGCAGCTGGCTTCAAGACAAGAAAGGGTCACAAGTTAAAGAATATAGGCAGCCTCTAGAAGCTGAAAAAGTCAAGGAAATAGATTCTCTCCTGGAGGCTCCAGATGAAAGTAACCAGTACAACCAATTTAGACTTCTGACCTCTAGAACCATAAGATAATAAACTGGTGTTGCTTTAGCCACTAAGTGTGTGGTAATAATAAGAAATTAATATAATATAATTCCTTAAGACTAGGAGTTTTGGGGGTTTTTTCTTCTATATCTTAAATAGTACCAGAATGCACCACCCCAAAATATGCCTCTTTGGCATATGGGTTATTTTGAGCCAAAGGCTACTGAGAACCAGAACACCCAGAAAAAGATCTAAAATCAGGGCACACGTTTCCCTTTTGTAAAAGAAATTCACATTTATGAAGAAAATTTCCATTTCCAAAGATGTCTCCCTTTCCTATGCCAGGAAGCAGAGAATTCAGCAACTCACCAATAGAGAAGGCATGACAAATCTGGTTAACAAACCCTATCAAACCTTACTAAACTCTTGTTTACCATACATCTTCTGGTCACCTTCCCACAGCTTGCCTATCTTCCCAAAAGCCCTCTACCCCTTTATCAACCACCCCCGAAATGTAAAAGCTTAACACAATGACTATTTCTTTAGCTCACAATTCTGCAGTTCAGCCATCTCAGCTGGGCTCAGAAGGACAGTTTTTCTGGTGTTCCCTGATCTGGTATGGCCTCGGCTGAGCTGAATCATCTTCATTTCATGTAGTCTCTCACATTCTAAGCAGGCTAGCCTGGGTTTTCTTCATGGCAGTCAAAAGTCCCAAGACAGAGAGCGGAGTTGTGCAATTCCTCCGGAGGATTAGGCCTAGAACTGGCACAGTATCTCTTCTACTGCATTCTGTCACTCTAAGGAAGTCACAGTCCAGCCCACATTCAAGGAGCTAGGAAACAAATTCCATCTCTTGATAGGAGGACTTGTAAAGACAGATTGCATGGGGCATGGATAAGGGCCACCATTTGTCATCAGTCTTCCACATGATCCAATGTCTGTCTTACCCCAGCATCATAACTACTCTCCTTCTGAAACGACAGTAATAATAATAAGCTAACATTTATTGAGCACCTGTTGCCAGGCAGTATTCTGAGCACTTTGTGTTAATAATGTGTTTTATTCTCATAAGAACTCTTTGAGGTAGGTATAAGTATCATTGGCACATTAAAAGAGGAAGCAGAGTCACAAGGAGGTAAAATAATTTAAGAGAACCTATCCACCAGGAAAAAAAAAAAAAAATCTCAGAGGATAAGCCATGTGATGTTGATGAGAATTAAGCCAGAATTGAAGCTCTCCAGATCATCTGAAGGCATGAACACTTTTCCATAGCCTCCTGTCACAACAAAAGGCATTTCTTTTCCACAAGATTCAGAGGCTAAAAGCACTCAAGAAAATGAGGTTGTCCCACTACTGTTACAGAGATATTGTACATCTACAATCTCAAGCCATTGATTTTTAAGAGGCAAATTTTTAAATCATCTTTAATGGAAAGAATTCCTTTGTGTAAGTTTTCTTCACCATCCCTATGGAATCCATTTTTGTTTTAATTCCAGCAATATGAGTCAGGTGACAATGATGACAGACACAGGGAATATCAGGAAATATAGGGACTTATAATTTGACACAGAAGGTAAACTTGAATTAATTAGACAATACTAGAGGAAGCACCAACTAGGTAATTCTAGAGCATTGAGCCTTTCCTCAGAGCCAATAATGTCCCTGAATGACCTCCACTTTGAAGCATGCTCTAACCAACAAGACGAAGGTCCCTGTTTCTGTGTCTGATCTACCTCTGATCTTGCCTTTTAAGCTTTTCTCCCCCAATACCAAGCATTATTTTTCAACCTTGCCTAATCTATCAACCCAGACCTAATGATTCTGAATCTCTCTCTGAAGAGATTTGGCAAACACTACCTTACCTATCATGTAGCATGATTTTACCTAATATGACTATTTGAATCTAGCATGATTACACTGTAGTTCTGATTGGCTTGACTGAGTCCTAAAAGCTGGATTCACGAAAATTGGTTTCCATGGTAAGAAGTAAATTTTGCCTGTGAACTCAGCATAGGCATTCATATTGGGTATGGTTCAACTGGGAGACAAGGCCTGGAGCCCCAACCCTGATAATCAAAAGTGACATAGAAAAGTGCTATAATGGGGGTGCCTGGGTGGCTCAGTCGTTAAGCATCTGCCTTCGGCTCAGGACGTGATCCCAGCATCATGGGATCGAGCCCCTCATCAGGATCCTCCGCTGGAAGCCTGCTTCTCCTCTCCCACTCCCCCTGCTTGTGTTCCCTCTCTCGCTGGCTGTCTCTATCTCTCTGTCAAATAAATAAATAAAATCTAAAAAAAAAAAGAAAAAAAAGAGAAAAGTGCTATAATGGCATCCATATGGGCCACACATGGGCTGTCAGAAGTAAACATTCTCTGATGGGAAGAAAAGATTAAGATTGATAAATATGAAAACGAATATGCTTTAACATACCCTAAATCTAGTTGCTATATTCCATACTGAGGCCATTTCAATTGTGACTAAATTGAGAGTAAAAGCAGTGAGACTTCGGGCTTTTACTAATAGGTTAGATAAATAATCTTTTTGAACTTTAATATCCTAACATGTAAAGTGGGAGGTTTTACTAGATTATCTCTAAGATCCTTTATACTAATCTTGGATTCTAAGTCTAGTCTAATGATAGTCTAAGTCTATACTAATCTAGTCTAGTCAAAATATAACAAGTCACTGGTATGACTGAAATGTTTATTGAATTGATCGTAGTTTTACTATACTAATCTGAATGGTTAATTCAATAGAGACCAACAAATCTATTTATTTCTGTGAAGCCAGCTAATATTTCCAACTATCCAAGTTTGGATATGGGTCAGGGAGGAAGAAAGAACTCCTTGTCACTTCCTTTTCTGTTCACCTCTTATCTTTCCAGAACCTCTGAAGGGGTCTGGCAGTCCAATGACTGATTAGTTTCATCCATTCCAAAGTAGAGAATTCATTTACTGCCCTTCAGAGAAGAGATCACACCCCTGTTTCTTCTACCCTATTTCAAATGTGAACTTTATACTGGTTCTTTCAAATCTATGATCTGCTAGTTATGAGTTTCACAGCCATAATAATCTAAAATAGATCTTTTGAATATAACAGTTAAAATGTAATTTCAGTACAATTGGAGCCTTTCTAATTGGTTATTAAAAGAAATTCCTAATTAAATAAAACACCTCTAATTAATGAATATAAATAATAACACATTAGGCACTCAGAAATGTGTCCTTATGCAAAAATATATTTATAAAGTAATTTAATAGGGCACCTGGGTGGCTCAGTCAGTTAAGCATATGCCTTCAGCTCAGGTCATGATCCCAGGATGCTGGGACTGAGTCCCATGTCGGGCTCCCTGCTCAGAGCAGAGCCTGCTTCTCCCCCTCCCTCTGTTTCTCCCCTCTGCTCACTTTCTCTCCTGCTTGCTCACTCTCAAATAAATAAATAAAATCTTTTTTAAAAATTAAAAATTAAAAAGTAATTTAACTAAACAGGAGATGATTCAAACAAAAAATTTAAAGTATTTATTCAGAAGGATGAACACTAAAAATCAAAGTGATTTTTGAATCACTAGATTCTTTGAATAATTGCCTCAACTATAGACAACCGGGCAGTTATGATTAATTTAGCTAACAAAAGATTATAAAAGATTTACAGTGGGGGAAAAAATGTTAGCAAATCTGACTGAATGTGCATTTCTGCATTTATGATTGATGCCAGAAAAAGACATTGTAGTAGCTTCATGGAATATCTCACAGCTCTAATGCACATTTTTGTGCCATTATCAGCAACATTGCAAACTACTCATCAAAACTTGCATGGTAAGCTATTAGTACCTACTGATTTGGTTATTTTTACCCCTCAAACTACTTTTTTTTCATATGTGAAATTAGCAGAGTTTGGAAATAAGTAATTCAACAAGTCTGCTTTGAGCATCTTTAATGGGTTCTTTTCTGATATTTCACTTTTTCATAATTATATGTGATGTCTTATCAAATATTTGGCCAAATGTTTATTATAAAATATCGTTAAAGCTCCATAAATTATGCACACCTTTACCATGTTTTCTTTTATGCATGGCTTTTCTCCTTCTCTTCCCCTGCATGCCCTTGTACTATTCTGTTGATTACACGGAAGGGCCTTTGGAGAAGTAACTTAATTCTGGCAGAGGTTTTCAACCTGACATCTCATTTTACAAACTTGATTGGAATTCAGGGTATTGAATCACGGCTTGAATAGTTCGGGCCGAGCTAAAGCATTCTATTGCACAAATACCCTAAAAAAAAAATCTGCTTGCCCATTTTCTACCATGGCCCAAGGCCATCTGGGTATAAAATATCTACTTTATTGAACAGGCCGTTTTTTTTTTTAAATGGGTATTCTCTTCACAAACCACGATAATAACATCCTCATCAGATAAAGATATTACCTTGCTAAATAGGCTTACCTTTTCCTTTTGTTCAGTTATGCTCCCAGAGTCATTTTGACATGGTGAATTAGCCTTGAGAAGGATGAGGTGTTGTTCATTCATCTCTTCAGTCATTCATTCCTAGGTATTGTTCTAGGTCCTAGAGACCCATACGAGGATCCTGCTGTCTAGGACATGGTCCACAATTACCTGCTGCCTTTTTAAATTTTATTTATTTATTTATTCATTCATTCATTCATTCATATTGGAAGATCATAGAGCTACCTTTGCCATATTATGAAGTAAATACTGGACATTGCTCAAGTGTACCTATAATTAGCTTCTCACTTGTTTGAATTTTGGAAGTACTACTGTTCATTTGTTTAAATTTGAAGGCAAAAACAAAAACAAAAAAAAACCTTGAAGTCCTCATAGAGAACTTCACATACTGAGCACACATACTGAGCACATATACTGAGCACATAACCCTATTATTATTACACACCAACCTCAGTTGGACTTGAGAATAAATGTGCTGGCTATTTTGACTGGTAGGTGTCAGGGCAGTGACCTAAAAGTAACCAAAAGATCCATTTATCCAAAATGACTTCCTTGACAGTCAACCTTAATACAGATAATTTATACCGTTCATTCACCTATTTCTCCATTCATTTATTCACTTACTAACAACAGCTATATGTTCTGCATTGTGTTAGACAGAGGGGATAAAAGGCTAAATAAAATGACCTACTCTTGATGTAGAGAAGCTGACAGACTGGTTAGAGAAACAGATAAATAAATTGCCAATTATAATATTATACGGGCGCTATAACAGGGAAATACAAAACTGTGAGGTAATACATATCATATGTTGTATATTCTTGGGGTCATGTTGTCTATCCTAATGAAATAACATCTCAATGAATGCAAAAAATAATAAATTAGGCAATCAAACACTTGTCCTCATGCAAACTGTAATGATGTTTGATGAAGAAAGGGACTTTGTCTTTAGATTCACCATCATATAGATAGTGTATGACACTATTTATATCTTACAAGTCTTATATCTTACAGTGGCCTTTTTTAAGTTTCTTGCCTCCTGCATTATCTTACCTCCATTATCATGATATTAACCTAATGCTATCAGTCATAAAATTCCATCATCTCACTTTCCCATTTCCAAAGATATGCAACACAAGCCCCCCCAAGCTGTACTATATGAAGTTCAAACAGTTCCCTAAAATTTATTTCAAAACAAATATTTATCAATTGGTGAACCTCAGTCCCAACCAAAATTAAGCACTAAAGACTAGATTTATCCTCTTGCCAGAAATAATAAAAAAATTAAAACAACAGTATCCAGGACATTCGACATCATCCAATAAAAAACAATGACCATTAAACAAGGTAAGCCATCTGATTGTACCAGTTTAGTGCTATGAAAGGTTTCTGTGCTGTGATGCTCTGAAAGTGAATCTAGATAGAGCCTAGAAGATTCTCTGAGTTGAGAAGATGAAGCTTAGAATATGGGGAGAATGAGGTGACTTAAAGTTCACAGGAAGGTGTCTTATAGAGGGGGAAATCTATAGAGAGAGAATTCTGAAGCTCTGCATCATGTCCCCCCATAAGCATTCTGCTGAAATATTTACCAGTGCTTTTATGTAAGCAAATTACCCAAAGCCAAGAGAATCACCTGACTAGATTAGAGGTAACATAGCTAGTCACCCACACAGAGCTGAGAATAGGACCTATTTATTCCCACCATGCAGACTAGAAAATCTCATTAGTGATGGAGAATTTGGTAGACCACACAGAAAAGTTCAAAAATTGGCCTTACACTGAGCACTGCTTCAATCCCACCTAAGAAATCTTAAAAACAAAACTCAAAGGGACCTGTTTCCAAAAACATTGAGTCCCAGAACAAAGCACAAGACCATTTAAAGGAATACAAATAAATCTAGCAACCAATGAGGTAAAATTTTAAATGCCTGGTATGCAATAAAAAATTGCCAGGCATGCAAAAAAGCGGAAAAATATAACCCATAATCAAGATAAAAATGAGTAAATTGACACTGACACATATGTTCTAATTACCAGAGTGGTATATTAAAACATTCAAAAATTTAAGTAGAGATATGGGAGATATAAAAAAGACCCAAACAGAAATTCTAGAGATGAAAACTATACTGTCTGATCTGAAAATACACTAGATGGTATTAATAATAACAATAACAAAAACTGATTAATCCAAAAGAAGGCAGCAAAAAAAAGGAGAGGGGAGACAAAGAACAGAGAAGAGGAACAGACAACAACAAGATGATAGGCTCAAATTTAACCACATCAATAGTCACATAAAATATGAACGGTCTACATATCCCAACTAAAAGGCACATCTTGTCAGATTGGATAAAAAAGCAAGACCAAACTATATTCCACCAACAAGAAATTCAATTTTAAACATACACACATAAATAGGTTTTAAGAGATGGTTCTTTGAGATGATCAATAAAATTGATAAAACTCTAGCCAGATTATCAGTGAAAAAAAAGGGAAAAGGTACAATTACCAATATCAGGAATGAAAGATGCACCATAACTACAGATTCTATAGATATTAAAAAATAATATGGAATTCTTATGCACATTAGGCCAGTATATTCACTAACTTAGATGAACTGGTAAATTCTTTGAAAGACACAAATTAACAAATCTTATGAAATAGATATCTCAAATGAAATAAATATATAACCTAGACTCCTATCTCTATTAAAGAAATAGAATTTGTCATTAAAACCCTGTAAAAAAAAAAAAAAAAAGCTTCAGGCTTAAATGGCTTTACTGATGATGTCTACCAAACACTGAAGTGAGAAATAATAGTAATTCTGTACAAAGTTTTACAGAAAAGTTAAGTCCTGATAACAATTTCCAACTCATTTTTCGAAGCCATCATAAACTTAAGACAAAAACATTAAAAGAATAAATACAGTATAGACCAATATCCTACATGAACATAGAGGTAAAAACTCACAAATAGAATCTAAAAGTTGATAAAAAAAAAATGATAATACATGTTTCTGGGTTATCCTAGAAATGCAAAGCTGGTTTAATATTCTGAAAAAATAAACATAATTCACCATATTAACAAACTAATAAACAATATTCATATGATAATGAATACAGAAAAGGCATTTGACATAATCTAACAGCCATTCTTGATTCAAAACCTTCAATAAATAGAAAATTTACTCAACCTGATAAAGGATATCTATGAAAAAAGCTATAGGTAACATCATACTTTATGGTGAAAGACCCAATATTTTCTAAGATTAGGAACTAGACAAGGATGTTTTTTCTCATCACTTCTATCCAAAACTGTCCTGGAGGTTCTAGCCAGTGCAATAAGACAAGAAAATAAAAGAAATAAAAAGCATCTAGATTGGAAAGAAAGAAGTAAAACTGTATTTATAGCAACATGATTTTCTACTAGAAAATACGATGGAATCTACTTTAAAAGCTGCTAGAGTAAATGAGTTTAGAAATATTGCAGGACACAAGATCAATTTACAAAAATTAAATTTATTTTCATATGCTGGCACCTAACAAGCAGAAATTCAAATTTAAAAACTACCATTTACAATAGCATAAAATATTTAGTAACTACTTACTAAGTCCTGGGCTTTACCATACAATGACAAATAAATAGGGGCACTATCTCAAGTATCTCTCTAAGTAAGGAAACAAACACAAAAACAGATAATACACTGTGATAAGTAAAGGAATAAAGATATGTGTGGACATTCAGTCAATTATTAACAATTTTCTCCTATCAGTAAACTTATTTTCCCATTATCTGAGAATGACCCATAAACAATCTAAAATTTTGTAAACTGGATTAGCACAACCAGGATTCCTCATGCTATTAGAATAGCTCTTTTTCTGATGTTCATGTGCCTGAAATTAAGAGGATAAGTCATTCCTAAACCACGTTTAAGGTTCTTTTGTCCAATAAACCAGTTCTCCGACCCAGAAAGGGTGAAAAAAATCTGTTCTAAAAGATTTCAGCTGCCCATTCTTCTTTGTATTTGTACCAACTGGCAGAACCAGAGACTTCAAAGGGGACTAAGGCCTTAAATAGCTGAGGCACCATTAATCCACTACAGCTGGCCCAGATCCTCTTTTGTGCTTTCTGCGTGTGTGTGAATCAAGAGCTAATTAATTAAAATAAGACTATAATCAAGATTTTAAGGAAATATTTTAAATTCTTTAGAGAAAACAAACCCAAATCCTTAAGCACTCACTTATTAGCACAATATTAAGATATTCTTGTGCTCAAATCAGTAAGGCTGTTCTTTTAGTGACCTAAACTAACTTGGTTAAACAAATAAGCCTTATTGAGTTCTTATACTGATGCCCTGAGCATATAGGGTCTACATTTTTAAGATATCAGATGTCAAAACATAGCACACCCAAGCCAGGGACTACGAACAACTTAAACTATTACTCACATAAGTATGTGCAAACAAGGGGGATTCCCTGAGCGATGAGCAGGACCCACCAGTAAGAGGGCAGTCTGATATCTACTAGAGAGGAGAGAAGACAGAGTGTGCGTGGTCAGGGGACTTGATGCATGTCTCCTTCCCCATGACATTTTTTCTTACGATTTTATTTATTTATTTGATAGAGAGAGACAGCCAGCGAGAGAGGGAACATAAGCTGGGGGAGTGGGAGAGGAAGAAGCAGGGTCCCAGCAGTGAAGCCTGATGTGGGGCTCGATCCCAGAACGCTGGGATCACGCCCTGAGCCGAATGCAGACGCCTAACGATTGCGCCACCCAGACACCCCTCCTTATGACATTTTTTAATGATGCCAGGGTAGTCTTAGTTTTGGCAGTGATGGGGAGACAAAAGGGGCAAGATAAGTTGCCTCACATGTGATTTATGGAGGTGCAGCAGAAGCAAATGCAGAGCTTTTGCTAGTCTATTGGTTTTCACCCTAGGGGAGCAGCTGGGGTGGCTTCCAGTTTCTATCCTGACAGGTGTTGAATGGTTTGGCCAAATGTCATTGTGCTGGGTGATTTAATTTGTCCTGCAATAATCAGGAAGCTTACAAACTGAAGTGGAAGACAGACATGCTAACAAATGAAACAACATAATGTGATATATACAAAAGTGGACTTATATAAAATTTTCCCAAAAAGTACAAAAGAGGGCATTCTACCTGAGGCATCACAGGAAGGTGATGCTCTATCAGGGTTGTGACAGAAACCAGGCATTTACCAGATGGGCAAGGGAAGCAAGGGAATTCCAAGCAAAGGAGCTAAACTGTATGAAGAAAGGGAAACATGAAATGGTACATGATTGATGAGGAGCAATGAAGAGTTTGGTACTGCTGGAGCACAAATGAAAGAAGAGAGGGGCAGATAAGGACACAAAGACATAGGCAGGGATCAGGGTGTGGGGGATTTTATAGCTTTGCTAAAGTGCTTGGACTTCATCCAGTAAGTAATGCAGGCCTCTCAAAAGGCTCTAAGAAGGGACATGGTCTAATTTTCCTTTAAGAAGAATGACTCTGGTGGTGTTGCTGAGGAATAGTTGAAGACACAGATTAGGGACAAGTTAGCTGGGAGCTTACAGGAACATCTGTCTACAGGGAGCACTAAAATATTATGGAGCATGTAATAAAATCGAGAAAATAATATTTACCAGAATTTACACATTTAGTTGAAAGTAATACTTATAAGAATGCAGACTGGAATCAATCTACAATCACAGACTGGAATCAGTCTGCAATCACAGACTGCTTTGGTTTGAATCCCATCTCCACTGAGCAAGCAAGTTCCTTCAGGGTAAGGAGGATCAGAGGTGCTTTAGGAGGGGAGAACAGACAAGTCCTATGGAGCAGATGAATATCTTACAGCATCTCAAATTTAGTCAGAAACTTGTGATATACCCATTTCCACTCAACCATTCCTCCCCTAGTCTTAAAGAACAGTTTAATTCAGTTGCTAAAAACCCTATTTAGTTCTCCTATGCATCCGAATACAAAGCAGCCCAAATTCTTCATCTCTCCCTGTATCCGTGACCTTGCTATGTGACACTATAGTTCTCACTAAAGGCAGAGACTATTTTCATAACTCTTGAGATATGGGCTGGTCTCATGACTTGTTTTGGCTAATAGAAGGCGGTGGAAGTGACAGTGTTACCAGTTCTGAGCCTAGCCCTTAAGAAGCTTTTTGTATTTCTACTTGCTCACTTTCATCTCTGCCATGGGCAGGAGAATATGCCCAGGTTACCCTACTGGACAAACAGGTGTGGTAAAGCCAATTTACCCCACTCATTCCAGCTGAGACCTAGGGATTAGTCAACAGCCAGGCAAATCCAATGATGAGAGCAAATCCAGCCAATTTCAGCAACTCTACCTAGCCAACCACCCCAGGCACTGGTTGTTGTAGGACACTTAGGTTTGATGTTGAGATTTTATGTTATAGTAGATAAATGATAGGCCCCATGACCCCATTTTCTTATATCCCAGGCATATCAATTATATAACACAAAACCAGATCTCAAATCTATCCACTTTTTTCCATCTGCATTGCTCCAGATCTCAAATCTATCCACTTCTTTTTCCATCAGCATTGCTCCAGTCTAGACTAAGATCTCAAATCTATCCACTTTTTTTCCATCTGCATTGCTCCAGTCTAGACTAAAAACCATCACCACCTCACCAGAACTATTACTGCTTTCTCTACTTCTGCTCCACTTACAATCTGTTCTTCAAATATCAGAGAGAGTGATATAAGTCAGATCACCTCAGTCATTCCTCTGCTCACAACCCTTTAATTTCTTTGTATTGTTCTCAGAACACAATCTAATCCAAGCTCTTCACCCTGACCTCGAAGCCCTGCATGGTCTGCCATGTGCCAGGATGAAAAAGTAGCTTGTATTATACTCTCAAAAATGGTTTCTTCGAAGAAATGTGGAATTGGTTCCTATTAAGAAATCTCTGCTTGAAGAAACATGCTTTACTGTTTCAATTCATGGAATATTATTTTGGTAAATGTACCAAAATACATCAAAATGAAACAGTTTCAATGAAATATTAATTAGCCATCAAAAAAGTAAAATCTTGCCATTTGCAATGACATGGATGGAGCTACAGTGTATTATGCTAAGTGAAATAATTCAGTCAGAAAAAGACAAATACCATATGATCTCACTCACATATAGAATTTAAGAAAGAAAACATGAACATATAGGAAGGCCAGGGGCGGGGGTGAGGAGCAAGGGAAACAAACCATAAGAGACCCTTTAACAGGAGAGAACAAACTGAGGGCTGATGGAGGGAGGTGGGGGTTGGGGATGGGCTAGGTGGGTGATGGGTATTAAAGAGGGCACTTGTTGTGATGAGCACTGGGTGTTGTATGTAAGTGATAAGTCACTGAATTCTACTCCAGCAACTAATATTGCTCTATATATTAACTAAAATTTAAATTTAAAAAAAATGAAGGTTTCTTTGGCAGACCCATAAATTGAACACGAAGATCTGATTTTTCCAAACAACAAAAAATTAAGGTGAAAAATAAGAGGAGAGGATGAAAGAAAAAGTAATAATAGGTTGGTGATCCAGTGTATAACAATGAAATACAGATAGACTTGAGAAAGAGGTCCACATTTGGGGCTTTAGAAGCCAAGAGGTCAAAACAATGCTTTGGAAAGGATATAGCCCAGCTGTTCTCTGACTTCACACCAAGAGAGAATACAAAGAAATGGGTTGCCCTAAGGTAAGAGGTGTTAGCTGGAAGATTAGACATGAAATCAAACTCTCTATGAACAAGCATTGGTAAATATCACTTAATACTTGTATAGAGAGTACTTTGTGCTAAAAAATGCTTTTGCATATTTTCCTTGTTTTATACCTGAAGAACTCAGGGTTCCGTGAGGGTCAGTATACAGTAATTAGCTTTCATTCTGACTTTAATCAAGCATGCTAACTTGATGACTCACATGATCCATGAGCCTATATGTCTTCAAGGAATGAATTACTATGATTTGTATTTTTAAAATGGCCCTCAAGCCACTGACCTCTAGGATTGAAATAGGTTGAAGAATAAAGGCTACCAAAGATGCAAAACTAAATGCAAACATCACCAAAAATCAATTCCTGCAATTAAGCAATGTGGTTATGGCACCAGAATACAAGGGCAGCTCAGAAATACCTATGAAATGCATTTGGTACAGTCATGGGCACCAGTCAGGTTGGTTTTCATCTTCCAGAAAATGCTCCTCAATAGAAAACGCAGTTTGTCAATGATTCATCACTCAGCTGGTATAGGTTTTCTAGCACCTGGCTGCCACAAAGCCTTCTGCTTTGGTCCCTTGCAATGCGAGGTGAAAATGAAGAAAAGCAACTCGGTTCTGACATTCTTGGAATTTCTCTTTAGTGGACTGACAGTGCACAAGTATCACAACATGGCCCATAATTCTATTCAAGAAGAGACACTTCAAAGAGAACAAAATCCAACAGAAATTGTGCAAGAGATAGACATTCCTTTGAACATTGCCTCCCAAACTGCCTACTCTGCCTTCTCTCATTCTGCTCTGTTCACCAGATATCCTCTCCATCTTCTCCACACCCTGCCTATCCTTCTATCCTTCAGATGCCAACTCGCTCTACTTCCCTATGAAGCCTTCAAACTATTACAGCCCCAGTCATCTCTTTATCTCTTTAATAAATTTATCCTTCTTCCTTCATCTCTAAATCATCTCTCCATCTCTCATACACACACACATACACACACAGAGTGTGTACTTTCTCAAGTATTTGTACTATATTTCAATCCAGAAACCAAGCGGTCATCCTATCTCTACCTTTATTTCCTCAATGTACTTCCCTTCACTTGTTTTGTCTCTGATTTATCTTGCCCAAATCTCCCATTCCAACATATTATATACAATGTAATCAAAGTAGTCTTAATAAAATGCAAATCAGATAGTGTCACACTCTTCTGAATAACACATTCCAGTGATTGCCTCTGTTCTCATAATGTGGGTCTCAATTTCTTTACATACTTTACAAAGCTCTACAAAATCTGGCCTATGGTTATCTTAAATCTGGCTTCACCTTTTGCCATTTCCCCAAATCGCATTCACTTCTAGACTTTGGTAAGTGCTACAAGCTACGTCTGAACACTCTTCTCTCCACCTTTGACTAGCTAACTTTGACATATTCTTTTTATCTCAATTTAGAGACTTCCTCAAAAATCCCTCTGGGACCTCCATATACCAATACAGATGTTCATCCTATGTGATACTACAATATCCTATATTACCATCATTTTACAGAGACAGAGCTCGTAGTTGTAAACAATGAAACCAATTTCAGTTAATCAAACAGCTACATAGCTAGTTTAAATATCAGGTAGCTAACAGAATCTCTGAGATGGCTACAGGATGGGATTTGGAAAATACCAGCCCAGTGATAATACTCCAGGTTGCACTGTAGAATGGCTCCATGGAGACACGAGGACAGCCTCGGACGGGCAGAGACCTAGCTGGTGCTGGGCACCAGGCACTACTAGCACCTCTGCCCCTTCCTCTGACTGGTGAAGCCCCAGTCACATGCCTGTGCCCTCACTGCAAGGCAGCCTGGGAAATTAAGCTCCTGTCTTCTATCTTGGGGATGCTCAGGTTGTTTTACTGAGGAGCTCTAGGCTGAGTAGTCCTAACCACTTCTTAAATTCAAAGTGGATAATGAGTTTCTCAAAAAATATTAAAGTCAGCTGGTATAGTAGATATTTTTTTTTCTGTTTTCAGAGACTACTGGCAAACAACTAATGCTTATGGAAATGTGAAGGAAATAGTGCTCTGATGCAATTTCTCTTGGAGGGCAGCACACATACCAATGAACAGGATGGTGAGGTGCAGAACAAGCGAGCATTAGTGACAAGCAAGGATATGAAGAGGGTTTCATCCCCAGCAAATCAAAAGGACGTAAAATCCTTAGCCTCATTGTAACTAGCGTGCTGAATAGGGCCAATAAGGCAATAAGGCGACTAGAGAGGGTTGGGAGTGCTACCGTATGCTTCCATAACACTCCATATTTGTTCCAATCATAACACCTATAAAATGTTATTGAATTGTTAGTTTCCTGTTTTCCTTGCAGAGTGACAACGTCTGTGATGACAGGGACAGTGCCCATCTGTCTGGCCCATAGACAATATGTAATAGATGTTTTAAAAAATAAGTAAATGAATGAATACATGAGAGTGAAGATAAGGGCACAGAGGTGGTAGAGGGAGATGAGTGCCAGAGAATGATGCCAGGTTCCAGTGGGGTGACCCGGATCAGCTCAGGCCTGATGCTAGCCACTCCCACACAGCTCCTTTCTTTCCAATCCACTTGTCATTCCCTTTGGGAAGGATTGAGGTCTCTGGAAAACAGCCAAAAAACTGTTATGGGAACGGCAAGCCCAAATAATGACTCAAGCATCAGGAGGATCTGAGTGCTGAAAGCCACTTCTGTTCCCCTTCTCTCAGCGGAGGGGGTGGGAAAACCCTAACTCCTTTCAGAGAGACTTAGAAGGCATATAAAGGCCCCTGGTTGAGGACTTGCTTCCTCATTCTGCACTTGGTGCCAGAACTCTCAATCCTCCACTGAGAGAAAATGTCCATCCAGTAAGTATCTCTGGGAGGTGTTTTTAAATGCCTTAGTGGGTCGATGGTAAATGGGCTATTTCAAGAGGTCCTGAAGAGGATTGATGGCCTGTTTATGGGAGGCCTCGGGTCTTGAAGGGGAGACTTTCTTCCTATTTATATATTGAAGCAAATATCTAGAATTGGGGTCTATATTACTGTGGGATTTTTATGAATGGGCCTTGAAAGCAGTTGTGAGCATGAAGATTGTAATGAGGCAAGCCTAGGTTCCAGCCATTTCCTAGCTGTGTGATTTTGGACTTAACTTTTTGTAGTCTGTGTTCTTCCATATACAGAATGAGCATAAGAGCAGTATTTTCCCCATTGTGGTATTGTGACATTTAAATGAGTTAATAGCATGCAAAATTCTTTTTATGGTGTGTGGCACATAGTAAGTGCTTAATAAAAGATAGCTATCATAATTAAGGAGTCTGGTCAGAGTTCCCACTCTAAGAAGTTATAAAATGAAGCCAAAGTGGGGAGGCAGGAAATAAATAAAAATATGAAACCTGAATCTCCTAGCCAGACTATTTTTAAAGAGTAATGTAGCTCTTGGAGATGGACGAAGAAATAGGATGATAAGAAGAGATGATGGTATAATATGGTATAATATGAATAACAAAGAATGAGTTACTGACCCAAAAAGCTGCCATCTCCCAACTCTTGGAGGGAGAGGGATGAGGCAAGAGAATCAATGATACAGGGCACTTAGAGTAGGGACAGGGCAGAATTAATCCTGGGGAAGACAAGAGATAGCAGCAGCATTAGTTGGTTTGTAGAATTAAGTTCTCTGTGACATTAAAAGGGAGGTCATTTCCCCTGACATAGAAGGTAGAGCACTGACCCAGCCTCCCTCCCCCCACTAGCAAACCTAAGGATATTTCTATCCCTCCAGCAAAGTGTGTGCTCCCAGCAAAGGCTAGACTGGCAGGGGTGCGCTGCCATTGAAACCAGAGAATACCTTTTCTCCTGGAGCTCTGCCTCTGTCTCAGGAGACTTCTCTGAATATCAACGTGGGCTTCTTCCCAATTATTCCACCTTTTTAGAGTTGAACATCCTGCTGGTGGTTACAAGAAACTGTTCGAAACTGTGGAAGAACTGTCCTCGCCACTCACAGCTCATGTTACAGGTTGGTCTCATCAGTCTTGAAACCGTCTTCTCTTGTTTTGTTGAGATCCCTCTTCTCTGGCTTTTTATTCATTGGCATCTCTCAGTGGTGGCTCCGCCTGTTGGCCCCAGAGAGGGAAATCTGAAGGTGTGGGCCTTTTATGCCAGAAACCCATTTCCTCTCATTTACCTTTTATTTCCCTAATGTAGAAACATGCTGCCTAACTGGAATTCCTTGAGGACTGAGACTACATCTTTGTCATCTTTAAATTGTCAGTGCCTAACTCAGTGCCTGGCACATAGTAAATGTCCTAGAAATGTCTGTTCCATTATCCATTCCAGTGTCTGGGTAAATGAAGACCTGGTGACAAGCATCTGGAAATATTATAATAAAGGGTGGTAGGTTTCCTGCCTGTTGTATTGCTTCTGCAGTCAGACAGATGTGGGTGCAAATTGCAGCTCCCTTATTTTACTAGCTGTGAATCTTACAAGTTACTTAAACTTTCTGAGCTTCAGGTCCCTTACCTATCAAAAACCAAACTTCCCCTCATGGGGATTTCATGAAGATTGAATAAGATAACTGAAAGATTCACCTAGTATCCAACACAAAGTGGTCAATAAGTAGTCGTTATTATTAATATTGTTAGCATTATCCGAAGACATCATATGATCCATACAGCATCCTTGCTTGGACATGGCAAGTGTCTTTCCTCCCACTTACTCTTATGTAAAATAAAAGGAAGGATCCAAATGTTCTTTTTCAGCTAGATTCTGATGCTAACAATTTAGGTTCTAGCAATCAAATTTATGTTGTGTTGTTAGTTAAGTCATGCCTTCTTAAAGCTTTTATCAGAAATATACATTCTTATGACGCAGGCTGCTGAAATTGAACTACAGGAAATAATCCATTTGTTTAAAAAGAAATTGCTAAGGATGAAGCAAACAGTGCACTTTTCAAAGGATACAAGGGCACAAACCTAACTGCTTAAACTGAAAGGCCTTACGGCCTTTGTTGTGTACTCCTCATTTTGCAGATGAGGACACTGAGCCCCAGAGATGGCACATAGCAAATCCTGAACCAGAATCCAGGTCTCTGACAGCCAGCCCCGTGCAATTTCTCCTTCAGCAGGTTAATCCTCATCTGGACAGTAGCCCATACCCTCAAACGAATTTTAGATTTTAAAAAGCCAGTATTCTTGTTGTCACTTAAATGATTTCTTCTATAGAAACACCTTTTTTTAGTGTTTTGATCCCTGTTCCTAATCCACCTTTCCTACCCCTCACTCCATCAAAACACATCAAGAAATTTGAAATTCTTCTTAAAAGAGAGATGCTAAAAATGCAAAATGTATTGGTATCTGGGGAAATCTGTTAGGTGCAGAATCCCATTTTCCTCAAGATGCTTTTCCTTGTCTCCTTCCAACCCTTTATCCAAACAGGCATTAAGACATTTCCCACCACTTGGTCTCCTAGTGAAAGGAGAGTCAAGTCAGCAGGCATTTTGTAAGGGCTGCCCAGGGTGAGAGCTGGGAATGAAAATCATTGCCAGCTTTACAAAGAGGCTGCCCAATTGAGCTGCTAATATAATCACCACCCCTTTACCAGGGATGAGCCCAGCAAAAGGCAGGGGTAAGAAGCAATGTTCTATGTCTCACCTTCATCACAGGCAGGATCCCCCTCTGGCTCACTGGCAGTCTCCTTCGATGTGGGCCAGGACTCTTTGAAGTTGGATCTGAACCATTTTACCACCTGTTTGATGGGCAAGCCCTCCTGCACAAGTTTGACTTTAAAGAAGGACACGTCACATATCATAGAAGGTAAAGAATGCCAGGTCCCACTCCTCCTAGGGGTGGGACCTAGCTCAGCTCCTCCTCCTACGTGCTTCTCAACCTCTTGAACCCAAGAGGTGACTTATAGATTTGCTTCCTCTCAGAATCCACTGGCCCAGGACGTTTGCAGAGATATCTGGGAGCTATGCTATGATAAAGAAGAACCTAAGAACGAGGGCTTTCAGGTCCAACATGCCCAGCTTCAAATTCTATATCTAGCAGACACCACTTTCCTAAATGGACAACCTTTGGCAAGATGTTAATCTCTAATTCTTGGTTTTGTCGTCTCTAAAATTCTACTTCAGGGTTCATTACAAGGATTAATGAAGTACCTGGGAAATATTCAGTAGTAATAAGTTGCTATTATTATAGTTATTGTTATAATTATTAGATCATTGGTTCTCTTGACTCCTTTTTTTTTTTTTTTAATAATTAGAAAGGCCCCTGGGTAGGAGGGAGGGGTGGAACAAAGAGGGAAGGACAAAATTATGTCATAATGATACAAGAAAGAGAAGTTTTCTAAGAACAGAAGATTGTTGCTAAAAGGCTCCAAGGCCTAAGCCATCACTCCAAGTACCCATTAACACCACAATAAGTAGTTTGCTTTTGTTTTAATATTCGGACCTGTTAGATGCTTTGTTGATCACCACAGGTATCAAGAACTTTGAAGAGACACGAGAAGGAAGAGCAAATGGAGGCTTGAAGTAGTCAGGATAACTCAGACTGTAATAGAAGAGAAATAGATCAGATCAAGCAAAAATTTAGCTAAGAAGTCAGACAAAGCTTTCATATGTCCCCTAAAGACCTTGGTACTTTTTTCCTCTTCATGACTTTGTTTCTTCGTCTATGAAATTTTAAACCTTGTTATATGGATTGGAAGAAGTGCAAAATCAGATTTTAATTGGCTTTCCACATGAGAAATCCTAGGCAACTTATGGGATATGGTTGCGGAGTTCCGTCTGTGCAAGATACTGGACTCAAGAACACCTACTTTTAAAACTTGCAAAATACATTTTTAAATTGAAGAAAAAAACCAAGAGTGACGTAAGGGAGATTGAAAGGAATATAATTCAGCACACCATGTTCTGTATTTCTCCACTCAGTGTTAGGTTGATGGGTTATGCGCCACAGGAAGTCAGAGGTCCTATGTGAACCACCCATGGAGGCTGCATGGTGTGATATGGAGAAATGCGTGTTTCCTGGCCCTGGCTGACTTGAGTTCTAACCCAGCTCCACCACATATGCCAATCACTTACCTTTTCTGCTTGGACACGGCAAGTCCAAGCCATGAGCCTCAATTTCCTCATCTTTGTGAGGTTTATAAGACATAAATTTAAGCTCATAGCACATTGTCTCTTTCTCTCTTAGTCGCCCTGAGAAAGTGACCTGACAATACTCTTCATTCTTCATGTTGTGGATTTATGATTCGAACTTGTTAAGGAAACACAGAATGACCATTCTCAGCTCCATATGGACCACACTGATTGCCCCTGCCTATGACCCTTTCCCGTGTCTCCATGTCCTTCAGGTTCATCCGCACTGATGCTTATGTCCGGGCAATGACTGAGAAAAGGATCGTCATAACGGAATTTGGCACCTGTGCTTTCCCAGATCCCTGCAAGAATATATTTTCCAGGTTACTGAAACTTGACTGCACGTTATTAAAGACATTTTACATTAGCCCTTTTCTCTCACGGCTTGATAGTTACTGGACTGAAAAATCCATTTGCTTCTGCAGGTTTTTTTCTTACTTCCGAGGAGTGGAGGTCACTGACAATGCCCTTGTTAACATCTACCCAGTAGGGGAAGATTACTATGCCTGCACAGAGACCAACTTCATTACAAAGATTAATCCCGAGACCTTGGAGACAATTAAGCAGGTAGGACACAATGCTCAGGCAAAACTGCTCAAGAAGTTAGAATTCGCAGTTTAGAATTAACTGCAGTTTGGGGGAAAGAACTTGAGAGCAAGATAGATTAAGTTTCACCTACTTGCTTTGTCATCAACTACTAGCTATGTGACATAGGGCAAATTTTGTTTCTTCATCTATGAAATTTTAAACATTTGTTGTATGGGTTGAAGGAAAACCTTATAAAATGCCTAAGATACTCATTCATTCATTTGTGACACAGATATTTATTGAGTCCCTTCCATGTATCAGAACTTATTCTAGATGCAAAGGATATATCAATAGGTAAGACAACCTGGGTAAGACAAAAATTTGGAATAAGTTGTTTAGCTAATGGGAAGCTACTGGAAGTTTTTGCTTGGAGATACGGTATCAGCAGAGCTGTGCTTTAGGGTATTTAATCTGGAAGCCAAGCGTGAACTGTATGGGAGGACAAAAGAGATAGGGATAGCAAGGAGACAAGTTAGGTGGAATTTAAGACCAGAACTAGAAATTCAGTGTAGTAGAAATAGAAAGGAAAAATAGTCCCAACCCTAGGCCTCAATGTCACTAGCTAATTTATGATTCTCAGAGGACTATTTACTAAGGCTTAACATATCCTCATCAATAGCTCTTTCTTGTTTTTAATGTATGTTTGTAATCGTATAAGAGTATGTGTTAGATCATTTGGAGAAGAAGTGAAACTGAATTCTAAACCATTCATTTAATTCTGATGAGTGAATCTGTGCTCAAATTACTATGGTAATATAATTGCAAATGTAAAGTTCATGTACGGCTCCAAAATAACCTTCATTAGGGGGTCAAGTTTCATTGTGAGCATCACTGTGCCTTGACTTCATAAAACATACAGTTTTAAAACTTGAGATTTTTTAATTACTGTTACTAAAATAGCCTCCTAATCAGTGCCTTTGCCTCCAGCCTGATTCTCTTAAATACAACTTCCCTAATTCAGTAGAAGCAATTTTTCTAAAATACAAGTATAAATGTGTTACTCTATCTGAGGCACCCACAGTTCCCAAGATAAAGTCCAAATGGGGCTTTGTGGCTGTCTGGCTCTTATTTCTCCTCCTCCATGCATGCCTTTCACAGCAGCCATGTTCGATGACTAGTAATCCCAAACAGCACCTGCTACTTCGCAATTCAAGCTCGTACATTAGGGTTCCCAGTCCCTGAAACACCTGTCATCCTTCTCCACCTGGCTAATTTTACTTGTTTTTCAAGCATTACTTGGAGTCATTGTCCTTGGAAGCCCAGCCTAATCTCCCAGTCTGGGTTAGATGACCTTTCTCTCCAGATAACCATTTTGCATTACCAGCAACACACTATATTATACACCAGCGTATTGGTCTAACAGTGCTATCAAATAGAACTTTCTGCAATGATGCATTGTCCAAGTGCTGTTGAGTAGTTGAAATGTGGCAAATGTGACTGAGGACCTGAATTTAAAATTTTATCTAATCATCATCAATCCACATTAAATTACATGGGCTACCATATTGGACAGCACAAGTCTAGACCCTGGCACAGTAATAATAGAAGTTCAATGAGTACTTGACGAATGATTGAATGAATGAATGTCTTGACTATTATTTAAATAAGAATGCTAAAAACTCCCTTTAAAACATATCTCCTCAAATAGAAAGAATTTTGGTTAAATATATACCTCATCAATTATTCATTCAATAAATCTGTATTGAGCAGGTGACAGGTAGAAAATTCTAGTGCTAATTTTGCCAGTGTGTGGCTCTGTATCCTTGAAAAAGTCACTTGACCTCTCTTGGACCTCAATTTCTCTTTCTGTAAACAGAGAGATTTATGCTAGATTTGTGATTCTGAATTTCTTATGAGACTCTAAATTGAATTAAAGCACTAAATCTTTTCTCCAAAAACATTTGCATTTAATTCCAGAAGATTCATAGTTCTCCTGAAGTCTATTTGGGTGACTCTATACTAAATAGAATCCTGGGGTTTCTTTTGGTTCCAAATTTATACTCTGTGCAAGCCACTGGATTTGGTATTTAGGTTATACTATACAAAATGGCCATTTTCATAAAATAAAAATTATTGTATAACTCAGCAATTTCACACAATTCATCTAATACAATAAGGAGGATATAAAGAAATCCCAGGATTCACATTATCAGCTTGAGGACAATCTGCATGTGCAAAAGGAAAATAACTAACCAGAGCAGTGTATGGGAACACAGTCAAGAAGATCTCCAAGATTTCAGAGGTGTGGCAGGTCAGCATGAGGGGCAGAGGAGAGCTCTGCACTGAAAACAGGAATTCAGGCAGACTTGAAAGACGGTAGAACCCAGAAAGATGGAAAGAAAGAGAAAATGCACTTTGGGTGAGGGTACAAGTGGTAGCAGTAAGGTCAGACCTATGGACAAAGGGGTAATACAGTCTTTCTCTTTACATGAATGACATCTGCTCTCCTTCCATAGGTTGACCTTTGCAACTATGTCTCTGTCAACGGAGCCACTGCTCACCCCCATATTGAAAGTGATGGAACTGTTTACAACATTGGTAATTGCTTTGGGAAAAATTTTTCAATTGCCTACAATATTGTAAAGATCCCTCCACTACAAGCAGGTCAGTTTACCAATTTGACTCTTCTTAAAACAAGTATCTGTATTGTGAGAAAATTACTGGAAATGGGATACCAGATCAGAATATCAGGATCACACTATAGCTGCACGGTTAAATCACTTTCAGATTGTCCTTTGCCCCTATCCTACCATGGACCAATGCCCAGAAGTACCGTAGCAGAAAATGACAACTTGAAAATATAGAGAGCAAGTGGCCAAATCGTATTCTACAATGTTTCAAAAATGTAGTGTGTATATGAGTATTTGACCAAATAAGAGTTAGAATCAAATTCAGGAAATACTTATCAAGCATTTATTCACGTGCCAGGCAAAATTAAATTTTTAAACAAATATATGTGTATGCATAATAGCACACACGCATATATGAGAAGGTACTAAGTATTTTGTGTGTGTTCAATTCCCAAAGCCACAAACAAATCTATTAACTCATATTAATATTATGGAGAAAGAATATTAAAACAGGAAAGAGAGTACTCTTTAGAATTCTCCATTCATCCTCCATTCACTGCCAGAAATTTGATAACCATCTTGGTGACAGAATTATTTGAATACATATGGATTTTTGTTTAGTATTGCATAGCATGGATCTCAAAGTGTAGTCCCTGGACCAGCAGCATCACTTGGGAAGCCACTAGAAATCCAGAGCCCCACCTGTGGTTGACTGAAGGAGGAATTCTCAGTGTAGACCCACAATTACTATTTTAAGAAGCTCTTTATGTGATTCTGATGCACACTAAGGTTTGAAGACCACTGACATAGTAGGAAACAAACTTTGCTGTGCTTAAGAATTACCATACAGAACTAATGACACAAACCCACATATACTGTATTTTACAGGTAACTTAAGGGATTATGAAAGGCATTTTGACCATACTAAAGTTTTGCCTTACTCACCGACTTAGCACCTACCACCTCCAGTTGTTAAGACGCATGCAACTCCACTGTCCTCTGCCTGCTACAAAACTGTTTTGAGTACACTTTTCCAAATCTGCTGCTGTTTGGATTTTCCTGGGTGACTGCAGCTTCACATGAAATTTCCCTAATAAATGCCAATGACTGAGAAAATGAAAATAAACCCTAAAAAAAAAAAAAATCAAGATCTGAAAATGTATTTCTTTACTTGCATAAGCTGTTCTAAATGCTTTGTATTAAAAGAGAAAAAAAGAGGCTTTTCCAAAGCCTTTTAAAACCGCTTTATTTCAGACAAGGAAGATCCAATAAGCAAGTCAGAGGTCGTTGTACAATTCCCCTGCAGTGACCGATTCAAGCCATCTTACGTCCATAGGTAACTTGAAGGCCTGCTATGAATCTTCAGGAAAACTCAAGTTTAAAGATCTGCTTTGCCTACCTTTGATACCAATCCTGATCACGACATTTTCTTGCAGAAACCTAAATTTAAATGTAATTAATTTCATGTAGGCACTGTTGATTCAAACCTCATGTGCACATATTTCTTTGTGATTTGAGAATCAGCCCTTCACATTCACAAGTCTATTTGTGTTCCTAAACAGTTTTGGTTTGACTCCCAACTATATTGTTTTTGTGGAGACGCCAGTCAAAATTAACCTGTTCAAGTTCCTTTCTTCATGGAGTCTTTGGGGAGCCAACTACATGGATTGTTTTGAGTCCAATGAAACCATGGGGGTAAGTGGTGCATTTATTTGTCAGGTTTAGGATTCCGAAGAAGGCATTTTGCAATGTATACTGTCTTCCTTTTTAAATGCATCAAAATATTTTCCTCACTTTTCAAGGTTTGGCTTCATATCGCTGACAAAAAAAGAAGAAAGTATCTCAATAATAAATACAGGACCTCTTCTTTTAATCTCTTCCATCACATCAATACTTATGAAGACAATGAGTTTCTGATTGTGGATCTCTGTTGCTGGAAAGGGTAAGAAAGAACATTGGATAATGTTACATCTCCAGTCATGCCTAGAAATTAGGGGCCTTTTTCAGAGAAGCTGCTCTCAGTATTTAATCTGAATTACAGCTAAAAAAAGCAAGAAATATCCTTAAGTCTTGGAATATAATTGAAAAAGCAGGAGGGAGGCTAGGTAATCAGAAGCACTCACAAAACGAACATCAAAACCATGGTTAATGATTGAAAACTGATCAGGTTTGAGCCTGACCTGAAAATAAAAGGTGGTATGATCTGATAAGTGAATTTAAACTGAACCTCACTGCAACTTGCCAAGTTCTCCTGGAGGGCCTTGAACTCCACCCACTCTGGGTTTGGAAGAAAGAGGCACGCTTTCTTGAGAATACCAAGTCACTAAAAAGATAGTAGCCCCAAAAGACAGACAGAATGGTGATGGAGAAACAGAACAGAAAGTATCAAAACCTGCTCTTATTTAAACATATTGGTGAGGCAGGTTTGTTTGTTTATTTGTTTTTCATGAAGCATGGGCAGGAGGAAATGGCTCTAATATACTTGGGTCATTAGCAGTTTCTGGGTTGGAGAATAAAAATCAGGCAGGTTGGGGCACATGGATGGCACAGTCGGTTAAGTGTCTGACTCTTGGTTTCAGCTCAGGTCCTGATCTCAGGGTCCTGGGATCAAGCTCAACCTCAGCTCTAAGCTCAGCACAGATTCTGCTTAAGACTCTCTCTCCCTCTGCCCCTCCCCCACCCCTCCCCCCTACCCCGCGCTCGCTCACTCTATCTCTAAAATAAATAAATAAATCTTTAAAAAAAAAAAAACAGAACAGGCAGGCACTTGTTCTTTTAAAAGGCATGGATCACCTGTCTGAAATTATTTGCAATTGTCTGTGCTCATGTCTGACTTCTTACTTTTGCAGATTTGAATTTGTTTATAATTACTTATATTTAGCCAATTTACGTGAGAACTGGGAAGAGGTGAAAAAAAATGCCAGAAAGGCTCCCCAGCCTGAAGTTAGGAGATACGTGCTTCCTCTGAATATTGACAAGGTAACCGCCCCCTACACAGATTTCAGATATATCCGGATTTGTTCTCCTGCCTTATGTTTATACATAAAATCTTGAAATTTCAGAGCTGGAAGGAACTTTAAAAATACACTAATTCAACTCCCCTCATTTAACAAACGAGGAAACTGGAGCTCAGAAGAGTGACATGACTTAGCAAAAGCCAACTGCAGCAGAGCCAAAATGAAAACCTGGTTTTGATGCTAAATCTGCTGTTCTTTCATTTGCAAAAATCTTTTCAAAATATATTTTCTCAGTGAATAGTGCAGACCACTGATTCCTAGGATCTTCTGTCAATAATATGAATAATTTAATTTAAATAATTTGAAATTCTAAAGAAATGAAGCATTAAAAAGTAACCCTGT
>NW_024423564.1:48269222-48368919 GCF_017311325.1 Ursus maritimus
GAAATCAGTCCATGATTTTGGTTTTCCGCAAACCTAAAAATATCGGTAGAAGACAAACATCGTTAATAGCCTTCGGCAGTCATCTTTTTATTTCTACTTTTTCTTCCTTATATTCAGTGGCTGTCTTTTTAGAATGTTAGAAGAACATCAAGAAGTTTTTGTGTGATAGAATGCCAGTCAAAATCAAGACAAATAGAATTTTCACAATAGATACATGAGCATACGCTGCCATTTATGTACATATGAGATATATACACAAAAATGGGTAAGGCAGCTACATGGAATGTAAAACATTGTACTCAAAGCCAGAGCAAATATAGTGGGAAAAAAAACCCAATTTAGAACTAGACACTACTGCTCTTAAGCAAGCTTGTAAGCTTATAAGCTCTATGAAGGATAAGAAAGGAGGGGGAGGTTGAGGTGGGGCATTAGGTAGTCAGGTAAATGAGCTTCTACAAAGGCAAGGAAGTGTTAAAAAAGCAAAATTAATATAGAAATATAAAGTAGTTGGAGGAGCTGGTACATTAGGAGTAGAGGAGGAGAGATGGGCATTGGGCAGAGAGACTGGAAAGAAGGTTGGAATGATATTGTGCAGGGCGTTAAGCACTCTAACTTTCCCCTTAGGAAACATATATCTGGTACATAGTTGAGTGTCCACAAAATACCAAATAAATGAGTCCAATGATTTTAATAAAATATTATTTTACTAGTGATGAGAAAATCACAGTAATCTTTAAGGAAATAAGATCATTTAATTTAAATATCCCTTACCTCACTCTCTTCATATCCAAAAAGAGGAAAAAGGAAAGATTGTCCTAAATGTGTAGTCATCACTACCTGAAGAAAAACCACCCAATTATGAAATAGAGAACTTCAGTGATGAAAAAATGTCTAATGTCACTCGAGACCCTGCTTTCACTCTCTCCCAATAATTATGAATTAACCACTGTAACACAGCGTCATACGAGTTATTTCAGTGGGTACATCAATAGGATATGCTCTTGTTCTCCTGGAACTCATTACCTAGTGTAGTAGGGAGGAGGAAGGTGATTTGGTAATGATAACACAATGAGATAAGTAGTGGGAGGGAGGCATAAACTACTTTGGCTATTCAGAGAATGGAATAGTCGCACTTGTTTGGGGAGATTCATGAAACACAGTCATTTGCAATATTCTGGCAGAAGATATTGAAGCAGATCAACCTAAGACAGGAGGAATAGTTTGAGAAAAGACAGAAGTGGGGAGGGGCAGAAGAGCAGAGGGAACTGACTGCA
The DNA here is from genome assembly GCF_017311325.1 of Ursus maritimus. Classification (NCBI taxonomy): domain Eukaryota; kingdom Metazoa; phylum Chordata; class Mammalia; order Carnivora; family Ursidae; genus Ursus; species Ursus maritimus. The sequence continues at coordinate 48,270,497 of NW_024423564.1, forward strand.
ATCCAATTAGTTAGAACATAAGATTAAGTGGTAGAATAAATGGGGGGGGGCGGATTTAAAAAAAAAAAAAAGCTTAAAAAGTAGATTTATAGTCTTTAAAAGCTTTAAGGCCAGGCTAAGAGGTTGTACTGTCTTTGGCAGCGAAGGTTCCTAAACAGAAGAAAACCATATTCAGAGCTGGTGGACTGGGTACCAAGGGTACTGACTTTCATGGTTTTCTTTTCTACTAAATGTCTGGCTTCCCCCAAGCAAGTTACTCAATCACTCTCTATCTATAAAGAGAACCATTTAATCTTCTTAAATTTCTTTTTCCTTACCTGTATCCATCTTACACGGTTGTTGTGGCTGCTACACGAGTTGATATATGTTAATTATTAAATATAGCCCTTGACACAAAGTAAATAAATAAATATCCCCTATCATCATCAACAACAACAAAATCAGTATCAAAACATCTTAATGAAAGATGCCTCATAGGCTTTCATACATCAATGAAGGACACTGTGAGGCCAATTAGGGTCAATAGTTACTGATGTTGACATGATGATCAAATATATGAGAATAAATAGATGAAATCGCTAGCAGGGAAAAGTCATACTTTAGAATACGTTTTCTAAAAGAAACATACACATTTGCTTGAAGAATTTGATAGCCCAGAAAATGCTAAGAGAGGAAAAGATGGCCAGGCACAGAAGTTTGGAAGGTCTCATGTACAGAAAGTACAAAAAAGAGGAGCCAGAAAGAGAGAGAAAGTCACCAAGGAGCCCTAGCTAGAGCAAAGAGAGGACAATCCCACATAGGATAGGGCAAGATGGTTTCATCAGTGCCCACTGCTACGGGCAAGTTGAAAACGATGAAGACTAAAAGTCAAACATCAGATTTGGTGATCTCCAAGGGATGAGGATCAGAAAGGGAGACGTCAGGACTCATGGCACTGAAGGTGAGCAACTGGTAGGATGTGGGAGCAGTTACTTTAAGTATACACTTTGAAAAATTTGGCAGTGAAGGGAAAAATCGGTCATAAATTAGGAGAAGAGGTAAGAAAGAGATTGAGGGAAGGGCTAAGGAGAGGAAAGAGTATAAGATTGAGTGAAGTTTACAGTTTACTAATTAAGATAATGGTAGTATTCTTAAAGTATATCTTTATATTTTTTTTGAATAAGCAGTGCATTTAAATGGTCAAAAATCAAAATGGTATGCAAAGGTACACACTGGGAAATCTCACTCCACACTCCCCCTGTATCCAGTCCATACCATCCCCATTCACTTCCTATGTGTAACTTTTCGTGTCTTTCCTTTTCTTTGGCTTGTTTATGCAAGTATAAGAAAAAAATATATATATATAATTATTATTTCCCATTCTCATACACAAAAAGGGACTTTCTATAGCCACCATTTTGTGCCCTGCTTTCTTCATTTAACAATATATATGCTAAAGATCTTGCTGTTTTCAGCTACACAGTATTCTTTCTGTGAACATACCCATGTCCCTCACTGGTGCACAACAGAATTGTTTCCAATCTTTGGCTATTACCAATAAGGTAATAACGAATAACTTTGTATGTATGGCTATTACTGATAGTGTAATAATAACTTTGTATGTATATCATTTCATACACGCACAGATAAATGAATAGATTAGATCCTCAGAAATGAGATTTTGGGTTAAAGGAAAAAATGCATCTTTTAAATAAAAAAATGGGTGGGGAGTGAAAATGAGGAACTAGTTTGTTGGGGAAAGCAAAAGTAATGTTACAGATTTCTTACATAAAAAATTTAATTTAATAATAGAAAAAATAAGATAGAATGAAGATAATCAATTTAAATTTAATACGTCTGATGTAGGCATTTGATCTCTTCTTCCCCAAAACACCACAGAGTGCCTTGAGGCTCCATTTCACAGAATCTCAGAATTCTCATCATTTCTGTATTTTCTCCTTACCTTCCTATCCCTTTCCTATTCTAAGAATCTTCTATTTCCTCTTAATTCATCGTACACCCCCAGAAAAATCTCCTCTATCCTCTTCTCACAATATTCCTTTCACCTTCTTTTTTTTAAACCAAAACCTGGGGGCACCTGGGTGGCTCAGTCAGTTAAGCATCTGCCTTCAGCTCAGATCATGGTCCCAGGGTCCTCGGATGGAGCCCTACGTTGGGCTCCAAGATCAGCAGGGAGGCTGCTTCTCCCTCTCCCTCCTGCTTGTGCTCTCTCTCTCTCAAACAAATAAATAAAATCTTTAAAAAACAAAAACCTGGCACTGATCTCTAGTCTCTTCCTGCAGCCTTTATACCACTTCACCTTGGGTTGGGGTAGGTCTTCTCTGTGTTCTACTTCTCTGTTTCCAGATTCATTGTTCCTTCCATCCACTCTTAAAATATTCCAATTTTAATCTCATTTCAGCTAATTATATAGCCAAGTGTTATGTACATATATACATACATATACCCCTCATTACTGTTGTTGTTTATGAACCACCACTCACTCACTTCCCTTCCTAGCTCAATGTCACACTTCCCAGATCTACTGACTCTTGGTCATTTCCATATAAACATCATATGTGATTCTTCCCACAACCTGGCCTCTCAGTTCCTTGACCTCTTCCACTGATCTTGTCTTCCATTCTATGTCAGCCACTCACTCCCCGTAGTTATACATTTGACCCTACCATTACCTATGACTGTGCTTCTTCCATAATCTTAGTTTCATGCATGATATGCTCCGACTACCACCTCCTATCTTTCGAGATCACTTGCCCTATTGCGATTCCCACCAGAAACCTCCAATCCACTGGACCTACTACCTTCTCACTATACCTCATTCCTCTGAGAACTTACTTTCCCTCATTACTTAATTAAAATTCCATTGTCAACAATTTTAATCTTATATAGATCTTCACTTCTCTTGCCTCTTTCTTACTTTATTGAACTCATTTATCAAAACCACAATCTCCCCTAGTTAAGTTCAACTCTCCACCCACTCTACACTTGTATCTCTGAGGATGAAATTAAGTGCTGAAAACACACAATCATGTTAATTGGTTCATTTTTAAATACATGACCACAAACCTCACTGTTACATTTCTCAACTGCATTTACTCTCCCACTTTGCTAGTTAAGTATTTCACACCCTCCTCTCTTCAAACTTCTAACACCTCCCACCTCCACACTCATACTCAGCTGATGGCTCTGCTTCCTATTTTATTGAAACAAATGAAAGAAATCAAAAAAGAACGTTAGACTCCTGCCACCACATCTACCCACCCACCAGCATCTGTACTTGTATTGAATTATCTATCATCCCACCCAGAACTAGTCCTTCCCATTTTCCCTTCCTTACCCACTCAAGGACATCACTCAAGCAATTCTTCCCCCTCTCCTTTATCATTACTTTCCCTTCTTTTTCTTTGGGTCACTCATATCATGCTATTATTTTGCCCTCTTACAAAATCCTTCTCTTGGCTCTTCTTGTCCCCATAAACTATCCTCATTCTTTTTCTTATAGACCCCTTAATGTTGGAGGGCACCAGAACTCAGCCCTTCATTCTATCTTCTGTTGGTACATTCACTCCCTTTGTAAGGACTCATGCTTTAAAGCAGCCTACACTTACATTTTCAACTTACCTTTCAACTCAAGGTTCATCTTTGCTACTGCCAGTTCCACATCTCCATTTGGATGTCCAACAGACCTCTCAAGCTTAATAAGATGAAATCTAAATTTCTTCTCTTTCTCTACCAAAAAAAATTTACCGCACCTGCAGTAGTCCCCATCTTTGTTGTGACAGCTCCAATCTTTAATCATTCAGGCCAAACACCTTGGAGTCATCCTTGACTTCCATCTTAATTTCATGCCTCTTCCCTACCCCATAGCCTATCTATCAGGAAAACCTCATGGCTCTGCCTTCCACTTCTCAGTGACTCCAGTGTTACTAGCCTAGTCTGAACTATTCTTTTCTTTGAGTAGACCACATGACAAACTGGTGTCCCCAATTCCATTCTTGCATCCCCTCTTACTCCCAAAGGTAGTCTCAAGAGAACAGCCAGAGCAATTCTTTTAAATATTATCCATGTCAGCCCTCTGCCCAAATCATTCTGTGGCTTCCCATCTCTCAGAGTAAAAGACCAAGTCCTCACAATGACCTATAAAGCTGTACACAATCTCTCATCTACCCTCCCCTCCTGTTCCTCTTCCCCAGGCTCAGTCAGTTGTAGTCACACTGGTCTCTTTAATGTTCTTCGAGCCCATTTGGCATCCTCCTACATTAGGCCTTTGCACTGTTTGTTCTCTTTGTTTAAATGCTCTTCCCTAGACATCTGTGCTGTTGATTTATTCACCTCCTACAAGTTTCATCCCAAATGTCACCTTTTAAAGGAGGCCCACCCTGACCACCTCTTAAAATTATAACTCATCTACACTTCATAGTTTTGATCCTCCTAACTCTGCTGTATTTTTAAAGTGTATTTTTAATACACTTTATTAATTATATTTATTGTTTATATCCCCAAACTAGAAGGTAAGCTTCATGAGGACAGGAACCCTATTCTCTGAATTACCCCAAATGTCTAGAATAGAGTTGAGCACAAAACATATACTCAAGTATTTGACACAGGTATTAATAAATAAATATGTTCTTAGAAAGAGCTCATGGGATCTATTCCTTTCATAAAAGAATCTGAAAACTACCAGGTGGGGTAAGGGAGTGACAAGAGATCTTAGACAACATCTGATCCGGTAGTTTTCCTATTTATTTTTTTTCTTTTTGATAACAGAACTGTATGATTTTTTTCAAGGAAAATCAAAACATATCCTAACTGTAAGGAGATAAACACTATAAATGAATCCATAGAGGTTGAAGTCTTTTGTTGTTCTACTAAAAAAACATTTCTTTTTTCTCAGAGGCCCTTCCTCAGAGCCCTAAATTTTCCTTGAGGACAATCTCATTGTAGAAATGAGAAGGCCGAGAAGGCCTAAAGGTTACGTGACTTTCCCAGTGATACACAGCCAGTGACTGACACAGGCACAGCTCACTTCCTCAATCGTACTGCTGGGCTTACCTTTCTATAGCTTTCTGCACTGCTCCTCCCTACACACTGACGTAAGAAACAACGCAGGAGACAAAACTCAGGAAGACTGCATTTATGGCTGCTTGATTTTTCTTTCCTTCTCACTGAGGTGTCTGTTATCATTTTTCCTTAGGCCGACACAGGCAAGAACTTAGTCACACTCCCCAACACAACTGCCACTGCAATTCTGTGCAGTGACGAAACCATCTGGCTGGAACCTGAGGTTCTCTTTTCAGGGCCTCGCCAAGGTGAGATGATTTAGAGAGGGAACAAACTGTTCCATTCAGAGATTAACTGAGTTTTCCTAAGCATGTCCTCTATTTTGTAGCATTTGAGTTTCCTCAAATCAATTATCAGAAGTATGGTGGGAAACCTTACACGTACGCATATGGACTTGGCTTGAATCACTTTGTTCCAGACAGGGTAATGAATCCATCTTACCTAATACTAGAATAGTAGTTTGAGTCATATGCTAGTCAAGTCAAGCACATCGGCTGATTAACTGATTGATTTTTCTTTCTCACAAGCAGCTCTGTAAGCTGAACGTTAAAACTAAAGAAACGTGGGTATGGCAAGAGCCTGATTCATATCCATCAGAACCTATCTTTGTTTCTCACCCAGATGCCTTGGAGGAAGATGATGGTAATGAAAGCAATAGATGTGTCTGAAGACTTTCTTTTTACTGAAGTTCTATATGCTAGTGCATTAGAAATCACACTGATTACTCCCTAATGTTCAGATATGATCCTTAATACTACTGAATTTAATGCAGCATGAAAGAATTTAAACTTATTGGAAAATAAGCTTCATCTTGTGGCCAATCTCATTGATTACTCAGGGAAAAATGTTAAAGCACCATCTCGTGTCGTAAAGGAACATCAACGTTTGCTCTAGATGAAGGAGGGAAGGATGAAGAAAGAACAGCATGAATTCTAGGTTTTTGCCTTTCCTGACCTAGATAAATTTCTGAAAAAGGACTGAGTTCAAAGGAGAGAAATTGAGTATTATAACAGATCAAAGAGAATGAGAATAAGGGTTCTGTGCCTCTGCTTTGGTTTCTTCTTTTAGTAAGCTGGACCTATAGCCTGTAACAGCAACTCAATGGCAAAGCATCAGTCTTTGTTAACTATTAATTAGCTGGGACGGGAAGGTAAATTACACTCTCTGGGATTAAAATATGGAAAGTCACAGAGAAATGAGTAAAATAAAGAATTACAGAGCCATTTCATGCTAAACAATTTTACATACACAGCCCATTCAGACAAAACTGCAAAAGCTTTGCTCTCGTTTTGTTGGAAGGACGTAAGCTTCTAACCAGGTCTTGGAGAGTATATATACAGAAATAATATACCTTACTGTTTTCAAAGTCTTTTAATATATATTTTTCATTTGATTGTCACAACATTTTTTTTACAGTAGGTTATGTTAAATCTTACGTTACAGATAAGAGCACGGATCCATTTATCAATTAAGAATTTAATGAACTCCCACTATGTCCTAGTAATTGTAATAGCTTTTGGGATACAACAGTGGACAAGACTCATATGGTCACTCCCTTCCTGGAGCTTACAGTCTAGGGAACATAAAGAGTTTGAAAGACCCCTTCAGGGTGGTCACGCAGCCAGATGGTGGAAAAATCAGAACAAGATATCAAGTCATATGATTTTCTTTGTCAATGTAATACCTCCAATATTATTTCAGTGACATTTAATCTATGGTCCTGGGCTTTTTTTTTTCTTTTAATTTAACATTGCCTTACTTACTTTTGATTAACAGGTGTAGTTCTGAGTGTGGTGGTGAGCCCTGGGGCAGGACAAAAGCCTGCTTATCTTCTGATTCTGAATGCCAAGGACTTGAGTGAAGTTGCCAGGGCTGAAGTGGAGATTAACATCCCTGTTACCTTTCATGGACTGTTCAAAAAATCCTGAGCACATTCTAGCGCATAATATTTCTATTGACAAAACCAAGAAAAACAGTCAGGTCTGCAATCAAATTCTGTTCAATTTTAGCCTGCTGTATTACATCGTTTTAACTTGCAGATGCACACAATTTTGCAATATTTTACAGAAAGCACAGAGTTGAGCAAGCAATTCTTTAAAAAAAAAAAAGCAGCACATATTTAGATAATCATACTTTCTCTGTGAGACAGGCAGACCATAACTAAAAACTCTTTATATATTTAGCAATCAAATAGAAAATGAATGTGGATTTATTAAGCCTTTTTTTCCCTACTGTTAAAGTATATTTTAGGTACCCATCTTCTCCAATTATTTTTTAACATTTAAAAGCCAAGGTTCTCTACACCTGATCTGTATGTGGCTTCACTGAGGCAAGGCAGTACCATGCAAAAAGGCTTAATTACTAAATGTCAGACCAAACTTTTTCACAAACCAGGGACCATCGTCTAAGAGTAATCCTAGTAATAAGTGTGCGGATATATATATTAACTGTTCCAAGATCCTTAAGCTTTATGAACTTTAACATTTCCATTTAATATAGGCAATTATTGATTATTTCTGATTTTATAATAAGAAAACCTATCTCTAATTGACTGACAACTCTAACCAAATAATATAGCAGAGACTAAGTCATCTATTAAAAGCTTACATAACATCAAAGCAATTACATATAGTAGTGACTATAATTTTTTAAATACTCACAAATATAATTTCTACTTAAAATCAGAGTATAAGATAATGTCAGGGGGTTATACTATGTTGCCTCATGTTTAATTATATTTAAGCACTGTGCAATCAGCTGACCTAAGCAAAAGACAAAGAGAGAGAAAAAGAGAAAATATTAAAATTAACATTCAGATATTAATACATTTAAGTACTTTTATTTTTAAAATTATTCTCTTATCACTACATGTTGTAAAAAAATGGAGATTGACAAAAAATTATATTCTGTATCTTAATCCTGGTATTTTATGCTAAGAAGTATTACATATTATTGTACTTAAGATAATCAGCATTGTGTTTGACTAAGTAAAAATAGCTTGAAGGAACAGACTGACTAGGGTACTTGATGCATCCATTTGATTTCTTTATTTAGATAAAATGCAAACTCGTTTTAGAATTATAAATGCTCTTTGAAACATACTTCTCAAAGAAAATTTAAAATTACAAAAAAGTAGAAATTTTAAGGTAAAATCATACAGAGCTCATCTAAGTTCAACTATTATTAAGATTGAGTACTATTCTTTTCCATCTTTTTTCCTCCTGTGGATTTTAATATAATCATTGTTTCATTGTGGCTAGTTCCTAGCTAGAACTAGAAATTTCACAAAAGAAAATGCCAGAGAATAACATGGAATGTGTGACTGTAGATAAATATCAGCCTGTTAGCTTTTGTCTCTAGACAGGACTCATGAACATAATTTCACAAAGAAGGATATTTACCCATTTCTTTTTAAAATGCAGAAAATAAATTACTGAATAATTACTAAGTTTTGTATTTAATAAAATCTCCCAGTTTAAGAAAATTCCTAAAGCTGCCCCTTCCTACATTTGCCAATCACTCCCTACCTTATTCCCATTCATTTTCCATGAAGCAAGTCTTGCAATTTTCTGTGTCCACCTCTCCTCCTTTTGCAGGATCCCATTGTGAACACTGTGCTCTGTGGACCCCCAGTGTTTGTTAAGATAGGTGAAAGGCAGATCTAACTAAAGTAACATCTTGCCAATACCATTTCACCAAAATTGGAATTCTCTATATAATCATTGCTGATATCATACCAAAAAGGGTTAGGAGCTGCCTTTGAACACCAAAAATGGAAGATGGCCTTTAAAATTTTTAATTAGAATAAGGGAGGTTTAAGTCAGACAAGAGGGACTAACTTGGAAATGCAGATTGAAAAAAATTAAGGAAACTGCTTAGAACCAGAGCTACCCATTTGGAGAATCTAGAGAACCACATCCCATCTACAAACAAATAAATCTGTTTTAAGGAAAAAAATTTAACTGAATTAAGCCAAATAAACCTGTTGATAAGTAGTTATTTTTAAAATAACAATTTGTTTGAGACCTTTATTTTTTCCATTTTTATCATCTTATATTTGTCATAGCCAAGTCAATAAACTTTTGAAAATATCATCAAATTAAAAACTGAAAACTCTCTTACGTCAGACAATCTAGACAGGGTCCCTGTGCTATATTCTAAACCAGAAAATACCAATAGACAACAAAGGCAGCCAACTTTCCCAGAATTCCGTAACGATATCATTCCATCATCCCACAGTCTGGTTAAAGAATATAAAATGCAGTGTTTTCTTTTGTAAACTTGATAGGAAGAGTATCAATGATTAGGGATTATAGAGAAAATCTGCCCTTAAGGAATCCCTGAAGAACATCGCAGAGGAACACCAAATCTGGTAAAATTCAGCCTCAGTGGGAAAACAATCTCTGAAGGATAGGAAGAAAGGAAGAAACTCACACTCTTTGCCTTTTGCTTTCAGAGAAAAGTGAAAGTCACTCCTAATGCTATACCCATCGTGGTACTACCTGTACCATCTTAAAGATGAGGAAAGGGAGGCCAAGTTACGCTTTTAATGAGAAGCAAAACTTAAACTAAAACCTAAACATAACAGTTCCTCTTGAAAATTTATTTTCTGATACCTTCTGAAATATTCCTACTAATTGAAAATTTTATTTCAAATATAACTACTATCATACTACTTAGTCATCAAGTCTGGGTGCAAATAAAATCTTTGACTGGTCGGTAACTCTTACTATTGATTAGTAGGCCATAATATTCCTTAAATAATAGTGACTGTATACCAAGTATATATTATACCGGGGATTCTATTCATCAGTCTCTGTAAAATCCGATGTGTAGATTTGACAACCCTGTGTTGCAGGTGAGGAAAGTGAAGCTCAATAACTTTAAGTATCTTGGCCAAGTTTCCAACACAGAATGGTGATCTAATTCCAAATACAATTTGTATCTGTTGGACACAATGAACTACTACCTGGAGGTAGTTCACAATTTCAACATTACGTTACAACATTCTTGGGATAACATCCAAAAAGTAGACATGCAGGAAATATTTCCCAATTCATTCAGGGGCCAATATTACCCAGATAGCAATTCCAGACAAAAACATCACAAGAAAACTACACACCAATATCACTTATGAATTTATATGAAAAAAATGATCAATAAAATATTAACAACCCAAATTCAATAATTCACAAAAAGGACTGTAATAAGTGGGGTTTATCCTAAAAATTCAAGGTTGGTTTAACATCCAAAAATCAATAAATGTGGGTGGCTCAGTTGGTTGAGCGTCTGACTTTTGATTTTGGCTCACGTCATGATCTCAGAGTTGTGAGATCAAGCCCCACATTGGGCTCCTGTTGAGTGCGGAGCCTGCTTAAGATTCTCTCTTTCCTGGGGCGCCTGGGTGGCACAGCAGTTAAGTGTCTGCCTTCGGCTCAGGGCGTGATCCCGGCGTTAGGGGATCGAGCCCCACATCAGGCTCCTCCGCTATGAGCCTGCTTCTTCCTCTCCCACTCCCCCTGCTTGTGTTCCCTCTCTCACTGGCTGTCTCTATCTCTGTCGAATAAATAAAAATAAAATCTTTAAAAAAAAAAAAAGATTCTNNCTTTCCCTCTGCCCCTGCATCTTCCCCCAACCACTTGCACATGCATGCACACTATCTCTCTCTCTAAAAAAAAAAAAAAAATCAATAACTGTAATGTACCATATTAATAAAGGACAAAGCCACATGATCATCTCAGTAGATGCAGACAAAGCATTTTAAAACATTTAACAACAATTCATGGGGGAAGAAAAGAAAAAATATTACAAATAAAAAGGAATTTGTTCATCCAATTGAAGAGCATCTATGAAAAATCCACAATTCACATTACACTTTATTATGAAATATTGAATTTTGCCCCCCAAGATCAGGAACAAAAGAAAGATGCCTGCTCTCCCCACTACTATTCATCATTATACTGGACCTTTCAGCCACAGCAATTTAGATAAGGAAAAGAAATAAAATGTAAAACGAAGAATCAAACTATCTTTATTCACAGGTGACATGATTTCACATCAAAAACTATAAGAATGTGAATCAAAAACTATTAGAACTAATAAACAGTTCCACAAAGTTGCAGGATACAAGATCAATATACAAAAATTAGCTGTATTTCTGTACGCTATCCAAAATAAAGACAGCAATCTATTTACAAAAGTGTCAAAAAGAATAAAATATTTAGAAATGAACTTAATATAAGAGTTTCAAGACTTTTACACAGAAACTACAAAATACAGTTGAAAAAAGTAAATGGAGTAAAAGTAAACATCCCATGTTCTTGGATTTGAAGGCTTACTGTTGTTAAGATGGCAATATAATCCAAATTGCCCTACAGATTCAATGCAATTTGTATCAAAACCTGAGCTGTCTTTAAGCAGAAATTAACAGATGGATCCTAAAATTCATATGGAAAAGACCACGAGTAGTCAAAACAATCTTGAAAAGAAAGAGCAAAGTTGAAGGACTCATATGTTTCCATTTCAAAAGCCATTATAAAACTACAGTAATCTAGACAGTGTGGTACTAGCATAAGGATAGACATACAGATCAAATGAACAGAATAGATTGTTCAGAAAACAACCCTCACATTTGGTCAAATGATTTTCAATAAGGTACCAAGAGAATTCAATGAGGAAAAAATAGTCTTTTCAACAAATGGTGCTGTGAAAACTGGATATCCACATACAAAAGAATCAAACTGGACCGTTACTTCATATCATATACAAAAATTAACTCAAGGGGCTCCTGGGCGGCTCAGTCAGTTAAGCATTGGCCTCGATTTTGGCTCAGGTCATGATCTCAGGATGCTGGGATTCAGTCTTGCATTGGGCTTCCTGCTCAGTGGAGAGTCTGTTTCTCTCTCTCTTTCCCTCTGCCCCTCCCCCTGCTCAGGCTTGTGCTTTCTCTCTAAAATAAATAAATCTCTAAAAAAAATGTAACTCAAATTTGATCACAGAACTACATGTAAGTGCTCAAACTTCAAAACTCCTAGAAGAAACCAGAAGGGTAAATATCTGTAACCTTGGTTTAGGCAAGGTTACTTAGATGTAATATCAAAAGCACAAACAACAACTGAAAAAGATATAAGACAACTCACAGAATAGGAGAAAATATTTGTAAAAACACATAAAAGCACCTGGGTGGAATAGTCTGTTAAGCCCTGGACTCTTGGTTGTGGCTCAGGTCATGATCTCAGGGTTGCAGGATCAAGCCCTGTGTCAAGCTCCGTGCTCAACAGAGGGTCTGCTTGGGATCCTCTCCCTCTGCCCCTCTGCCTGCTCTCTCTCTCTGAAATAAACTAAACTAAACTAAACTAAACTAAACTAAAATAAACTAAACTAAACTAAACTAAACTAAAATAAAATAAAATAAAATAAAATAAAATAAAAGAGAAAGGTGTCAAGGTCTTGGCAGAAAGGTCTTGGGAATTGGGAGGAGGTTGGTGAGATCATGCGGACTTTTCGATTGCAAGTAATTGAAGAATTGTAAACAGAAGTGTGAGGTGACCAGGTTTACATTTTCATAGCATCTCTTAGGTAGCTCTTCTGAGACGTGACTGCAATAGAACAGAGTCAGAAATAAGGGGGCTGTTAAAAGCTACTGCAGTACTCCAAGGGAGAGAGGATGACGGTTTGGACTAAAGAAGTGGTGGTGAAGCTGATAGAAGTGGTGGAACACTGGATATATTGTGAAGATAGAGCCAACACAACTTTCTGACAGACTGGGCTGGGGGGAGAAAGTGAAGAGTCCAAGAGAACACCAAATCTTTGCCCTGAGCTTTTGGAAGGTAGAATTATCATTAATGGAAATGTCATCATGGGAAGCTGGTTTAGTGACAAATATCAAGAACAGTTTTTAACAGGTTGAGTTTGAAATGTCTGTGAAGATCTACATGACATATCAAATAAGTTGCTGGTTATAAATTTCTGGCATTGAGGATCGCTCAGGGCTGCAGATATACATTTGGGAGTTATAACTTCATAAATGGTTTTTAAAGCCTAAAATTAAATAGGATCATCTAGGGAAGGGATAGAGACAGGCGAAGAAAGAAGTTTAAAGACAGCTCTGGGGCATTCCAACATTTAAAAGTCAGGGAGATGAGAAGAAATTAAGAAAATAGAAAATGAGTAGACAGAAATAAAGGAGAAAAAAATAAGCAATGTGGGTGTTAGGGAAGCAAAATGTTTTAAAAACAAGTGAGAAGTCAACGTTGCACATGTTGCAATAGGTCAGGTTAGAAAAGGATTGAGAATTGGCCTCATCTTTTCATCTAACTTAGCATTATGTAAGTCACTGGTTGACGTGTTAAGAGCAGTTTCTGCACTGTGCTGGGAAAAGATACTAGATTGGAATAGGTACAAGAAAGAATGAGGGATAAGTTGAAAATAGAAAGCAGAGAACATACCTTCAATAAGGTTCTCTGTAAAGAGAAGGAGGGCAATAAAATAATAGGGGGAGTGGTTGGGAGAGACTGGGATCCAAAAAGTTGTTTGTTTTTTTAATTACAAAAATTATAGCACATTTAAAAACTGATGAGCCTGATCTGGTGGAGAGGGAAACATGATGATTTAGTAGAAACGAAGGAAACCTTCTGGGGAAGTGTCCTTGAATAGATAAGAAAAATGGGATAAAGGGCACATATTTATTGGATAAGTTTAGGGAGCTTAGTATCTATACAAAAAAACTATTATAATGAATAATCATGGATTTTAAGCAGAGTAAGGCAGGAAGATGGAAGATCATAGAGAGGTCAGTGGTCATGTAAAGTCAAATTATTTTGGTAGGGAAAAATAGGAGATAGTGAATACAAAGTAGAATGTGTGTAACTGAGATTATAGAGTTTGCAGTAAGGGATAGGGCATCAGAATGAATGGACAAAGAAGGGTGAAAGACGTTAAGCAATCTACAATACCAGAGGAAATGTAAAGTCTTCTAAATGAATGTTGAATTTCCCTCAACTTATGGCAAGAGTGATGTTGGATGGGAAGAGAGTTGAGCTAACAGATAAAATGTTCAAGGACTAAAGATGAACAACCTGGGAAGTCATAAGATGATTACATTAGGAGGGATAATGGATGGTAAAATCTGATAATAAGGGATTCAAATGGGATCTTTTTTATGAAAGAGAAAGAGAGGATGGCCTGGAAATTCCAGGCCTCATGGTGTGAGGGGTTTGGGAAAGGAAGCATTCACCACTTGAAAGGCTGCAGAGATGCACTGTTATCAGGGTAGAGCCATGCTTTTTTGTTTGGTTGGGTTTTGGGTTTGGGGTTTTATTTTTTTTGAGCCATGTTTTAGTTATAGCAAAAGAAGAAGAGAAAGTTCACCAATGAGATTGAAGATATAGAGGATCTAATTGACGATTCACACAGAATTCTAGGGTTTCAGAGATGAGCCTAGGGAAGATGAGAACAGAAAAGGCAATGCGTAGAATCCTAAAATTAGAGTCTAGAGTATGAGAGAGACCTGGGAGTCCATGAGCAGTGATAAAGGATATCATGACGTTACTTCTGATGTACCAAAAGCACAAAGTGATTGAGAGGTTATGAGTGTTTAGGGAGAGGAAGCAAAAACTATTGAGGACCTCACACCTGGTTCCTACTGATGGAAATGAAGAGGCCTGTAGAAGAGCATCTTAGTTTGACGACGCCGACACTCTCTTGAGCGTTGCTAATGATGGTTTCAGTGATGGTCTCACTGGACACTTTCTTGATCCTTACAAAATGGCAGCCGGATACAGGAGTCATCTTACTTACTCACTTCATCACTCACTTTCTATGTATGCACTTTCTATGTTCTATGCATTTGTCCACTCATTTAATCCTAATGATTAGATCCTAATGATTAGATAGCAATGACTAAATGAAGTAGATACCACTTCATTACAAATAAGGAAACTGAGACAGTGAGAGGTTAATGAATTTGTCCAACAGCTGGTAAGTAGCAAAAAACAAGATTTGTACCAAGACAGTCTGGCTCCAGAGTCCATGACTTCAATCACACTCTAGTGGACATTTCAGATGATGAAAGAAATGGGAAAATGTAATGACTTCCCTCAAGTCCACCCATCGACTTAAAAAGCCAGAATTATAACAGATTGCAGGACTCTCAGTAGTCCTTGTTTCTTTGACATCACCCACGTCTTCCCTGAAAATGATGTTACTAAAACTGTATCTACTTTTACCTCGGATTGCAGAGGTAGTTCCGACGCAGGACCAGAGCCTGCGACCGGAGGTATTGAAATTAATATTTCTATCATCTTTCTTGGGCTGCTTGTAGAATCAAGAAACAATTTGGAATTGCTTCTATACTGTTCAGTGCTTGGGAAAACAATAAAACTCATCTTGTGTGACCCAGTATCCAAAATATACCACATCCGTTCCCATGGCATAGCTTTTGCTCCCAAAACAACCACCAGTGGCCAGAGTTAACTTGGGTACAACCAAGTTAAACAACCATCATAAAAGTCTGGGCTCTCAAACTCTGGAAAGATCTTCCGCAAGGAGGATACAGTTTAAAAAGGAATTACATTATTACACTGTGTAAGGCCTACTCTTCTAAGAAAGCTTTGTGGGTATCACTGGGCCAAAAACAAAATAAGTAGAGAAAAGCAAAACAAAACAAAACAAAATTTAATGAAAAATAAATCACCATCAACAACAAAAACAAAAAAAAAAGAAAGCAGTAAATAAGAGTATGGGTTAGAGGAGATGATTTTTAAAAATCTCTATACAATAGAGGATCAGACAAAGGAGGTCACTTAGGAGCCATACCTGGAGTGTGTAATATACAATTAACTTTAATGCACAGTACCATAAATAACTATACCAATAATAAAACTGTTCTTCCTATGTGCCATGCTAAGGGATTTACATGGTTTTGCATGTTTAATCCTCCTAATAAGCTAGAAAGATTGGTATTAATATTTTTATTTCCCAGAGGAGGAAATTGAATCTCAGAAAGCCTAAGTAACTTCCCAGCTACACAAATGGCTAGGGTTTGAATCTGAATCTATCCAGTTCCAGATCTTATGATCTTAACCTTCCTGAAGCATGAAGAAAATTCTTCAGAGGAAAAGAAAAATAAAAGCTTTAATATAACAGTGCTATCATGATTTCTTTTTTACTTAAGAACATATCTAATTCTTCCAGAGACTAAGTAACAAGGTGACTTCGACACTATCTTATTGATGGAGCTAATAAAAAAAGACCTAAAATATAAATATTACCTATGATTTTGATAACAAATCCATCAGGGATTTTTTTCTGTGACTCCGTCTCAAAGAAATTAAATTGAGCTTCATGCAGGAATGGAAATGTCTCCTCTGCTCATTGTTTATCTCCTACTCCAGCCACAAAACTAGGTATACTGAAACTACTCGGTAAACATTTGTTGAAGGAAAGAATGCAAAAAGATTCCATGGATTCCAAGTCAAAAAGTATCAGAAACAATTATTTTGCTGAAGTTTTAAATAGAAAACACAGAAACCCCATTAACTGCCAAGACCTAAGCCTTTTTTAACAGCATTTAGAAGTCCAAAGTGACATACCTGTGAGAGACTTGCTACATGGTGATGCTGTGGGGTGTGTTTGGGAGAAACAGAATCGGGATGTTTCTGTGACCACACAAATTGACAAAGTTGCTCCCTTTAAGAGATGCCATCATTATTTGCCACAATTCCAATCTGATGTCTGGTAAAAGGAAAACACAACATCACCCCTTAGTCTTATGCAATTTCTATTTCTGTTCTTACCACTGCCAGCAGCTTTGAAAGTGCATGCTGAATCATTACCTATGAACAAGGCTGTGTCAATCCTCCTTGCCCTTTCTATAAGTCATAGAAAAGCAACAGGAAAACAAAACAAAACAAAAACAACAGCAACGACAACAACAATAACTGCAAACTCCATTTTAAGTAAAATATATAAACATATTTGCAGACTCCAAAATAAGCATAGGGCTAATAAAAGCAGCTGGGATGGGGCAAAAGGGAAGAAGGGAAAGAAAAAACAGAGTAGAAAGAGTTCTTGGTATTCAAAATATCACATCCATTCACGTGGCTTGTATGGCAAGCACAAACTTGCAAAAATCAGGATAAAAACTAAGGTTGGGGCACCTGGGTAGCGCAGTGGTTAAGCATCTGCCTTCGGCTCAGGGCGTGATCCCAGCGTTCTGGGTTCGAGCCCCACATCAGGCTCCTCCACTAAGAGCCTGCTTCTTCCTTTCCCACTCCCCCTGCTTGTGTTCCCTCTCTCGCTGGCTGTCTCTCTCTGTCAAATAAATAAATAAAATCTTAAAAAAAAAAAAAAAACTAAGGTAAGAAGGGCTGGCAACCTAAACCTTCCTAGATTTATTTGGTAAAAATCAGCTAAAAAGGTAGGGCTAACGCACAGTCAAGCCACATTTGTGGAAAATATCTGTCTCGGAAGGAGGAACAAAGAAGAGCATCATTAGGGCACGAAGCTAGCATGCTACGTTGGCCCTCCGCCAACTCTCCTCAAATACATAAAAATAAATCCCCTGAAAATGTTAATCCAGGAAAATCCAATGCAATAATCAATTCAACTCAACTAGGACTGCCATAACAGAGTACCACAAACTGGGTAGCTCCAAATAATAGAAATGTATCATCTCATAGTTCTGGAGGCCAAAAGCCTGAAATCAAGGTATCAACGGACCAGTTTCCCTCTAAACTATGAAGGGAATTCTTCCTTGCATCTTCCTAGCTTCTGGCGGTCCCAGGAGTTTCTTGGCTCTGACAGCATAACTGGGATCCTCAGTCTTCAGAAGGCATTCTCCCTGTGAATCTTCACATTAGCTTCCCTCTATGCATGTCTGTTTCTGTGTCCAAATCTCCCCTTTTTATAAGGACACCAGTCATATTGAATTAGAACCCACTCTAATGACCTTATTTTAACTTGATTACATTGTAAAGACCTTATTTTCCAAATAAGGTCACATTCAGAGGTATAGGGGTTATTTCAAAATATCATTTGAGAGGATACAATTCAATCCATAACAATGAATACTAAGAGGAAACTAGTGTGACATTGATGAAAAAAAAAAGGGTGAAAAGTGTAGCAAAACTTTGCCAAGAAATGAAAGACTCACCACCAAAGATACCATGGAGTAAAACACAATTAACAAGAAATATGTGAGATTTTTAGGAAAACCATTTTAAAACCCTGCTAAAAGACAAGAAAAATTCAGAGGAAAGCTAGAGGCCACAATAAAGATAGAAAAAAAAATTAATGAATCTCCGTATGTCTCTGAATCTCCACCAAAGTCACAGAACCTCTAAATGTTAGAGGTAAGTGGCTGCCCAAGGTAATGACAACAATTCTCAGCTTCCCTTCCAGCTTTGTTAACTTCCAAACAATGGGACATGAGCAGAGTATGAGATTAGGTCTTGCCCTTAACAAAAAGTAAGTGATATATTTTTTCTTTCCTATTATTCGCAGTGAGGGCATGGCACCGAGACACTTTGGACCCTGCAGATTAGACAAAAGGCTAGGCTAGGAGGAGCAATGAGATTGAAAAAGAAGGGCACCTGGGTGGCTCAATTGGTTAAGCATCCAACTCTTGATCTCAGCTCAGGTCTCAATCTCAGGGTTGTGAGTTAAAATCCTGTGTTGGGCTCCACGCTGGGCATGGAGCCTACTTTAAAAAAAAAAAAAAAAAGAGTGGATACAATGTTGCAACTCACAACTCACCCCCCTAGTCCCAGGAGCCAAGCCAGCACCTGCAGACACAGCTTCTAAGCTGGCACTCATGGTCCCAGGCTCTAGGCCTGTCCCCAGATCATTACCTGAAGTCCTAGGCTCCAGGGAACACAGGGTTATTTTTATATTCACAATATGTTATTTATACTTTTATGTAAGTATATGCTTAAATAGATATATATATTCACGTGTTGTATAATTGGTGCATACATATATAAAAATATTTTTTCACAAAAAGTAACTTGAATACTAATAAAAATATTTTTAGACTATTTCAATAATGAGATTCAGTAGAGTTAAGTCAGGGATGTTATCTGAAATACAGTGGTAGAGTAATTTTGTAGCTTCATCTTATTCTTAAAGAGAATTCATTTAAATTAATTTAAATTAATACAAACAATATTGAAAATGGGCAAAGCATTAATAAATCATTACCTTATTCTACTTTTTTTTGGTGTTATCAAATGTCAAATTGAGGTTGCCTGGGTGGCTCAGTTGGTTAAGCAGCTGCCTTTGGCTCAGGTCATTATCCCAGAGTCCTGGGATGGAGCCCCACATTGGGCTCCCTGCTCAGCAGGGAGCCTGCTTCTCCCTCTGCCTGCTGCTCCCCCTGCTTGTGCGCTCTTTCTCAAATAAATAAATAAAATCTTTTAAAAAAAAAGTCAAATTGACATTTTCAAAGATATAAACAATAAATGTAAATTAGCCCATCTGACAAACAAGATAAAATATTATTTCCAATATTTTCCATATCAAGATCAATATTATTGTCAATAGTCAATACCAAATATGATTTTCAGATAAAAAATAATTACTTTAAAAATATAAGCTCAAGATTCTTTTAACTGTATGATCACTTTGATTCTAAGAATGTTAAGTACTATTTTGGAAAAATAAAGCCATTTTTGCTTTGGAGACACCTGGATGGTTCAGTTGGTGAACCATCTGCCTTTGGCTCAGGTCATGATCCCAGGGTCCTGTGATCGAGTCCAACATCTAGCTCCTTCCTCAGTGGGGAGCCTGCTTCTCCCTCTGCCTGCTCTGCCTGCCCCTCCTCCTGCTGTGCTCTTTCTCTCTCTCTATCTCTCACTCACTCACTCTGACAAATAAATAAATAAAATCTTTTTAAAAAGCCATTTTTTGCTTTGGATATGACAAGATTATTTATAAACTACCAGAAGGATTTAATTTTTTAAAAGAATGTTACAGTTACAGTTACAGTAATGTGTCCTTTTGCCTACTTACCAAAAACTATCTTAAAACTTCATATCTTAAAAAAAAATTATGATAGGAAGCAGAAAGATTAAAATTTATGGGCTGGAGAACATTTTGATAAACAACTAATTTTTTATTTAGGTTATATTCCAGAAAGCAAGAGACTAATGTGCAAGTAGATAAACTTTTCACTTGAACTTCTGGCACAGAATCCTTGTTCATATTTACTTTGCAGTAAATTAAAACATTTTAACTTCACACTTGTCTTGACCCCCTTCCAAGTGGTCTTTTGCTCTCATAACATAGTGAAATGTTAGGTCTAGCCTTGTCATTCCACACTTCAAACTCTTCATGGCTCCTCATTGTACTCAGGGTCAAGTATAAGAATTTCAAGCATTCAAATCTCACTCACAGCTTACCTCCATAGTCTCATCTCAAAATTTAATTTTCAGTGACATCATAATTCTTATAGCTTCACTTATTGATCATGTTTGTCTTGTCTCCTTGCTTTTGCTGATGCTGCTTCCCCCTTGCCTGAGAAGCCCAATCCCACCCATCCCTATGCATTTCCCTTGTTACTTCTACTCATCCTTTCAAATTCAGCATAAACATCACCTTCTCCAAGAAGTCATTGGTGACTTACCCAACAAGCCATCCATAACACATGCACACATATATATCCTCTTAGTAGATGAAGTCTTTTCTTTGTCCCCACATGTCCCACATGTCCCACATACTTTTTGCTAAAGCACTTACCTACTGTTTTATAATTAATTGTTTCTCTGTCTTCTCCACTAGACTATAAACTTCTTGAGAATAGGATCCATGTTTTATTTATCTTTGTGTGTCTGTAGCTAGCACAGTGCATGGTACTTAATAAGGACTTAGTCATTGGATGAGTGCATAAATGAAAAGTGAATGAAGATCAAATTGCTATTTGTATCTATGAAGAAACACCACACATAAAATTTTAAATATGTTTCTTGACCTTAAATATCTACTTGAGTATGTCCAAAGACCAAATGTGTAAGAAACTTACAAGATTAGCCACATCATTCTCTAAACATAAACTCCATCTCCATTTGCTATTCTCTTGTCACAAGAGTTGCTAATAATCCATATTTCTATATATTTTCAATGCTTAAAGGAATCCTCAGTTCCTAAGCACATAGTGTTAGAGTACTAGTTGTAGCATCAAGAAAAGAAAAGGTTAAGGTTTAAGTGTCTTAAGAAGCAAATTGACTGTCAGTATGATATTAGCTCTTTCTCATTGTGGTTATAGCTATAACCTTCATGGTAGAACCATTCCAGAACTGTTACATTTTTCATTAGAACCAAACAGCCATTGTCTAAACACTCATGCTATCAGAGCCCAAAATACTCTAGAGCAGGCAGTCTCCAGGGGGGTGAAACAACCCCAGAGGGATTTTGGAAATATGTGATGCACATTGGGTCATCATGAAGATAAAAAAGGGGACACACTGTTGACATGTAAACCAATCAATCCAGTTTTCCCATAATTTTGGGGACAATTCAATCAAAGAAGAATAACCGTGTATGCTTCATAACCAAGTATCCTGACATTTAGGTGAGTGAAAAACTTGTTCATAATTATTAGAGCCTGGAAGATCATTCAATTTCACAAAAAAAACTAGTATATTTTTTCTTGATTTTAATATACACAGAAGTTTCCAGGGATATATGACCATGTGTAATGAGGGAAGATTATCCTTTATTGGACTGAAATTTTGACTGATGTCATGTCATATGTCACTGTTGGCAAAACAACTTTGAGTAGCTAGTGTGTGAGGAACTGAATTTTTAATTGGCATTTTTATAAGCAAGAAATCCAGCCTCAGTATCCTCTTGAGGACATTGAAAAGCATAAACAAGGCTCATGACAGGGAAAAGTAATGGATATGTCTGGACAAATTCAGAGGGACTTGGGTGAGGATTTGGGGTTTTATCTGCTAGGATATGGAGAATCATTGTTGATTCCTCAGAAAATGAATCATATTATTTGTATCATATCAGACCAGATTCAGCCTAGTCTCTTTTTCATTATGGTTGAAACTATTACCTACTAGTTGTTTTTTGACAGAAAAGAATACAGATAAAATAACATAGATGAATCTGTCCTATAGCTATAAATCATCATTGAAAATTCCTATTTCCGTAGAATAAAGAATATATACATATAACTGAAGCATGTGTAAGAAATAAACATTGCCTCTCTGGCAATCCAGATTTTGAGCATCTAAAAAAAACAAAATACTGGCTTTGTGTTGAATGCTTTGTCCAGCTACATAACTTAAATCTCCTGTATAGTAGCTATAAATACCTTTCATCGGTTATCTGAAGGAATGATATTCTGAGCTATGAACGAGAGAAGTTGTTAGTTACACAAAGTTTCAGAACATAGAATGTGAGGGAGCTGCTTCTCCCTGTGTGCAAGGTGATAAGAAGATTAAGGCAATTTCTCCTCTACTGAGTGGTTAAGTGTTAGGATTTGGAGATAGACTTGGGTTTGAATACTGGCTCTGCCATTTCTGAGCTAGTCCTGGTGTCCCATTGGTAGAAAGGGGCCAATGAGAGTACCAACTTCACATGTTTACTGTGAGGATAAAAGGGGAGAAAGCATGGCAAGGGTGAAGTGTAGTATCAGGAACTTGGGGAATGCTAAATAGATGCTAGTTTGTGTTGGGATCACTGGTTTTGAGTCATATCAGATTTTCCATCAAGTAGCAGAGAGGGTTTTAGAGTCAGGTGATCTGGATCAGAATTCACATTCTTCCACATACTGTCTTTGTGAACTTTAATAGTTTATTTAATATCTTTATCTGTAAAATGGGAATAATCGTGTTAAATACCTTGTTTTCTTCTCTAGAAAGTAAAGCACATTCAAGAGAAGGGTCACATTTTATTCTTGTTCAGATCATCTTGAAATACTGCCCCATTTGAGTTCTCAATAAATGGTATTTTTTTACTAATTGATAGGCTGTACTCAAAATCTCAAAAGATGGGACACAGGGAGTACATTCCAAGGAGCCTTGCATAGCACATTTCCAGGCACAGGGTTAATGCTTAATAAATACTTATTGGTTTCAATGGGATTTTACTTATTCTAAATGTTCACTCTAAGATCTTTCAAGAGCCTGTAGACTGCCTAAACATATCTGAGATCTGCACTCACTTTTTAGTTCTAAGGAGGGAAAACAACTACTGTATTTATAAAGAGCTTGCTAAGTTTCAAAATATGACTGTCACAATATACTGGTGAGGTAGACAATATTCCTAATTCCCTTATTTGCTTCTCTATTTTTTTTAAAGATTTATTTATTTATTTTAGAGATAGAGAGAGTGGGGGGAGGGGCAAAGGGTGAGGGAGTGAGAAAGCCTTAAGCAGACTCCATGCTGAGCATGGAGCCCAACACGTGACTTGAGCTCTCATGACCCTAAGATCACAATCTGAGCAGAAACCAAGAGTTGGATGCTTAACCGACTGAGCCACCCAGGTGCCCCTTTATTTTTTTTAATGAGTAAACCAAAGTTTATAAAATGTAAGTAACTTGTCCAAACGTACTCATCTAGTATAAGGAGGGGAGGAGAGAGTAGTGGAGGAGTCACACCTGTCTGACTTCAAAGTCCATTCTTTTCTATCATTCTTCACTCCATCTAAATTAAGCGAAGATAAAAGAAAGGCAAAAACACAACCCACTAAAAGGGTATTAGAAGAAACTGCAATGGAATTGTATTAATATCTACATCTACAAAACCTATCAATGGTTTCACCTCCCTGTAAAGTAAATTAGGCAGCAGAGGGTAAAGGTCAGAAGCCCTGGGTGCTAGCCCTATTTTGTTTCTTATAAACTATGTAATCTGAAGTGAGCCGCTTACACAAAATGCTCTGATCTGAAGTTTGACTGCAGAGTTGGAAGGATTATATCTGCCCTATCAGCCCTCTAAGATTATTGTGAGACATGTAAGATGACACATATAAACATCTTTGGCAATCAAGAAGGATCTAATGTAAGGCACTGACTCAAATAATATAACTGTTAATTTTGAGAGTATTAGGGGCACCTGGGTGGCGCAGTCGTTAAGCGTCTGCCTTCGGCTCAGGGCGTGATCCCGGCATTCTGGGATCGAGCCCCACATCAGGCTTCTCTGCTGGGAGCCTGCTTCTTCCTCTCCCACTCCCCCTGCTTGTGTTCCCTCTCTCGCTGGCTGTCTCTCTCTCTCTGTCAAATAAATAAATAAAATCTTTAAAAAAAAAAAAAAAATTTTGAGAGTATTAAATGTCTCAGTTAGGAGTGAAGTTTAAGTATCAAAAATTTAATAAAAAGTTAAAGGCAAATACCAAAGAAGTAAAGTCAGATTTACTCTTGTTATTGAAAGCGACTTTTTGTTATCCACACAGGTTGCTTGGGAAACCACTGCAAGCAGATTACAAATCCTTTGACTGCCAGCTCTGCTCACAACCAGCATCACCACCACCACCACACACGGGCGCGTGCACACACACACACACACTTCACAGTATTTCCCTAACACAGACTCACTTCACAGAATGTTCCTCGGAGTGGTCCCAAAGGGGTTTTGAACAGAGAATCAAAAGGTTGAGGGGACCTGCTAGAAAGAGGACGAACAAACAGGGACATACAGTTATGTCAAGTTCACCCTATTTCTTGCAGTCAAAAGGAAGTTTTGCTTAATTGCAGCAATAGAGCCATGAGGAAACACCATTCCTAAAACATAACCAATGATAAAAATTTATCATGCGTCCGTAGAACAAAAGGTCATCCACTGAAGTATTTGTTTGCAAGCCATAATAGAAAAGAAAGCTCTTCAATGTTCCCAATGATTCACCATTTGAAAAGAGCTTTTGATTCTCAAAAAAGTCTGCAAAGTAGTGGGGCGCCTGGGCGCCACAGCGGTTAAGCGTCTGCCTTCGGCTCAGGGTGTGATCCTGGCGTTATGGGATCAAGCCCCACATCAGGCTCCTCCGCTATGAGCCTGCTTCTTCCTCTCCCACTCCCCCTGCTTGTGTTCCCTCTCTCGCTGGCTGTCTCTATCTCTGTCAAATAAATAAATAAAATCTTTAAAAAAAAAAAAAAGTCTGCAAAGTAGGCAAGGTAAATATTCTTTGTTTATTCAGCCCTTTCACTCAGCTAATATTTATTGAGCAACCTCTATGTTCCAAGTACTGTCTAGACCAGTAGAATCTTCTGTGATGATGAAAATGTTCTATCTTGTGTCATCCAATAGTGTAACCACTGGCCACATATGGCTACTGAGCACTTTAAATGTGGCTTGTGTGACTAAGGAACTGAATTTTTAATCGGCTTGTTTGTAAACAAGGAAACACAGTCTCAACAAGCATGTCACCTGCTTTCGTCAAAATCTCCTGTCTTTACCCCCACCCTTTCTTCTCAAGGGTCAAAGCACAGCCCTGCAGCCACTGTCTTTGCCTTACTCTGACTTTCATGTGTCCATGTGGAAGGCCAGCTTGTTCTAATTAGCTAAGAAGACTCTCCCTTCATACCGATAAGAGAAGTCTACTTGTCCCCTCAGCATAGATGTCTAGTTTCCAGATTCAGAGTATGCCAAGACTGGTTTGTCTCATCTACCAAACTCAATATTTCCAATGTGTTGCTGACCACACTATGGAGAAATTTATAATATATCTAGACAGGTGAGGCATAAATCTCCAGAAACCAGAAAATCAGATTGTCCTGAAAAATTCATTCTAGGATGAGGAGAAAGAGAAGCATGCTAAACTAAGAAAGGATCATGTGATGGGATTTTAAAGATGAGCAAAGAGAAAAGATAAATAAGAAAGATTCCTTGTGCGTGTCTTTCCTAAGGGGAAACAACACTAGCAATAATACAAATATTAACAACATTCATTGAATACCTATCATGTGCCAGGTTCTATTCTAAGTATATATAATTATATCATTTAATCTTTCCCCAGTACCTATTTCACAGATGAGAAAGTGGAGGCACAATGACGTTATATGACTTGCCTAAGATCTCACTTCTTGTTAGGATGGAAGCAAGGATTTGGGTCAAGGCAGGCTTCACTCTCACCCACCAGCTCCAATGCCCCTCAATATTCAGTAGCTGCTACTGTTCTCCTAATTCTACCTCTAGTTATTCTCCTCTTCCTCCTCTTCCCCTCCTCCTACAATATTATACCAACTACTACATTAAACTACTACAATTACCACTACTATTTCTGCATTATACTGATTAAGAGCACAGTCTCTGAGGTCAGACTGACTAGGCTTAAAGTCCAACATCACCAGTCACTAGTACTGACTTGGCAAATGACTTAACTACTCTGTGCCTTAGTCTCACCCATAATATGAGAGTAATTGCGGTATCTGCTTCATAGGATTATTCTGATTATTAAATAAAGTGACATATAGATAACATTTGGAACAGGTCCTGGCACACAGTAAGAATTCAATACATGGGGGCGCCTGGGTGGCACAGTGGTTAAGCTTCTGCCTTCGGCTCAGGGCGTGATCCCGGCGTTATGGGATCGAGCCCCACATCAGATTCCTCCGCTATGAGCCTGCTTCTTCCTCTCCCACTCCCCCTGCTTGTGTTCCCTCTCTCACTGGCTGTCTCTATCTCTGTCAAATAAATAAATAAATTCTTATAAAAAAAAAAGAATTCAATACATGTTCTTTTGTTACCATCTCAGTTGGTGCAATTCATAGAGTCATTTGAAAGTCTGTTTGTTTATTTTCATGGCATCTGTTTCAATTATTTCCTGGAACACCCGATCAGGGAAAACCATTCATTTTTGATCCAACAGGCTCTGGTGTCCCTCCAGAATAATATAACCAATGAAACATTTAAATAATAATGCTGGATTTATTAAACCAGTTGTTCTTACACCTCTCTACAAACTCAAAATTGATCATGTGTCCAGCATATTTAAACATACCCAGTGAATATTCATTAAATATCTATGATAATGATACATGATACAGTACAATTTGCCTTTTAATTACCATGAAAATTTTTAACTTAAGCAAGAAACAACGAGCCTCCTCTGGAGAAAATGAATTTGCCTGACAGAAGGAAAGTAGAGTATTGTAAAGCAACTGGCATAGCAGTCAGGGCAGCCTAAATTTTTACTTTGAGCTGTTGACTATTTCGATGCCGAAAGAAGTTTCCCACTGCAGAACACTGGGAATAGGACTAATAAGCACATCATATCATTCTCTCTAATGGAACTTTCCCTGAAGTTCTGTTTCATCCACAAAGATGCTTAGTTCTCTCACATGGCTGATAAAATGGGATTTAGAAGAACTAGATCTAGATTACAATCGAAAAAATCAGCCTTAGCAGAAAAGGAGAGTGCTTTATCCTCTTGTAGCTTAGCTTTACAAGAAAGATGTGCTCCTGAAAAGTAAATCTTATCTTCCTTCAGGGCACCTGGGTGGCTCAGTTGGTTTAGCATCCTACTCTTGATTTAGGCTCAGGTCATGATCTCAGGGTTGTGAGATCACCCCATGTTGAGCTCTGCGCTGGGCATGGAGCCTGCTTAAGATTCTCTCTCTCCCTCTGCCTCTGCCACTCCCCCCTGCTCACATGCGTGCATGCTTGCTCTCTCTTTCTCTCTCTTAAAAAAAAAAGTGATCTAGGGGCGCCTGGGTGGCACAGCGGTTGAGCGTCTGCCTTTGGCTCAGGGCGTGATCCTGGCGTTATGGGATCGAGCCCCACATCAGGCTCCTCTGCTATGAGCCTGCTTCTTCCTCTCCCACTCCCCCTGCTTGTGTTCCCTCTCTCGCTGGCTGTCTCTATCTCTGTCAAATGAATAAATAAAATCTTTAAAAAAAAAAAAAAGTAATCTTACCCTCCCAGATGAGTAAAACCTGTTACAAGTGTTATTCCACATTCTGCTATAACTCATGGAATCAACTTCCATCTGTCAACCAATTCAAAATCTGCAAAAGACACATGATGATATGCATTCATAATTTAACTAATTTAAATGTCCTTATGATGTACTTTGCAGAAATCTAGTTATAGATTTAAATTCATGTGTAATTTAATTTCTTTAATGTCTGCCTCTTCCACTGCCAAGTAAGTTCATGTGTCACATAGTGGGCACTCAATGATCTTTTGCTGAATATATTATTGAATGAATTAACAAACAGTTTAAAAATTCATTGTATCCAGACATTCACTCATTTACTTAACAAATATATCTTAGTCACTTCAAAGGATAGAAATCTTGATAGAATATAAGCTAAAGGCCAGACACTTGCTTTCTTGTTTTATCAAATAATAGCAATTCTCTGCCTGAGAGTTCTGGCACCTACATAACCACCAATTCTAATAGCTATTCTTTTTTTAACATGGTGCCAGGCAACTTACATGAATATTTGATTAAGGTCTTACAATAACCTTATAAAATAGATGTTATCATTGTATGCATTTTATAGATAATCAGACCTAGAGAGTAAATAACTTACTAAAGGTCAACAGTTAAAAGTAGTTGAAAGGAGATTCAAAATCAGGATTGTTGAATTCCAAAGGCTGTTTGTGACTACTGTGGTTTTTCTTTTTCTAAGAGTTCACCCCTGCTTGATAATCCTTTCAGAACTTCTACATTTCAAAGATCTCTTTCCTGCCATTAATTATTTCTCTACTTCCATAGAATCCTGGGACTAGGCAGTCATAGACTGTCAAACTTTTCTATCTAATGTTTTCTTTTGCCCAGGTATTTAAAATATACTAACAGAGTTTAAAGATAAAAATCACATTTCCACGAGAGGCATAAAATCCCATGAAATTGGCATGAGCTTGAAAATATATCAGACTTATAACAAGTTAGTATCTAATTAATTCAATACAAAAATTTATTTATATCATGTCTTTGTAAAAGGGTTACTTATTCCCTATCACTAAGCTTTAACTTCTGGTGCCACATTTTATAACTCACTTAAATAAATGCACCATAATTTTTTTTTTTTTTGAGAGACAGAGAGAGAGCACATGTGAGCAGGCAGGGGGAGGGGCAAGGGACAGAGGGAAAAGGAGAGAGAGAATCTTAAGCAGACTCCACACTCAGCACAGAGCCCAAGGAGGGACTCCGTCTCATGACCCTGAGATCATGACCTGAGCTGAAATCAGGAGTTGGATGCTCAGCCAACTGAGCCACCCAGGTGCCCCAAATGCATCATAATTTTTAGTGAAAATGATTAATCACTTGTCTAAGCAATCCATCTAAAAACAAGTTTATTTTTCTTCCCTTACTAATTTAAGATCTGGTGAGACTCATTATCTTGAGTTGCCGGTCTGTTTAGCTCTTTGGGGCTAAATAAAGGATCATCACATTCCACAGGCTCTTCAGGTAGGTATCCATAATTTAATGTAAGAAAAAAAAATTTTTTGAGAAAAATATTTTTAACCCAGTTATAGGCTTCCTCTTTAGTAGACGCAAAATAGTCAATACCACCACTAACTCTAAAAGGAACCAAATAAAGTTACAAACAGGAAAAACTACAATTCAAGACAGCACATTATGGACAAAAATTTAAGCCCATAGATTAGAAAATAATTATATCCTCACATACGCAGGGCATATTTTGTATGTATTTTACATCAAGAAAAAATCCTACCTGGTCTTGGCATCAGAAAGAATCATGTTTCTCTTGAACAGCTGGACTGTGTTTATCTTATGTGACTTACAGAATTTGTTTGAATTCCTTTTGCTGCTGGTTGCTAGAAAAGTTTGTGTCCCAGTGACTGGAAGGACGTGATGATGTGGTATGTCTTTTATGGACTCATGGCTGGTTCTATTTTGTGCCCCTCGGCCATCTTCTTTTCATTTCTCTTCATTTTAATTATTCCTTGTACTTCAAATAACTTAGGACACTGCTTTAAAATGCTTTTTAAAATAACTTATTTCTTCCTTTCCAGTCTTTGTTTTTTTTCTCGCTTTATTATGCTGCAAAAAATGGCCAGAGTAAGACTAAAGTAATGATACCAAACATTCTTATTTATCATCTCAGGGGGATGGCTTTCAACAGGATTTTTGTTTATTTGTTTGTTTTGGTAAATACCTTTTATCAGATGAAGGATGGTTCCTTCTATTTCAGGTTTCCTGAGAGTTTTTTTATAAATGGATGTTGACTATTATCAAATGATATCAAATGGTGTCCATCAACCTATGTGTCCTCTATATTTTGTTGATATGATCAAATCCATTGATTTTCTAAATTTGCATTAATGGAAATAAACCCAGCTTGGTTGGTTCTATTATTCTTTTTATAAATTCCTTGATTTGGTGTCCCAATACTTTATTTAGGATTTTTAGATTTAGATTCAATAAAAAAGATTGGCCTTTGGGCTTTTGACTGTTTATTTGTTTTTCAAGCTCTTGTCAGGTTTTGTTATTAAAGTTATGCAAGTCTCACAAAAAAAAGTTGGGAAGTGTTCTTTTTTCCTCTATATTCTAGAAAAGCTTGTGTGACATGCACTATTATTTCTTCCTTTACATGATGTAAAAAACTCATTGGTGCTGCTATCTCAACTTGAAGTTTCCTCTATAGGGAGGTGTTTAATTACATATTAAATTTCTTTAGCAGTTATAGAATTCCTTGATTTTGTATTTTTTCCATTACTTTTGGTAGGTTTTATTTTCCTAGAAATTTATCTATTTTATTTAAATTTTCAAATTTGCTGACATGAATTTGTTTGTAATGCACCTCTGTGATCTTTTCAACATCCCCTTTTACGTTCTTTCTTACTTTTTAAACTTCTCACTTTTTTCTTGATAATTTTTAGATACTTACCCATTTTATTATTTTTTCAAAGAGACAAATATTTACTCTATTGATTTTTTTATTATATACTTGTTTTCCATTTCAATATTTTCTGCTTTTATTATTTATTTTCTTTCTCTGGCTTATTGTGTTTTCACTTTATTAGTGTTCTTAACATCTTGGACTATTCTTTGTATGATTTCAATCTTTTGGATTTTGTTGAGAACTCTCAGTCATATCCCTAAGCCAGGACGATCACTCAAGTTATAGTATTTGCATAATGCTCAGCATGAATTGATCAGAAAAAACTGATCCTTCCCAGGGCACCTGGGTGGCTCAATTGGTTAAGCATGTGACTTGATCTTGGCTCAGGTCATGATCTCAAGGTCTTGAGATCAAGCCCCACATTGGGCTCCATGCTCAGCATGATACCTGCTCAAAATTCTCTCTCTCTCCCTCTTCCTTTGCCCCAGCTCTCTCTCTCTCTCTCAAAATAAATAAATAAAATCTTAAAAAGAAAAAAAAAAAAGCTGACTCTTCCATAGAATCTTCAGATTATAATTACTCAGTCTCCATGAGAATAGCCTGCTGTTTATCCTGGGTTTTGAATACCGCCTTTTGAGATCAACTAATTTGTTTTTCATCCCCTATGTACCAGGAATCCAGAGTGGCTCCTCCCAGTTCTTCAACAGAGATATCTTCTTTTGTGGCAACTTTTACTAAAGCTGGCTCAGCTAGGAATGAGGACGGATTTTGTTTATAATTCTGCATTCCTCAGTCAGGCTAGAAATGTAAGCAGCTCCTGCTAACATAAAAACCACATATCACACTGCTAAAGTAAATGAGAGAAATAAACAATATATATAATTTTTCAGGCCTTAAGATTATATTACTATGTTTATCTTCGAGGTCAAGGTCTGAAAATTTCATCCTACAAAACAGTAAAATAAAACTTTTAAAAACATAATACCCAGTGCTGGCAAAGATCTAGTGAAACTGGTCCTATCCTATATTTTTGGAAGAATTATGAATAGCCATACCCCTCATTAAAGTAAGTTGGCATCCTGCATCAAGTGAGAGTACAGATTGGTATAAACCTTCCGAAAACAATTTGCAAAAATGTATCAAGAGAAATGAGAAAATAACCCTTTTATTCACTAATTCCACTGTTAGGTAATCTAGTCTTTAAGAAATTTACCAAATGACTTTATTATAAAGTGGAATATTAGGGATAACCTAAATGTCCCACAAAAGAAAAATGAGAAAATTATAGTACATTTATAAAATTTAGTATTATGTAGCCATTGATGATGACAATGAAGATAACATAGAAACTTAGGAAAATGCAGAGGGTACTGATGTAAAGTATAACATTCAACTTGCAAAGACCACATGCATACTCTGATTATAAATGCATAAACACATGTATATGAAGAGAAGACTAGAAAGAAATGTGTCAGAATAATAATGATGTTTTGTCAGTATTATGGGTCATTATTTTCCTTTTCTTTGAATTTTGATTTTGTTTTCAAAGTTACTGTGATACTTTTATAAGAAAAAGTACATAAGTTTTCAAAGGAAAGTAAATTTCAAATATTTAAACTTATTTTTAGGTAACAGTTTTATAAATAGAATGTAATATGTTGTACAAATAATTTATTAAAATATGATTTTTAAATCCTACATTAAAAAATTAAAAATTTTGTGGTTACCTGTGGGATTTTTATTGAAGATAGTAATGTTATGTTGTACATCATTTTACCACTATACTCTTCATCTGGAAAAATGTCTGCCTAAGAAGAGAATCAAAACAGACATAAACTAACAAGTTCCAAGGAAGACTTCAATAAAGACTTATAAAAGAAAAATCAATTTCTATTAAAAAATTTACAAGTTGTGGGGCACCTAGATAACTAGGTCGGTTGAGCACCAGACTCTTGATTTTGGCTCAGGTCATGATCTCGGGATCATGAGATCAAGCCCCAC
This sequence comes from Ursus maritimus, assembly GCF_017311325.1. Taxonomy (NCBI): domain Eukaryota; kingdom Metazoa; phylum Chordata; class Mammalia; order Carnivora; family Ursidae; genus Ursus; species Ursus maritimus. The sequence continues at coordinate 48,303,316 of NW_024423564.1, forward strand.
ATTGGGCTCCCCGCTCATTGGGAAGTCTTATTAAGATTCTCTCTCTCCCTCTCCCTCTGCATCTCCTACCCCCACACAGCACGCACTCACTCTCTCTCTAAAATAAATAAATAAATCTTTAAAACATTTCCAAGTTGAAACGCATACTAATAACCATGTCTTATATATCTTCAAGCTTTTGACTCAGAACTCTGAGGTTATAAGCTATAAAATTATATTCTAAATTTTAAAATATCAAAATACTTTTAAGACATCACTAAAATAGAGTTTTTAAAAATGGGAACAGTCTTATAAATTTAAGGACAATTGACTAGTAACTTCCTTTTTTTCCTTTGTTTAAAATAATTTCAGAATTAAAATGTACTTATATACATTTTAAAACAACTGTGATTAAAGCTCCTAGAAAATTAACAACACTGGAAACATCCTTAATTTAATAAAGTCATCTATTACACACTAGCAGGATACATTTATTTAACTCTTAAACTGTAGAAGCATTTCAATAAAATCTAAGACAGGAATACTATTAACATTAGTAGTTAATATTGCCTGGCTGTGTTAGGAAATATAAGAAAAGAAAAAAAAGAAATACCACAAAATATTACAAAGTAAAGGGATTTTTATCTCTACCTGCAGGTGACATGATGGTCTACCTAGAATATCCAAGAGAATCAACTGCAAATTCTAGAATGCATAAGAAAACTTGTGGTACAGATTGAGACAGAGAGATTTTCTTCTTATATAGAAGCAAAGTTTATTTTTTAAAAATGTAATGAGGGGCGCCTGGGTGGCACAGCAGTTAGGCGTCTGCCTTCGGCTCGGGGCGTAATCCCAGCGTTATGGGATCGAGCCCCACATCAGGCTCCTCCGCTGTGAGCCTGCTTCTTCCTCTCCCACTCCCCCTGCTTGTGTTCCCTCTCTCGCTGGCTGTCTCTCTCTGTCAAATAAATAAATAAAATCTTTAAAAAAAAAAAAATAAAATAAAAAAAAATGTAATGAAAAGTGATCCCATTAAGGCAGATTTTATGAAATAGCTCAGAATAAAATTAAAGAGAAGACAAACACCTCTCTAAAGTCAATTCTAGAATTTTATGGAAGACATAACTAGAATAACTAGAGAAATAAGCTACATTCTGGGTAGGAAGACTTGTCATTAAAAAAACTGATTCCAAAGTTAATCTGGGAGGAGAAATGTCAAAGAATAGCTTAAATATTTCAGAGAAGAGGAGGAAGGATGAGGAGAAGAAAAGAAGGGAAAAGGAAGAGAAAGAGGAGGAGAGGAAGGGAAGAAGGAGAGAGGGGAGAAAGAGAAGGGAAAGGAAGAGTAGGGGGAGGAAGAGAAAAGGAAAGGAAGAGAAAGAACGAAAGGGGAGGAGAAAGGAGAGAACTTGTCCTATCAGATATCAAAACATACAACAAATCCATAGTAATTAAAACTGTGTAGTATTCAATTATTGATAAACAAATGAATCAGGGGAGCTAAATAGTTGGTCCAGAGAAAGGCACTTGCATATATGGTAGGTTAATATAAGATAAAAGTGGTATATCAAATCAGTGGGAAAATTTCCTACCTTTTGAGAAAAAAATGTCAGGTTTCTATTTCCCATAATACACAAAAATGAATTCCAGATATCTTAAAGATCACAAAGAAAAGGGAAATGCAAATGACCAATAATGTATGAAAAGGTGCTTAACATCACTACCAACTGGGAAATGCAAATTAAAGCCACAAGGAGATACCATCACACCCACATGAGAATGGCTGAAATTAAAAGACTGGTGATAATAAATGTTGGGAAGCATACGGTACAACTGGAACTCTCATACCCAGTTTGTGAGAATATAAATTATTACAGCACTTCGGAAAATGGTTTGGAAATATCCGTTAAAGCTAAAGATCTTCCAACTTTATGACATACCAATCTCAATAGCAATGAGGCTATATGCCCACCAAAAGACATATGCAAGAATGTTCACAATAGCTTTAACCCTAACAGCCTCGAACTAGAAATTATCTAAATGTTTATCAACAGGAAACTGACAAAGAATTTGAACTACTGATACATTCAACTATATGGATGAATTTCACAGGCACATTATTGAAAGAAACAAGACACAAAAGAACACTAACTGTATGATTTCTTTTACATCAAATTCAAGATTAGGTGATACTGATCTGTGATGATAGAAGTTACCATATCTTAATTCTGGTGGCAATTACATGATATCATACATGTGTAAAAAATCAGTAAGTTTCATGACCAATTTTAGTCTACTTTATATACTTTAGAGCATAGATGTTATATCTCCATGAAAAATAAAAGTATGAAAAAAAAGATAACAAATTTTACTAGATAGTGTGTAACTGTCCACCAAAACATTGTACAAAGATATCCCATCATTAGTAAAGAAGGGTGCAACCTTCTTCCCATCTTGTTGTAAAGGATGGTCATCTAGCAACCATGAAAGAAAGCAGCTGAAGAACAAAGATAAAGAGAAATATAACCAGGCCCTTAATCAAACTGTGCTTGCTGTCGGCATTACTAGTGGAATTTTTAGTTCTGTGAGCCAATCTATTTCCTTTCTCATTTAAGTCACTTTGGGTTATATTTTCTGGGGGGTTTTTGTTTTGTTTTTTTGTTGTTGTTTTGGGTTGTTTTTTTTTTTTTTTGTTCTGTTTTGTTTTGTTTTGTTTTGCAAACAGAATAATCCTAACTAATACAAACTCTAAGAGGTTTACTTCAAAATCAAAATATCTGGCTATGGCTTCTATTCAGAGATATTTCAAAGACTATCTCAAGCCCAACTCCATCATAAAGCATTCTCAGACAACTCCAGGAAAGAGTATCACCATCCTATGACTCAAGAGTACCTCTTGTTTATACCTCTCATGTATTGTACACTTGTTTTGTAACATCTACTCTACTGTTATATTGTATTATCATTCTTCTCTCATTACTTTTGTATATTGCATTCTCAATAACATTGTAATTTCATTGAGCTCATTGACCATCCTTGTGTCTTCTACAACATTTTGCAGTCAATAGATTGCTGGTTGAATTCAATTCAAAATTTTTTTTAAAAATGATTCTTTCCATTTTCTGTATCAGTCAGAAAGACAGACCTATGATGTTGAGGGAAAATGTCAAAGCCAATCTATTGAGAATGTATAAATGACAACAGCACTTCCAAGCACTTTAAATGCTTGCACCAGGGACTTAACCTAATGCCACATTTGACACAAAACACTTTTCCATGCTATAATACATAACAGAGTACTAAAGCTTTACCGAGTGCTGCATTTTAAAGAACACTATCTATCTATGTAATATGGTGTTGGACAGCTTCTCCTTCTTGCCTCAAGGACTTTGCCTGTGTCTACCCTTATAAACTGGTATATCATTAGGCATCTTTTAGGAATAAATTTCCTGGAATCTCTAGATTAAGGTAGATTCCTTTATTATAAATTCTCACTGCATTCTACATATTTTCCTCATTGGATCTATTACATTTACAATTACATAAATATCTATGTTTAAATCCATCTGTTCTGCTAGACTATATAGCATACGCCAGAAAAGGGGCCAGAGCCATTTTACTCTCCTGTGCATTCACACTGACTGGAACATAGCTGGCAACTCCTCAGTAAATGCCTATAGAATGAATTAACATTGTGGGAGATAGTTGCAAATTATGTACAGATCCTCCCTTAAGAACAGCCAATGTAACTGTACCCCTCATCTCTGCTGTCTTTGGTAATTAGCCATAATGCAAGCTTTTGTAATCCACTATTACCTTCCATGTTGTCTTTTCCATACCATCCTATATTCCTTCCTCACTGTGATTCTTCTTTCCATAGCTATCCTATTTCTCAGGGCTCTACAGAACTCTGGAGTTCCTCCGACAATCCTTCTTATATTCCCAACTTAGTTACACGGTGTTTCTCTACCTTCCTAATCTTCCCAAAAACTTGGACTCCCCCTAAGCCCCCTGAAGGCTGTCTATTTTCTCAAACTCCAAGTACCACAGAGTCCAGGTAACACATGAGGGTAGGGGGAAGGATGGTTCTTCTATATCCTTTTATAAATCATTACTTTTCCATGCTCAAGCTAAATCACTTACCACTTTGATATCTGTCTATATTGCTCTCTATCCCACATTATAATTATCATTTAGAGACAGCCTAGCTACTCTGCCTCATTCACTGAGCTCTTTGACGTTTGACTCAGGTCTTCCTTTTGTTTAACTACTGCCTCCTTTATGGGTAATTATAAGGTCCACATATAAAATTAATCCACAGAGCCACTGGCAATGTTAGGGGTCATCTCAACATAAATAATCTTTGTTTACCTTCTAGTCTCTGGACCCATGGATGTAAACGCCAACTACACATCTCCATTTGGATATCCATGTGGCCATTCTACAAATGTTCATTTAGCTCTAGGTGGTGAGGATGTAGTGATAAACAAGATATATAAAGTTCCTGCCCTCAAGAAGCTTATATTCTAGTAGGAGAAATCAACAAAATAAGAAAACCAAGAATTCATTTCTCTTTTGTTAGAGAAATAAGAATGGGGTAAGAGGCAGCCCCACATCTCACCCATGAAGATGCCTGCAGTCTGGACAATGCCATGGGGTAGGTCATTGCTTCCTCAGGGTGTCAGCCCCAGAAAGTCTTCATTATCCAGCAATAATCTGCATTGCTCATTCACCAACAGCTTGTGATTATTGCCCTCATATCTCAGGATGTCTTTTTTCTTTCTTTACATGCTATCAGTAACTCTGAGTATCCGAAGCTAAAAAAAAATTAATGAGCACTAGTGACAACTTTTAAACTGATACAGTCCATTATTTTTTAAGTACAAGATGATTTTGTTTGGTTGATTGTAGTTTTTCACATTTTTATTTCGGTACTGAAGAAAGATAAAGTAGCCCTTGTTTGTATTTCCAGGATCATTTCTGTTTCTTCATACCCTAACTTTTATGGCTCCAGAATATACCAGCTACTTAGCTACTTGTAATTTCCTATTTAGTACTTGTTTCTCACTTTCAAGTCTTTGCGTCTTTCTTTCCCTTTCCTTGGAGGGCCCTTTCCACCCATTCTAAGCCTTAGTAACTCCTACCATTTTGTCAAGACTTAGCTCAGGTCCATTCTCTCTGGAAATACTTAGGAATTCCTCTTCTCTGCACTCATAAACATTTTCATATTGTATTAAAATTATCTGTGCATCATCTACAAGACTGCACACATTTATTCACTCATTCAAAAAATTTTATACTTATTACTAGACAAGCATTGATTCAACAAATATTTATTGAGTGCCTACTAGGAACCGGGAACTTGTTCACAGTGCTCAAGATACAACAGTGAACAAGACAGTAAATTGCTTATGATTGTGAAGGTGGCATTGTCCTACAAAATTTCAGCTAATGATTCAGAGCTGTAACGTGGGGTAAGGGCAAGTCAGTGACTGGAAGTGGGTGGGCTGTAATAGATAGGGGGCTCAGGAAAAGCCCCTGTAAGAAGATGGCATTTGAGAAGAGATATCAATGAAGAAAGAAAAAGCCAGTTAAATAATCTCACCGGCAGAGAGAAGAGCAACTTTCCAGCTCCCAAGGCAGGAAGGGATTGCCGCATTGTAGGGGCAGCAAGAATGATGTAGGTGGAAGAGAGTGAGCAAGGCTGGAAATGGTAAAGATGAGGTTGTGTAGGCAGTAGCCAGATTATGTAGGACCTCGTAGGAGTTTGGATTTTATTCTAAGTGAGATGGGGAGTCACTGGGGGTTTGACAAACATAGTAACTTGATCTAACAGTTTTAAAACATTATTCTGGTAGCTGTGTAGAGAATAGACCAAAGTGGGGCAAACATGAGACTGAGTGGCCAGACATGACACTCAGTACACCCAAGGATGTGACGATGGGCATAAAAGAGACTCAGAGACACGCACAGAGAGTGATGAAGAACGTGGACTCTAGCGATTCTACCTGGGTTTAAACCCTGGCTCCCCCAACACATGCTGGGTGACCACGGGCAACAATTTGCTGTCTCTGTGTTTCAGTTTATTTGTATATAAACATAGGAATAAGAATAAGTACTCATTTCCTAGGGGTGCTGTAAAGATTATATAAGTTAATACATAATTATTGCTTAGACCCAGTGCCTGGCACAAAATAAAACAGTATAAATGTTAGTGATAGCATTCATAGACTTGGGTGGAGATCACAGATATATCAGACAGCACTGGAATTGATCATTTATAAAAGCTACAATGAGTGTTAGTACAAGGTGCCAAGGAAGCTCATAGGAACAGTTCCTACCTAGTCCTAGATAGTCAACACAGTGATTGGGAACACAGTAGGGGCACAAATAATTACTTATTGTGGTCAAATTATATGGTCTCTTTTTTCCAAATGGATCTTTTAGATATTAATTTTAATTCCATACAATGCTATTTCCAGTATACAAGAGTCATTAATCTCTTGGTTTATTTGTTATAATAGAAGTCATCATGGGGTGCCTGGGTGGCTCAGTTGGTTAAGCGTCTGCCTTCAGCTCAGGTCATGATCCCAAGGTCCTCGGATGGAGCCCTGTGTTGGGCTCCCTGCTCAAGGGGGAGTCTGTTTCTTCCCTTCCTTCTCCTTCTGTCCCTCCCCCGACTTGTGCTCACTCACATGCTCTCTCAAATAAATACATTAAAATTTTTTTAAAAAATCATCTTTACTTTTAAGTATTTTTATTAATATTTTCTCTTAAGATCTTATAAATTTATTTAAACCTATTCTTCTAAGAAAAAAAACGTTACCCCTTGATAACAAATAGATAATGTGAAAGACACTACGGTCTCTACACATTACCAGGTTGTGACGCTGCACCAATGATTTACTAAATGGACCCCCCACCTTTGGCCTAAAAGCATCATTGCCTTCCCTAATTTATTAGCAATGAGTCATTACAGCTCAAGAACATCTTACAGATTAGAGATGGGAATAAAATGAACTAAAACAAATGGCCTTGTAAGAAAATGTAGTGAATGACTCTGTGTCATTACTAAAATACCGCCACAGGAGGGCCCAGTGTCTTTCCTTGAGTGCGGTGTGTTCTTCAGAAGAAAGACCTCTAAGCCTTGTGACTCCCAAGGACAAGCACATAAAGGAGATGAATCACTTTCCAGTTTTCATCAGTGAATCATGGTTGAGATCACCACTACTTAATTTGGGCTTTTCAAACGTATGAGTCATCACACAAGCCTCTGCATTCTAAATTAGAATGAGAACAGATCTCGTGAAGTTCAGGCAAGCAGCTCTAAGGGGTCTTTCTTCCTGGAAGCTGGGCAGTTTGCAGGGACTAGAAGAATGGGTGCAGTACCTCGGATGTGTTCCAAACAGCCAGTTCAGGCCCAACTACTGGATCACAGCAGCTCTCTGGAAACCAGCCCAATCAAGTCACATCCTGAAGTTAGAGGATATTTTGAGAAAACTCTGCCCAAGGGCATAAGTAGTGTACATAATAGCTCTGCTGAAACCACAGGATCCAGAGACACTGTCAGGCATGCGGATCCTACCAACATAGCTCAGGGATTTCCTTCTTGTATCAGGGATGTTAGCACTTACTCACACGTGTCTCCTCTAATCCAAGCCACACTGTCATCCAAGAGAGCTCCACAGTCACACAGGTGACCCACCAGATGCCCCAGCCCCTGGCTTCTTCGACCTCCTTAGTGCTAATGACCTTCATCTCACATCTCCCTCTTCCACTTCTCATCTCACATCACTCATACACTCCCAGATCCATCTCAGGGTGCTGGAGTCCTGTCATTACTTGGAACTATTTCCTCTCTTAAAGCTTGAATTCAACCACTGCTCACTGCAACCTACCATCTCCCTCATCCAGTTGCTGCCATTATATTATTTCCTCAACCTGATCATGACCTCCCCATACCCTCCTCTTTCTCCCAATATCGGCCCCTCTTATCTTCACTTCTTTTGCGACAATAGTCATCACAGCCATAGTAATAGCAATAAGTGAGTAAGAGCAATTAACAATACTAGCGACTTTTATTGAGTGCTAAGCATTTTCCTGCCTTACATCATTTAACTTTCAGGACTACTCTGTAAACTATGTGGTGAGGGCCTTAGTCAAATCTTCCATGCTAAGCCCTTGCTAGTTCTCGAACTGAATATACATACACTGCTCTTTATTCCAATGTAACTGTATACACTAGATGTCTAGCCATGATTCTAGAACCTGGGACAACATAGCAGGATGGCACTGATAACTTAGTGAGGAACTGTACCAGGAACCTATCTAAATAGACACAGGTGATGGGACTCACTAAAGTCAGTTTCACAGCCTTATAAAGCAACTACACTGGAGTTTGGGTGTGACATATTTTAGAATGTAAGAGACCTGGTAAGTCCCTACTCAGGGCTTCCTGCAACCTGGCAGGACCTCATCCTGAAGTGAAACATGATCACCACCAATGTAGGCAGTGTTCTGTGCAGAATTAAGGAAACCTGAGAAGCCACACTCACCTCTCAGATCTTGGGTGAGCTATCTGAAAATCCTTTGCTTAGAAGGTATTCTTTGGGGGCACCTAGATGGCTCAGTTGCTAAGCGTCTGCCTTCAGCTCAGGGCGTGATCCCAGAGTCCTGGGATTGAGCCCCACATCAGGCTCCCTGCTCCGCTGGGAGCTTGCTTCTTCCTCTCCTACTCCCCCTGCTTATGTTCCCTCTCTCACCGGCAGTCTCTCTCTCTGTCAAATAAATAAATAAAATCTTTTTTAAAAAAAGGTATTCTTTGTTCTTACAACATCTATACTATTATGTGTCCAAGTTTGCCAAGCCTCTGCCCCTGACTGTCTACTAATGTATTACTACAGATAAATTATTTTACTGGTTTTACAGATAAATAGCATAGCTTTTATCACTTCAGCTATTCTCTTGCCAACAATTTCAACTGCCTTCCCCAACAGAAATTTCATTGCATCCACCTGTCCAAACCTCTGTCTAGCCAAGATTTGTCTCCTGTCTCCTACAGAACAATATAAGCAACTTCCTACATGACATCTCCCTTTGGCTATCTCACATACACTTCAAACCCAACACGTCCAAAACTGAGCTCTCCTCCCCAAAACTGCTCCCCCTCTGAGTTCCCAACTCGTTGAGTGATGCAACCAGTCACCTAACCTCGAAAGCCTGAAATATGGACATGAACCTTTGTCCTTCCCCTTCTTCATAGCCTATATCCAAGCAAACACACGCTGATCATTTAGTCTCCATGATCTCTCAAGGCCACGCACTCCTATCCATTCCTACCATCACTCAGTTCAGGTATCTCAAATCTGGAAGAGTTTGGTCTAATATCCCTGCAATTTGGTCTTGCTCCCTACAATTCATCTCTAGAGTGTGAACAGATTTTTCTAAAGGGAAAACTTGGTAACATCCTATGCTTAATACTTTAAATAATTTTTCCCACCATTTTCAAGATAAAGTTTACATTACTATATAAGACCCTTTATAACTGGTCCGTATTTACCTCCTTTGGCCACTTGCCCCTTGCGTTCTAGCTCCAGATACACTGAAATACTTGTAGGTCTATCAGATGCTCTCACACCTTCAGATATATTTTATCTGTATTTCTTGTGCTCAAAAACTCACTCACATACACACCCCACTCACTCCTGTACACCTATATGCATACACACAATATCCTACTTCCTTGTCACTTCCTTGCTCCTCAGATCTGGAGAATTTCCAAACACTCTCAGATTAAGTAATCTTCATATGTGCTCCTGTATTTCCCAATTATAGTAGTTAACACACCATATTACCATTACATATTTACTTGATAGTTTCCCCCATCCAACATAAGGCCCCTGAAGGGCAAGAAATATTTATTATTCAATCTCCAAGTGCTAACCCAATGTCAAATAGTGCACACAAGGTGCCCAAAGATTATTTGTTGAAGTGATTTGGTCTGAGATCTTGCATACTCTCTGAATACCTACTACGCAGGTATGTACACTCCTCACAGAATCTCCCAGAAAGAGAAAGCTTTAAGAAGCTTAAACCTAGAGCTACCCCTCTTTATAAAGGGCTTTTTTTTAATGGTTAGAATTTTATGTGTACTATGAAAATTCATTTAATCAGTGACCTATAAGATTGTCCAATAAACCTCTGGCTAAACTGATTTTATATGGTTTAGTAAAAATGTGATTTTTTTTTGCTTAAGAGTGTATATATATATACATATATATATATATATATGTATATATATAGAATTATACACACACAACCACACACACTAGTTTTATTGCTGCATAACAAATTACCACAAACTTATAGCTGTACATTACACAAATTTATATCTCATAGTTTCCAGGGTTCAGGTATCCAATACTCTTTATGTGGGCCCTCTATTGAGGGTCTCAAAGGTTGAATGAAATCAAGCTGTCAGCTGAGCTGTGTTCTCATAAGGAGGTTCTAGGAAAGAATCCACTTCCAAGCTCATTCAGGTTGTTGGCAGAATCTAGTTCTTGTGGTTGTAGGATGAAAGTCTCCATCCTCTCACTGGGGGCTGTTGACCAGGGGTCATCGTCAGTACCAGAGGCTGCTTGCAATCCTCAACATGTGGCTCCTGCTACCTTCAAGCCAACAAGCCAACAATGGTATGTTGAACGCTTCTCATGCTTTGAATCTCTGACTTTTGCTTCTCCAATCACTCGGAGAAAACTCATTTGTTTTAAAAGGTTTATGTGATTAGGAAGGCCTACCTGGATACCCTCTCTCTCTTATGGTCAGCTGATTAGTAACCTCAATTACATCTATTTAAAAAAATCCCGTTCCTATATAACATCATATAATCAGAGAGTAACACCAGAGGGCAGAGATCAAGGGGCTAGCTTAGAATACTGCCAGAATAATTAGAATTCTGTCCAAATTTTCTCCTTCTTATGAGGACACCAGTCATTAGATTAGAGTCCATGCTAATCCAGTAGGACCTCATCTTCACTTGATTACATTTCCAAATAATGTTACATTCATATATTTTAGGTAAACATGAATTTGGGGGAAACTATTCAACCCATTATAATATCCTTGCATGAATTTCACAGTTTCACTTCAATAAACAAAAACCACATCCACAAATCTTTTTGAGGGATCTCTTCTCTATCTTTGGTTTCTGCTCAGATGCCTTGGGGACAATGCCCCTAAGCTTATGAAAGACCCTCTGGTTTGACTGATGTGACCTATGCATCACACCCTTCATCTCCTAGAAGAGTCTAACTATGGCTGAATACTTTCTGTTGTCTGTCTGGTCTTCCTGTTGTTTCCACAAAAAGCTGGATAGTCACACAGCCCTCTATGCCATGTCGTCAGAAGCCACTTCTGACATTTAGAATCTTTTACCATCTGGAATGGCTGAAACTTTTCAAAATCATCCAGTCCTGAATCTTTTATGTTTACCAGGGGTTTTTTTCCTTCAAATTATTTCTTTTTTCAGGGCGCCTGGGTGGCTCAGTAGTTAAGCGTCTGCCTTCGGCTCAGGGCGTGATCCCAGAGTCCTGGGATCGAGCCCCACATCAGGATCCTCCACTGGGAGCCTGCTTCTTCCTCTCCCACTCCCCCTGCCTGTGTTCCCTCTCTTGCTGGCTGTCTCTCTCTCTCCGTCAAATAAATAAAATAAAATCTTTAAAAAAAAATTATTTCTTTTTTCAATTAAGTAGTACACTTGTGATAAGCACAGGGTGATATATGAAACTGTTGAATTACTATCCTATGTACCTAAAACTAATATAATACTAATACTGAATGTTAGCTAACTGTAATTAAAATAAAAACTTAAAAACAAACAAATTATTTCTTTTTTTCTTGCATTTTAGTATACGCAGCAAGATGAAACAGATCAGCTCCTTCATTCAACACTTTGCTTGGAAACCCCCTTAGCTATATATCCCAGTTGGTCACAAATTCTGCTTCTGACATAACTGCAGGTCACAATTTTTCTAAGCTTTCTTCCATCACATATGGATTTTCCTCCTTCCTGCAGTTCCAATAACATGTTTTGCACTTCCTTTTGAGTCCTCACCAGGGGTGTTCTTAAAGCCCAAATTCCTAATAACAATCTGTTCATGGTGATTTAGGCTTTTTCTAAAACAATTTAAGTTTTCTCTGTAATGCTCAATTCCTTCTGCACTTTCACCAGCTGCATCTTCAGTGTCCACATTTCTGCTAACAGTCCATTCAAGGCACTTACTGGTTTCTTCTACCACATTCCTCAAAATTCTTCCAGCTTCCAGCTACTGCTTGATCCCAAAGCCACTTCCAGGCTTTAGATATTTGTTATTGTAGGGCAGTACCTCACTTCCAGGAATCAAAATCTGTATTAGTCTTTTATTACTACATAACTACCACAAACTTCGCAGCTGTAAACAACATATACTTATCATCACACAGTTTCTGTAGGTCAGGACTCTGGCTTAGATCCACCTTAGCTGTGTCCTTTGCTTAGTATCCCAAAGGCTGAAATCAAGGTGTTGGCCAAGCTAGAGGCTTTCCATGAGAATTTGCTTTCAAGTTCATTCACATCATTGGAAGAGTCCAGTTCTTTCTGGTTGTAGGACTAGGTCTCCATTCACTTGCTGGCTGATGGCTGGGAGTCACTTTCAACTCCTAGATATTACTCACATTCTTCAACTTGTGGACCTCTCCATTCTTAAGCCAGCAATGTTGGCTGGAATGGTGAATTCCTCTTGTTTTAAATCTCTGACTTCTCCTTCCTCAACGAGGGAGAGAAAACTTTGCTTTGAAAGGGTTCATATCATTAGGTTAGGCCCACCTGAATAATCTCCTTATTTTAAGGTCAACTGATTAGTAACTTAATTACCTCTGTAAAATCCCTTTTTCCAGGTAACATCAGCAATCACAGATCCAGAGGGGGTGGATCATGGGAGCTATCTTGGAATTCTACCTATTACATATCCTTGCAGTGACTCTGAGTTTTCATTTCTTTCTGCTTTATCATTTTGCACAATTAAAAAAATATATGACTTTGCAATCAGGAAAAATACAAAATGATACCACAATTAGTTTAATTAAATCACTGTGGCCTTATAGAAACTTGGAGCTATCTGCTCATCCATTTGCAATGACCACAAATGCATGAAGTACTGATTACAAAAGACAGAATGGTCTATTTTCTGAAAGCTGGTTCTGTTATGCTGCAAGCTTTTCCTGCAAACACATGCACTCATATACGTTTCTAATAAAATAGACTTATTGTTATTGAGAATAGGTGTTTTAAAGTTGTGCCTGTCTTCTCACTCTACCTACTTTCATAGCAAAAGAAATCAAAATGCTGAGGTCCCATTAGGTATAGCCAACTAGCTGCGTTGACTGAAAGAGCAGAACAGGATTGCATAATGCAGTTGGTTTTCAGCTTCCCCACTCATTTGCCAAATGTTTATGAACTCCCACTACATGCCAAGCACTTGGGTACAAAGATACAGATGGTACATCCCGAACTCAAATGAAGAGCTCAAAATTTCTCATTTTGCCCAATAGGCAAGTTTCTTATGTCACTTAAATATTTATACTTTAAATATCAACTACCAAATTTTGGAGGGCATTTGAGATATCCTATAAATGTTTTCACAATTAAACAAAAAGACACCTGCATTCCAACCAATGTTTATTTCCTACTTCTTAAAAAGCTAAAGTAAAAAAACAAAAAGAAGAATTTGACAAATTGCAATTTTTCTTCCAGCATGACCTTTGGTCAACATCATCTGGACTGTTTTGACAAATAAGAATCAGGCGAAAGACTAAAGTTGCATACGTTTGAGGCCACATACCTTTAAGATCACAGCTCTTTGTCACCACCATCTATTCTTTGGAAACATATAGCAGTTACCCCAAATGCCACTTACTTTGAAAAGACCTTCTTGGCTTAACCTTAGACCAACCCAGCCAACCCTCCAAATCAACCCAGCAGCAACTCTGGCAGACCTTGGAGAAATGGAACACCAGGCTGTTCATGGGCTGTTTCCACTAGAGCATACTGCATTTTATAGGGGAAAGATGATTAGTCATTTAGAAGGTCTACCCCTTGAGCAGTGAAACATTATAATGCAGCCTGGCATTTTAACACAACTTCAAATTTCTTGGCTAAATAAATTCCTAACCTTTACATTCAGTTGCTGTTCTCCACCTGCTTACAGTTACTCATTCTGCACTGTAACTCTCCTCGCCAGAATTGGAGCAGGTGGGAAGGGACTACAAAGAAAAACCCAAACAAGTTCAGTGGGTCCTGGAGCTGAGGGCAGGCAAGGAGGAAAAGCCCAGTCTGACAGATTGTGGTTCTTTCTCTATTCCTGTTTCCTATTTCCCCTGCCCCATTTAAATGTCTTCCACTAGCTTCCTTCCCTTTCTTCATCTGAGAGATCTTCCTGTCACCATGAATTCTCAAATGCTGCCCAAATATCCCCAACTTCTCATCCTTCTGCTAAGACTGGCCCTACAGGTGCTAAACAGAGTCATGCTATGCTTTTAGGAGTTAAAAGTTAAAAGTCACATTTACCAAGTGCCTCTTTGGTATCAGGCCCAGAGCTAAGCTATGGGGATAAGGCAGAGAACAAGATTTTGTCTCTACCTTCAAGGAGATGGAGGGAACAGTCACACACACAGGGGTCTATATTGCATTAAGCTTTTATGCAAGAGCACGGAGGAAGTGTAGGTTTATCCTGTACTAAGGGAGGTTACATTTTAACAACCCCTCAATAGAACCCTATATGCTAAAACGAAGAAATAAGCAAACAAACACTACCAGCCAAACCTAATCAAGTACAAGGCAACAAGAATTTTCCAAGGATATCTGGGTGTGCATTGAATTTGGGGTAGGACTGCTTTCCAGAAAACAGTAACATAGAAGAAGTATATTTCTAGAAAGGGGTGTGTATATCAGGAAAAAGGGAGGTCAAGTTTGTGAAAGAGGTACATTGCAAGTTTCAGGGCATACTACGTATCTGTTTATCTTGGTAAATTCTTTGCTCAGAGAGAAGAAGGAAGTATGAAATGAGCTTAGTTCACAAATATGGAGGCAGGACATGAACCAGGGCATTTTTTAAGTGCTTATCTTGGCTAAGAACAATGCAGTGTGGCCTCTTTGCAAGTCAATAAGTAGAATCATAAAGAAAGAATTGGTGAGACCTAGAGGTCAACCAATTACCCAACATCTTTGTAAAGCATTTGAAAAAAGCTTTATATACCCTTGCAATGTTATAAAGACTGCTCTTGGTAACATTATTATATGTCCTTCTCATGGAAAGTTCTCCCTATTCAATCTTTTTTTCATTACTAGCAACCAAAGACACATATTTGCAACCTAATTCTAGGGTTGTAGGCCATGCGCTTGAAAGACCATTTTCAAAGTTGCATGTTTCAACCTATAATAAAAATGTTTTTTAAAAATGGGCTAGAAATAGCACAGATCCCACCAAGGGTGGCACCCAGGCCAACTGGGGGACAAAGGAACAGGGTGAGAGGAAATTTCAAAGTTTCCTCTGGAGGTTGGCCTCTCTTAATTCTTCTTTTGGTCATTCCTTGTTCAGTAATGAAATATTTATTATGAGTTTTCTCCATGCCAGCCATTGTACTGTGTACTTGGGACGTAGAGATGAATCAACAATTCAGCTCAGCCCTTCAAGATATTCTTCTTCATCTACGCTGAGAACCAGGAGGTACATGATTATAATACAGGATGAAGAAGATTAACACCAAGATGGGCACCGAGCCCTGAGGCATACAAAGGAGAGTGTACCTCGGTAAGGTGAAGGAAAGCTTCTTGGAAGAAAGAATATTTGAGTTGAATCTTGAAGGTGGTAAATGATTTCCCCAGGTGGAAGAGAGACATGACGGAAGGGAAAAGTATTTACAAAGGTCTAGAGATGGGACACCTCACAAGTGCTGGGAAACAAGAATAATCAGAATAGCTCCCTTCTTTCCCACCAACCTCATCCACTAATGATGGTGGTGATGATTTAACTTTCTCATAACTCAGTTCAGGCTGGAATGAACTCATAGGTCCCATTGGGGGTCTACCAGCTACCACAGAGCCAACTCTGTATGAACTACCTCTCTGTACAGGCTTTGCTGTTCTTGAGGTTTGCTTCCACAATAGATCTCTGGGGTGGCTGAAAGCGACCATCCACCACTGAGAAGGACTGACTGACCCTAGCTTTGTCCTTTGGTAAGCAATAAGGTACAGAATGACAGAATTCTAGGCAACCTGAAGGGGGTCTAAATGTCGTGCCTGCCTCCCAGATTCCCAGCAAAGACCAGGGGGCCCCGTGGCTGGTGAGGAAGAGCCTAGAAAGTGGCCTTTCTCTGGGCTTTGGGAAGGAAGGACCTTTGACCATGTCCTCCAGAGAGTGTAATTTCACCTCATACTGGCAGGAGTCACAGGAAAATAACTGTTTTGTTCAAGGAGTGTGCCACAAATTCTCCAACAGTAAAGGAAAAAGGGAGAAGAACTGTAATTTAAGTTCTTAGAAAATAGGCAAAATTTCATTACAACGTTTAAAAAGACAAAACAAAACAAAGCAAACACCTTGCACATGCATAATGCAGCATGGCCTGTGATTAAATTGGCTCCTTTGGTCTGCTTCTGTGCCAGGAACTTTCATGCATTATCATGGACTATAGAAATGGTGAATACTGATATTAATCTGTTTATTAATCATTAACTTATCTAAAGAATTAAAAAAATTTTAAGGTTTTAAACAGTTTTGTTGATGTATAATTTACACATCAGAAGATCCACTCTCCCCCCAAAATTCGCCTCATATTAAACGCACAACTCAATGATTGTCAGTAAAATTAAATTTAGAGTCATCACCACAATCCCATTTTAGAACACTTCCATCACCCCAAAAAGATTCCCTCATGCCTACTTGCAGCCAAACCACTTTTCCCCCTCCAGCCTGAGGCAATCACTAATCTACTTGCTGTCTCTATAGGTTTACCTTTTCTGGACATTTGATATAAATGGAACCTATAACAACAGGTCCTTTGCATCTGGCTTTTCTCAATCAGCATAATGTTTTTGAGGTTCATCCATGTTGTAGAAGGTATCAGTTCATTCCCTTTTATTGCTGAATAATATTTCATTATATGGACATTATGGACCTATCACATTCTATCTATTGTAAATATTTTTGTCTTAAATTCTACTTTACTTGATATTATTAGAGCCACTATAAGTTATTTATGGTTACTGCTTGCATGATACACACACATAGATAAATGGACACAAATATACATTTTTTTAATCTGTATTTTTTTAAGTTCTAGATTTATAGAAAAATTACAAAGATACTAAGTACAGAGTTTCCACATAACTCACATTAATTCTCTCCTATCTTACATTAGTATGGTACATTTATTAAAATTAATAAACCAGTATTGATATGCTATTACTAATTACAGTCCATTCTTTGATAGAATTTCCTCAATTTTTCTCTAATATTCCTTTTCGAATACTGGATCCCACCCAGGATGCCCCATTACATTTGCTCATCATGTCTACTTAGGCTGCCCTTGACCATGAGAGTTTCTCAGACTTGCCTGGTTTTTGCTGACTTTGACATATCTGAGGAGTACTAGTCAGGGACTTTGTGTAATGTTCCTCCATTATTATGTTTTTCTGATGATTAGACTAGGGTTATGTATTTTGAGGGGGAAGACCACAGAGGTAAAGTGCCATTTTCATCACATCATATCAAGGATATATACTATCAACATGACTTAAAATTGTTGATGTTGACCTTGATCAGCTGACTGAGGTCATGTTTGTCAGGTTTCTCCACTGTGAAGTCACTCTTTTTTCCCTCCTTTTCATATTGTACTCTTTGGAAGGAAGTCACTATACAGAGCCTTAAACCTAAGAAGTGGGGAGTTACCCTTTACTGTTTTGAGGCCAGAATATCGGTGTGAACTATTTGGAATTCTTCTGCATGTGATATCTGTCTCTTCTCCCCCATTTAATATTTATTCAATCATTTGTTTATATCAGTACGGACTCATTGGTACTTATTTTATAATCTGGATTACAATCCAATAGTACTTTATCAATTTGGTTGCTCAAATTGTTCCAGCTTTGGCCATTGGGAGTTCTTTCATTTAGCTCCTGTGTCCCTTAGATGTACCTCCAACACTGTGGGTGTTTGTTAGCTTGCTTTTGAACATTTGCTTACTTTCTGACACTACAGAATGATCCAGGTTCATTTTGTATATTTCCTGCCCTAGTCCTAGAATCAACCAGTTCTCCAAGAAACCCTGGTTCCTTTTATTGGCAAATAGCGTTAAGAAACCAACATCTGGGCACTAAGTATGCTCATTGCTTTTGGAGTGTTATTGTTTCTAGGCCTGCTCAGATGACAGAGCAAGGAAATATATATGTATATACTAACCTGTGCATATACACGTTTCTGCATATAAACATCTGTATTGATATTAATCCTTACATGAATTCATACTAATGCCTTAAACTCTAGTTCATTATCACTTGAATCGTTCTAGCCTTCTCCTTTTGTTTATCAAGGATACATCCTGTCAACATGAGTTATCATTACAAGAGTGAGATGTCATCTGACATCTGACTCCCATCATCTGACATCAATTTACTTAACTGTTCAATTCCAGAACAGCAGTATCAGAATTGTTAAGCTGTGTGCCCATGGGAAATAACACTATCAACCAGTGACAGTGCCTGTGCATAGTTCCTTTTGTCACTATTTTTATAGACTTCACTTATTTCCAAAGTTACTTAGGTCAGTATCTCTTACCCAACCCCCTTCAGTGAGGTTGTTTCACCCATTTGTAATACATACAGTTTGATGTATTGGAATTAATCCTGGGATTCCTCCACCTCCTAAATGTTTTTTTTAGTATTTGCATAATTTAAGTTCACTCTTTTTGCTCTAAACTTTTGACAAATGCATAGTGTCACATATCCACAATTACATTACCACACAGAATTATTTCAACACCGTAAAAAAAATTCCGGTACTTCATCTACTGAACATTCCCCCGGGGCCCATACCTCATCTTAAACTCTGGAAATCACTGATCTTTTCACTGTCTCTAGTTTTCTTTTCCAGATTGTCATATATTAGAATCAGAGTATCTAGCCTTCTAAAAATGGCTTATTTCATTTAGCAATGTGCATTTAAAATTTATTATGCCTTTTTATGGCTTCATATATTTTTATCATTGAACAACGTTTTTTTCTACGGATGTACCAGTTCGTTTATCTATCCAGCTATTAAAGGACATTTTGGTTGCTTTCAGCTTTTGGCCATTATAAATACAGCTGCTATAAACATTCATGTGCAGAGTTTTTGGGACATAAGTCTTCAGATCAGTTGGGTAAATACCTAGGAGCACGTTGCTGGCTCATAAGGTAAGACTATGTTTAGCTTTGTAAGAAACTGCCAAACTGTCCTCCAAAGGGTCAGTTTCATTTTACATACCCATCAGCAATGAATGAGAGTTCCTGTTGCATCCTTACCAGCAACAGGCATTGTCAGTTTTTTGGCCTATGGCCATTCCAAAATATGTTTCTTGAAGGCTTTTACTTTCAATGTATTTGTTGGAATTTTATTTGGATTTATTTATCTACATATCATGCATTTTTGGGGTTTTTTTTGTTGTTGTTGTTGTTCTTTCTGCATTGCTTTTGTTGTATTAAGTATTTTCTAGTGCACCACTTAAATTCATTTGTAGGATGCTGTTTAGACTGAATGATTGTGTCCCCCTAATGCCCACATGTTGAAGCCCTAACCCTCAGCATGATGGTATCTGGAAGTGGGGCCTTTGTAAGGTAATTACGTTTGGATGAGGTTGTGAGGAGGGGCCTGAATGTGGGGATTCATGACCTTATAAGAAGACGAAAAGAGACCAGAGCTCTTTCTCTCTGCCATGTGAGGACATAGCAAGAAGGCAGCCACCTGGAAGCTAGGAAGAAGGTTCTCACCTGGAACTCAGTCTGCAAGTACCTTGATCTTGGACTTATCCTCCAAAACTGTAAGAAATAAGTGTCTATTGTTTAAGCCACCCAGTAAATATATTTTGTTACAGCAGCCTGAGCAGAATAATACAGATGTATTATATTATACAGATATATTATATTATATACATATATATATATTTAGTTATTTTCTGGATTTATTTAAAATTTTATTTATTCATGGGAGAGCGAGAGAGCGAGTGCGTGTGCAAGTGAGCATGAGGGGGTGGGGAGGGGCAGAGGGAGAGGGAGAAGCAGACTCCCCGCTGAGCAAGGAGCCCCATGCAGGCTCCATTTCAGGACCCCAAGATCACGATGTGAGCTGAAGGCAGCCCTTTAACTGGGTCCTCTGGCATTATTCCTTAAATATTTTTTCTTCCCTTTTCTCTCCTCTACTTCTGGGACACTTATGTTGGATCACTTGTTGGTGTTCTCAGGTTTCAGAGACTGTGTTCATTTTTCTTTCTGTAATTTCTTGTAATTCCTGATACATCTTCAATTTCACTGACTGATTTTATTCTGCCTGCTGAAATTTGTAATTGAGCCCCTCTTGTGAATTTTCCATTCCAATTATTGTACTTTTCAATTCCAGAAATTCAATTTAATTTTTAAAATATTCTTTATTTCTTTATTGACATCTTCTATTTGATGAATAATTGTTTTATTTTTCTTTATATTTTAAGATATTGGTTCCTTTACTTAAATATGTTCATAATAATTGCTTTGAAGTCTTCCTCTGCTAAGTCCAGTATATGGCCCCCTCAGAGAAAAGTTCTATGGACTGCTTTTGTAGGAAAAGCAGAAACTTTACCTCTACTCTCTCAGAGTCTCCAGCTGGGCCTGAGAATTAAATTGATATAACACACATTAACAAGAGAATCACAAATTTGCTTAATATTAGTTTTACATGACATGGAAGACGTCATAGGGAAATGAAAACCCAAAGAAGTGGCAAAACCTAAATGCTTAGATACAGCATCGAACAAAGGATGGCAATTGTGGAAAAGCAACTAAAATAAATGAGGAGAACAAAGGAATATTAAGAGTTATTTTAACAAGGTTGGTTTGTATAGAATTCTCTTGGCCTTAACTCCCATTTCTGGTGATGAGGATGTTTCTTTCCTCCTGGCAGAGGTAGGGCAGCTTTCCTATCGTAGTTTTAACTTCTGCCTTCAGAAGGAAAAAGGGGGGATCAGAGTGTCCTTCTTGCACTTGTTGTTTTTTAAGAGCCTTTAACTCAAAATATCAATATGCTGGGGCGCCTGGGTGGCTCAGTTGGTTAAGCATCTGCCTTCAGCTCAGGTCATAATCCTAGAGTCCTGGGATCGAGCCCCGCATCAGGCTCCCTGCTCAGTGGGGAGCCTGCTTCTCCCTCTCCTTCTGCTTACCGCTCCCCCTGCTTATGCGCTCTCCCTATCTCTGTCAAATAAATAAATAAAATCTTTTTTAAAAATCAATATGCCAAGATGGTATAGTTTGGGATGGCATGTCCAGAACCCCTTTATTTCCCCCATCTGAAAAATTCTCTGAAGTTTCATATATTAAAAGCTGAGCTGGTAGAAATGGGTTAGTAACTGATTGGCAAGAAATATTTAAAGGAAGAGAAGAACATAGAACAAGAATGAATAAGCAGATAAGAAAAAAATCTAACCACATTTCTCCATATCCCATTAAACCAGTCTCCCATCCCTGGGAATAGTTCAATCCAATTAAAAAAAAAAAATAGTTGAGCCTCATACATCTGATGGAGAGTGTTTATCTTGTCCTTTAAAGATGCAGATGAGACATTATTTTTGCATGTGATTTACACAGAAACAGCATTCCCCAGCAGAGATTGCACAAGCTCCTCCTTATTGGGCCATCAGTGTGTCCAGGGTATGACATTTGTGGAGGAAAACAGAAGCTAGACTATTAACTCCCAACTGAAGTGCTTCCAATGTCTGCACACTGAAGTTTGAACCTTGTCCTATTATTATAGAAAGATTTCAAACTGCCTTTTCCAACTCAGAACTTCCAAAGCCTGGGACAAGAGGTCTCAATGCTGAAAAGAACTTAAAATTATGGCACACAAGTGGGTTTTCTATGACACTGTGCCTAGTACACTTAGTAGGTTTATGAGGCACTACTTTATGAACGAAGGTGCCCAAGTTTATGATTTGCCTCACATTTAAAAGCATTTAAAAGGTGATGGAAGAAGGCATCATGTATCCAAGCCCAAATTGTCCTATTTTTGAATCCTTCATATACCTTGTCAGGTAAGATCAGAGTGGAACTTTGGACCCATCGGGTCGGAGATTGGTGTGTTTTGTCATCTGTCATGTTGGGATCAGCATACCTCCATCTTCCGTGTATGGTTACATCAGTCAGTAGGAGCTCAACAGGTTGCAAAACATCTGATACAGGAGACCTACAGTTTGGCTTTGGCAATTATGAGGCTTGGTTTTGTTACCTGGCCAAGAATTTTTTTACCTGGTCTAGAATTTTGGTCTGTCCCTATGTAATCTTTGGTGTTGGGCAGCCTAATCAGGGGAGCAGCTGAGCTACCCCAGATTACCTTAGGGTGGCTTGTGAGCTAGCTGTAACATCTAGTGATCTGGCAAGTGTCTATACCATAAGAGTCAGTGCCAAGTCCATCTGTGACCTTTGTGAGAGCCTTGAAGTTGTCACCTGTGGAGCCAAACCAGAGTTTGATTGTAATATTGCCTTGGAATGTCACCTAGGAAGGATCCAGCCCCATTCCTGTTTTCCTTTTTTTTTTTTTTTTAAGATTATTTATTTATGTATGTATTTAGAGCACACATGTGAGCCAAGGTGGGGAAGGTGGATGAGGGGGAACAGAGGGAGAGAGAGAGAGAGAAAATCCCAAGCAAACTGCTCCAAGCAGAGAGCCAGACATGGGGTTCAATCTCATGGCCCTGAGAACATGACCGGACCCAAAATCAAGACTCAGACACTCAACTGACTGAGCCACCCAGGTACCCCACCATTCCTGTTTTCAACACAAAGGGAAAATTCCCTTCTAATGACTTTACCTGAGCAAAGAACAGTCCTTAAGAACCTATAGAGGTTTTTTCATGTCCAATTAACTCAACAGAAGGCGAAAGAGTGATATTGTTTTCTTGGTTGTGGATACCATACCCTGTCATACATCCATTTCCCAGAGCTGGTTCACATTGGCAGGAACAAAAATCAGCTCAGGTTCTTTTGCATGATCTAGATGTTAACACAACCAATAAGCAAACTAGTTAGTTAATGTGGTCAGTATTTGGAAAACCAGTGTAAGAGAAGGTCAGGTCTATGCTTGACCTGTTGAGAAAACAGTAAGGGTTAATACAAGGGAGACACTTTGAGAGAAAGGCCATAATGGAGGATCAGAGGGAGAAAAGGACAGACCGAGATAAGCAATCTTTAGTCAGCCTTTAAATAAATGGCCAAAGAAAGAGGAAGCATCATTAAGAGTAGCAGCATTGTTTGGTTTTTTTGGTTTTTGTGACGTAGAAGACTTAGGAGGGGTAGAAAATAGGTGAAAGTACGTTTCCTAATCCCATTCTTGGGGAAAGCTATCTACTTTGTAATGTCATATGCTTCTTAGACTTGGGAATTAATCCTAGAAATCCCTATTTTAAGGTCACCTGTAGGGATGGTCTTCTGGTTGCCTCAGGAGTGCTGATCTGGGTTTAGTTTTGTGTAGCGTATGTGAATTCAGGAGTATTTTTCTTTTATTTTGATGGTAGTGTAAATGGTTACCAGTACTTCTTCATAAGGTCCTTCCCAGTGAGGTGACAGTGTGTGCTATCTTCTAAAAACCTTGCTGTATACCCAATCTCCTGGTAGAAAGAGATGGTAAGACTCATCTGTTGTTTGGAGGTCATGACCTTTTTACCTGTGGATGATCTGTTCCAAGTATATTAGGTAATTCTTGTATATAGCTAATCATAACATCACATTGCTCTCTTAAGTCCCCATAATGTTCATTCAATCTAGGAATGGAAGGTTTAGAGATGTTAGTAGGCATAGGGCGACCCAACATGATTTCTTAAAAGGGGATAAACCATGTCCCCTATTTGGACTATTCTAGATTTTTATAAGGACCAGAGAGTATGTTTAAGTCCATTTTCTTGATAGACTTTTCCTAAAGTCCTTTTTATGTCTTGACTTTTATGTTCCACTTGCCCCACTGATTGAGGATGGTACAAGGTATGAAATTGTAATGAGTACCTCAGAGGTTTTGCAAGCAAATGGCTTATTTCTGCTATCAAATGAGTTCCTTAATCTGATTCAATCTATAACATGCCAAACAAGGAAAAATCTCAGTTATTAATTTCGTTACCATTGTTGTGGCATCAGCACATCTAGTTGGATAGCATCCAGCCCATCCACTAAACACATAAACAAGTACCATGCAGCCTATATGTAGCCATGTAGCCTAAAGCTGGAGGCAAATCTATACAATCCATTTGGGAGTACTGCAAGGGGCAATGTGGGCCTAGGAAGACTTCCTAAAGCATGCTGGTTTCTTCTAAAAATTTGTTGAGGTTTACAGGTAGTACACTGGGAAATAATTTGGTCAGAAATTTTGTGGATGCCAGAGCAGAACCAATTATCTTTTAATTCCATGACTAACCCCCTTCTGATGGAAGATAAGTGCAAACCAAAAGGTCAAAAGAAAGGGGACCACAGAAGTCCCTGTAGCCCAATGTATAATCTAATTGTTGGGCACCCTTTTGTATTTATTTGTCTTTTTCAGATTTGGGGACATTTGATAATCAATAATATCAGTCAGAGAAAAGGCAAGTTTATAAATTGGGTGGTGAAAAGATAGGGGGTCTGTGTCAGGCTGCATGTTTAGCAGCTTGGTCAGCCCTATCATTCCCTAGAGATACAGTATCCATCTCCTTAGTATGGGCTGGACGATGAACAGTTTTAGGAGGGAGGTGAATAGCCTGTAATAGGACCAATTATATGCCCATTGGCAATAGGAGTACCAACAGA
Source organism: Ursus maritimus (assembly GCF_017311325.1). Classification (NCBI taxonomy): domain Eukaryota; kingdom Metazoa; phylum Chordata; class Mammalia; order Carnivora; family Ursidae; genus Ursus; species Ursus maritimus. Next base: position 48,328,376 of record NW_024423564.1, read on the forward strand.
GGTTAACAATCTGGAAGGTTTCTAGATCGTGCCAAAAGCATAGCTGACTCAAAAAGCTTGTCTGCATCAGATTCTCTCTCCCTCTCCCTCTCTCACTCTCTCTCTCTCTCAAATAAATAAAATCTTAAAAAACACCACCACCACCACCACGTGTCTGGAGTCAGTGTAAATAGAGGCAGTTTTTCCTTTCATCAGCATGCAAGCTTTAGTAAGATCTGTAAGGTTAGCAGTTTGGGCTGCTTTTATAGTAGGCAAAGAATATTCCTCGTGTTTCATGTGGGGAACCTAAGGCATAGCCAGTTATTATGTTTCCCCAGAAATGGCCTTTACAAGAGTCATCGCAAAATGGAAGTACGTCTGGGTTGTCTTAAGGGGTATCTAAGAAATTTTCTAGTGGCTTTGGGACCAATTCTATAGTTGCAAGGCAATCACATGGAATCATCAGGGAGCAATAGTAGAATAGCCAGATTTAAACTGTTACACCGATGTAAGATGATGGAAGGGCTCTTAACAGGGCTTGTTCATAGGCAGTCCGCGGCCATGTAAAGAGATGCTGTCTTATGTACTTGTCTGAGAGCAGACACAGCCTGGGGAGCCTAGGGGCAAATGGGGGAGCCTAACATAAGAGTACTGGCCTTGGCAATGAGGGTGGCTGCCGCGGCTACCACAGCCACCACACACAGGCACAGGACCGTGCCTGCCGCTACAGGGTCCAACTGATATGGGAAATACGCTTTAGGACATATCTGAGAGGTAAAATATTGTCCTGCAAAAATCCCTTTGTTTTCATGGCAATATAGGTGAAAAGGTTTGTCAAAATGAGGGAAGTTGAGAGCTAGGGGTGTGACAATGTTAATTTTCAGGCTTCGAAGGAAGTTAATGCCTCTAAGGGCCAGGAAATGGGTTCTGAGGTAATATGGGGGGCGAGCATACATACAGGGGTTTAGCAAAAGCAATGTTAAGAATCCATTGGTGGCAATAGCCTGCTGCCCCTAGAAATGTGTGTAGTTGCTTTTCTGTTTTAGGGAGAGGGATGGGCAAAATTGACTCGAGGCATTTTGGAGTGAGCTTTTGAGAACCCTTATATCTCATGACCTAAATAGGTCACAGTTGTTTGTACCCATTACAGCTTAGACTCTGGGAGGCTTTATGGCTGCTTTCAGTCAGTGCCTTTAGGAGAATGAGGGAGTCGATAAGAGGACTCTGTACAGTTTCATTTCAGAGTAAAAGCTCACCAACATACTGAACAAGGGTAGAGCCTTAGGTAAAGGCTATAGAATCTAAGTTGGCTTTAAGGACTTGGAAAAATATTGAGGGAGACTCAAACTATCCCTGAGGGATGTGAGTCGCCATGTCAATTGTCTCTCTCTAAAAATAAATGCAAAGAGAAATTGCAAGTCAGAATGCCATAGAATTGAAAAGAAAGCTTAGCAGACATCAGTTACTATAAACCAGGCTGAGTCAGCAGGAATGGGGGTAAGAATGGTAGCTGGATTAGGAACTACGGGTGGTGAGGAATTACAAAGGAGTTTAAGCTCTTAGATCTTGTACAAATTGTAGATTCCATTCCCATTTGAATAAAAGCCCCCCTCCCTTTTTTTTACTGCAAGATTAGGGTGTTACAGGGTAAGGAAGTAAAGGTAAGAACACCCTGCTATCAAAAAGAGTCTATTATATGTTCAATTCCTAATTTTGCGTCTCCTGAAGGGGTTACTGGGCTACTGATGAGAAAAGCTGGTTCTTTTTCCAGGCAAATGCGCACAGCTCTGCCCTCAACTCAGTGCAATCCAACCTCATTTGCATGTGAGGCCCAGAGAGTAGTTGGGACATCTTTTATAGTAGGGTTCTCCTCAGAGGATTTTCGGTTGAGATGGATTTTCATTACGGAAAGTAGCAAGCTTGAGGTTTAGTCTGAGTACAAGGAAATAAAAAAGTCTTTCTTACTACATTGTATGGTGGCGTTAAAGTGACATGCCAAGGGCGCCTGGGTGGTTCAGTTGGTTAAGTGCCTGCCTTAGGCTCAGGTCATGATCCCAGGGTCCTGGGATTGAGCCCCACATGCAGCTCCAGGCTCAGTGGGGAGCCTACCTCTCCCTCTCCACCTGCCACTCCCCCTGCCTGTGCATTGGCTCCCTCTCTCTCTCTCTCTCTCAAATAAATATAAAATTTAAAAAAAAAAATAAAGTTACATACCAAATCTCAACCTAAAAGATCACGCGTAAGGATTCAGAAATAAGACAGGCATGAGGCGTGTTAAGAGGCACTAAGAATATTGGGGTGGTCTGAGATATGGGTAATGGAATACACAGTCCAGAGACTCCAGCAGCTTGGGTCAAACCAGAGGTGACAGCGATAATCCTGCGTGAATGGCGGAGAGGACGGCAATGGTGTAAGAAGTCCAGTTTCCAATCCTCTATTTTAAGTTGAATGGTGGGTTCTGGGGTGTGACTAAGGATGAGCTGATCCCATCAATTGATGGGGTATCATCCTCCAGGGAGAGAAAAATGCACCTTCGGAGGGTGCTGGTGTTTAGGGAAATTGTTTGAGCTTCCTTTCATTTAAGTGCAGGATAATTGTTCTTCCAAGGTCCTAGTTTTTTACAATACCTGCAAAAGTCTGGAGGCAAACAGGGAAGACTCTGTGGTTGATGAGAAAAATGAGTGGGCTCTGAGTTACTCTTCAGAGTCATCATTTTTTTTCCTGTCAAGACTCAATATGCACAGCAAGGACTGCTGATTTTAATTTCTTTTTGTCTTGTTCCCCTGCAAGCTGTTTTCAAAGAATTGTGTAGCTGTATCAGTGATGATACCGAGAGACTGACCTGCCCAGCCAGAGACACTATTTTGGATTTGTCTCTTTATATCAGACAGGCCAAGGCAGAAATTAAAAGATTTCGATATTCTAGGGCTTTGGGGTTTACTGTAATATTTGTTTGAAGTGTTCTACAAAGGTCTTAGGATGTTCCCCTTCTTTTTGAGTGGATAAGGTAACCTTAAAACAATTACTTTAGAGGAAAAGACCTCTATTACCCCCACTATTAGGCCCTGAATGTTGGCCTGGCTGAGTCATTTGCAGGAGAGTCTGGCAGAAGTTCTGGCCACGTGTTTCCTCTGTTGGGGGTGATTTTCTTCCCGAGGCCATCTAGCCTGTCTGATAACTACCATGTAACCATGGGTGGGAAGAATATCCCTGAATAGCCAGTCAAGGTTCCTATGAGTAGCACTGTGAAAGGCCACTAATCTTTCTAACTCCTCTCTAAATTTGGTAGCATCTTCTGGAAGAAGAGGCAAAACAGCTTTCTTTGGAATTTAAAAGATCTGCTGCTGTCTAGGGTAAATGAATTCTTTGTAATGGGGGCCCAGGGGGCCCACCCACAGGGTTGGGCACTGCATAGCAAGGCCTAGAGTTGACCGAGTTTGATTACTGGGCCCCTGGAAGTAGAAGGAGGTATAAAATATGGCAAATTTATTTCCTGGTTGTCAGCATTAATACAAATAACCTGTATATTCCAGGCCTGGAGATCAGGCCAGAGTGCTTTCTGTAAATCTTGTAGGGAAAGGCAAGTTAAAGCAAGCGGCTAGTGGTTCAAGAGATTTTGAGGGTAAGTTGGAGGAGTTTTGAGAGTTAATAGAATTTGCTAAGGGGATAAGGTCAGATTTTAAGAAGGGGTGTTTGAAGGAGGGGCTCAGAGATTCAATAGATCATCTAAAGGTTCAGGGACAAGAAGTTGGGGGTACAGGGAGTATAGATGGGTGGAGAAGGAAGATTTATTATGGGTGTGGATTTTAACTTTTTTTGTTTTTATCTTTATTTAAATAGAGAGAGAGAGAATGTGCATGAGCTGTGGGGAGGGGCAGAGGTAGAGGGAGACAGAGAATCCCAAACAGGCTCCAAGCTCAGCGAGGAGCCCAATGAGCGGCTTGATCACGTGACCTCAGCCAAAATCAAGAGTCAGACACCTAACCAACTGAGCTACCCAGGCACCCCTTTTGTTTTAAGTCTGATAAAGCTAGCCATTACAAACCGTTGTATCCTCTTTTTAATTTGATCTTTCCATAAATACTGATAAGACATCTGTTTAGTATGAGAGCTCACTAAAATTTTTTCAAATATAGGTTTTTCCAATTCAAAAGATCCATTATCTGCCCATTGACAAGTAGGATCTTCAAGGTTATATTTATTTCGATAGTGAGTCAATCCAATACGCCTTTTTACAGAAGGACCCAGAGGTCACTTTCCAGGGATGGTTGTAAAATGTAGCCCCCATGATCCAAAAAGTTCACTTCCAGAGTGACCCTAAGGAAGCAAAGATCTTCATTGTTACAAGCAGTAAGAATAGTGTTTATGAAAACAGTGTCTCCAAAGTCCCACAAGAATGTGAAATTGCTCTAGTCCCAGACCCACTCATTGGTGACACAGGGTTAGCAATACTTGGATGGGGCTTGCGCAGCATGGAGAAGACAATGAAGGTTGAGATGACAAAGGCCCTTTATGGACTAGGGCCTTTTGTTAAGAGCAATTCCCTTGAGAACTGGCATGGGTGGACAAAGTGAATGCTTCTTGTCACTTGTCAGGTCCCCAGCCTCTTGGCTGGCCACCTGATGCAAACACAACACCTGTGCCCCTCAGCTGGCAGAGACCAGAGAGAACAGTCTTGGTAGTCACAAGCTAAGATCTCAGGATGTAAAACAAGGTGAAAGGAGAATCTCAGCCAGCTGTTGTGGGTTTTTTATTTGTGACCTACAGCAAAGTTTGTCTAAACAAGATGCTGACCCGGTGAGAAGTATAAACTCACTAGTCTGTGGCACCAGCTCAAACAACAGGCTTATCGGACCTATGCTGGTGTTTTACCCTGATTTTCCTCTTTATGACAAGGGGGTCGAAAGACAGAAATAAAGGAAAACAATGACCATCTGTGGGAGGAAGGGGAGCCATCAAAAACAAGAGTACTCAGAAAGTACTAGAGTGGCTAGACCCCAAGAACTAGCTTACACAAATGTTTCCCCTGCCAATCTGAACTTGGAAAGAGAAAAAGACTGTCGGGGAGGCAAAAGCTTTACCTCTACCCTCTTAGGGTTTCTGGTTGGGCATGAGAATTAGATTTACATACAACCCATTAACAGGAGAAAAGCATACAAATTTATTTAATGGTAGCTTACATGATATGGGCACCTTCATCAGGAAATGAAGACCCAGAGACGTGGTAAAACTAAATGCTTATATACTGGGTTGAACAAGAATGGCAACTGTGGAGAAGTAAAATAAATAAGGACAGTAAAAGAAGATAAGAGTTATTGTAACAAGGCCAGTTTGAATAGAATTCTCTTGGCCCTAACTCCCATTTCTGGTGAAGAGGATGTTTCTTTCCTCCTGGCTTGGGGAGGGCTGCTCTCTCGTAGTCATTTTAACTTCTGCTGTCAGGAGAAAAAGGGGGAATCAGAGTGCCTTTCTTGCACCTGCTGTTTTTAAATACCTTTAACTCAAAATAATCACTCTGCCAAGATGGTATATTTTGGGGGTGGCATGTCCTGATCCCCTTCGTTTTTCTTCCTGCATATGGTCACACTTCCCTGGGTTTAGATGTTTTGGTTTTGTTCTTTTTCTTTTCTTTTTCTTTCTTTTTTTTTTTTTGCATATAATTTTTTAAATTGGAAATTTTTACATAGTATATTGCAGCAACTCTGGATTCTTATGCCCTCCAGGGGTAGTTGTTGCTGATTTTTTTGTTTAATGACTTGCCTGGATTAACTCTGTTAAGTCTGTCTTCCCAATAGTGCGCAGCAACAGATATCTGCTCGGGTTTTTTAAAACGTTATTTTTGTTTTATTATTTAGCCTGGCTCCTTAGGGGTCAGCACAGCTTCCTGGTCAGCCAATGATGGATCAGAGGTTATGCATAAATATCTTGTAAGGCTCCCACTCTTGGCCAACAGAGCTGTGTGTATTTAAGGAGTGCTATCAAAGTTCAGGCAGTTTACAAGTCTGCTCCTTTACATTCATCAGAGGCAAAGAGATAGCCAGGGCCCTATCTGATCTCGCCGCCGTGTGAGCACATCCCGGAGCATGCATACAGTCTTCCAAATCACCAGGGCCCGGTGAACACTTAGGAAGACCCGCTATCGCTCTCTCAATCTGTGGATTTCCCTTTGAATTTTCTGACTGGTGTGTCAGTCTGCTGCCTACCCAGGCAGTATCGTGACCGCAGGCTAGCTGCAATATTGGCCTTCTTAAATCGTTTGCTATTATTCCTAGATTTGCCTCTCATTTATGACAATACTCTTGGGTATCTGTGCTCCACTCCAAAGCAAACCAGTCCCCTCAGGTAAAGAGGCTGCCAGTTCTCACAGCTTGCCATGTCCTAGTAAAAATTACTGAACAGCAGAGCTGGGATGTGGGATGGCAAAAGCCCCAGGATAAAATGCCACGGACTTCCACCATTCTCACTGCTGCTTAGGGTTTTTCTTGAATAATTATCTTTCAGGTAGATGGATGCCTTTGGTCAATTTTCAAAATCCTAAAATCGTTGTTTTTGACAGTTTTGTCTGGTTTTATATTTGCTTTTTGGGAAGAAAATTTGCCTATCTCCTCACTCAATCATTCCAAAAGTCCCACCTCAAGTCAAAAATTTTGCTTTGGGTCAGAGGTCTTTGGAACATTTCATTATGACACATGAAAAATTAAAAGATATGCAAAATTTATGGACAAAATTATTAATAAGGAGAGATATAATATTTTTTAAAAAATCAATATCAAAAAGATAAAACTATAGATCCAATGCAATTTCAATTAAAATATCAGAGGAATTCTTTTCTTTTTCTTTTCTTTTGAAAGAGAGAGAGAGAATGTATGAGCAGGGATGGGGGGCAGAGAGAAAGGAGAGAGAAAATCCCAAACAGGCTCCACACCCAGCACAGAGCCTGACTCTCGGCTTGATCCCATGACCCCAAGATCATGACCTCTGCCAAAATCAAGAGTCAGACACCCAACTGACTGAGCCACCTACGTGCCCCCATCAGAGGGATTGTTGATAGAACTTGATAAGGATAAGCCAATGATACAAGTTAGAAAGCCCACAAACAGATTGTGGTAGGCAGAATTCCAAGTATGACTCCCAATGATCCTTGTCCTTATATAATATCCTCCCCCTTGATTGAGACCAAATATGACAAAATATCCTTCTTATATGATAATGTTATATTATGTGGAAAAGTGGAGATTATCTGGGTAAACCTAATCTAATCAGACGAGCCCCTTAGAAGCTGAGAATTTTCTCTGGCTGGTTGAAGAAGAGGAACTCAGAGATTGGAAACACGAGGAGAATCTGACATGCCATTGCTGGCTTTGAAGATGGAGGGGAGCATATGCCAAGGAATACAAGTGGCCTTGAGCTGCTAAGAGTATACCCAGGTTCATGGCCAAAGAAATGGGGACATCAATGCTGTAGCCCCAAGGACCCGAATTCTGCCAACTACCTGAATAAGACTGAAAGCAGATTATTCTCCAGAACCTTTAGATAAGAGCCCAGCCCAGCCAACACCTTGATTTCAGCTTCGACATTTAGGAAAACCCAGCTGAGCTGGACTTCTCATCTACAGAACTGTGAGATAATAAATGGTGTTATTTTAAAACCACTAAATTTGTGATAATTTGTTATGTAACTAATACACAGATCTACATTTTTATAAACTTTGAATAAAATTTTATAAATTTTGATATATGACAGAGATGACTTTGCAGATCATTTGTGGGGGGGGGCCTATTTAACAAATAATTCTAGGACAAATGGTCATACATATAGGGGAAAAAAGACAGGATCTCTACTTAAAATATGACACCAAGTAGAGACCTTTAAACATTTATACCAAATTTTAGAAGTACTTCATGAATTTGGGTTAAGGAATTCCTTACTCAAAGATGTAAAGTACAGGAAAAGATTGAAAAGTCAAGTACATAAAAAATTAAAATTCTATTTATCAGAGGAAGGTCAACATTAAAAAATTAAAAAGCAAGGAAGGAAAAAACAAGTCTAAAAAGCACATGTGTATGGTGTCTCGAGAGCCATGAGAGAAGCATGTTTGAAGGAAAGAAGTTGCCATCTGTGTTCAATTCTACTGAGAGGCACACAGTAAAGTGTGCACTGGATTTGACAACACAAAGAACACTAGTGAACAGAACAAGAGCAGTTTCAACCAAGTAGGAAGAAACCCAGGGTAGTGCATGGGCTACTTATTCCTCAAATCATCTAGTCAAGCTGAGCTTTCTGGAGTGTCAAGGGATAGACATTTGAGGTCCGTCCAGCCAATGCTAAAATCCTACACATCATATGTGTGTATGCAGCACACACATACAAAAAAAAAAAAAAAACCTGAAATGAATCTTCCCCCCTCACCCCTTCTTGTTCTCATTATACCTTGTGAGGTTGACCTAACTGATCATTTTGAACCCACTACTTCAATAAAAAGAAGTCAGGCTAGGAAGGTAGAGGGCACAGGAGCCCAAGGCCCTATTCCCGTGCTCCCTAGGGAGGGGTTATACCTCAACCCAGGGAATCTTGAAAATATTCCCCTTCCTCAAAATTACTCTCCTCTAGCAAAAATAGCTCCTAAACACAGAAGCTCTGGATATGCAAAAGGATTTCAAAATTTCACTAATGAAGATTATAATTAAAATATTTAAATGGGTTTTTAATTTTCTTTCTGGGCTCTGCTATTTCCTAGTCCTCTCCAGGAGCTGCTATTGTTCAATCCTGACAGAATTCTCTGTTAAAAATTATAGCCTGCTGCCTTTCAGCATCTTCATTAAAATGCAATGCTGCCAGATATATCTGCATGCATATGAATGAAGCATCTATAGAATAATTAAGTCATGAATAACACATTGCTGAGCACGGCTTTTCCTGAATAGGGAAAGAATGTTATTTACGAACCCAGAGATTTTATATTATATGAAAAAATAATTGGCAATAATAAGTATTATTTGAGGACTCATTAATTTAAATTATGATTGCCCTGTTATAGACTCCATTTTTAATAAAATGGCCATTTACGTTGGGAAATGGATGTGAATTTATGCGCTATTTTTCTTCATTTTGCTCACAAGGCCACCCGAAAGCTTTTTGGCAATGAGGATTGCATAATTTGAGAATCTTCTTTTAGATCTATTATAAACAAAAGGTCATTAGCATCACAGCAACTTTACAGGCCTGGGTTCAAACTCACAGCAACCTATCAATGGAAAAACATAGATACTCTTCTTAAGCAGTTCTTAGGCTTTTTCAAGGAATATTGTAGAAGCAAACACTGAGTTCCCCTGAATTCAGCCCTCCCCCCACACAGTGCGTTTGAGCCACAAAGCAGCTCTTCTAGGAGAGGTCCCAGCTTAGCAAGGACCATATTCTAGAGTTAAGCTGTAGTTTCAGTTGTGCTTCATGTTTAACTCTGCGCCCTCCTAGGACCTTTCACCATGGTGAACTCTGTGTAAAGTCCCAGAGGCAGAGAAGGAATAAGAGACAAGGCCGAGGGAAAGGGGATACAAGGCATAAGATGAAAAGAAAGACATAACATCTCTTCCTTCTTGCCCTCTCTCAGGTCCCTTGGTTATCTCTTTCTTGGTCATAGTTCTTTGTGATTCATCTCACATTTGACCTTTTTCCTTCTTTTCCAACAGCCAGCACATGCAGCATAGGGGCACTGAGCAAGGGGCAGAGTTAAAGGCCAACAGAACAAACAACTTCTGACCTCTAGTGAGTCCCTCCCCACCCAGGGCAGCCAAAGATCTGCTTCAAATCTTGGGAACCCGTTTGCTCCTTTCCATTTTCCCTTCCAGGGGCCTGTCTGCTCTCCTCTCTTTGTATCTGCCCCCACCCACCACCTCTCATGCCCCCATCCAGTGCCCCACCTTGCCTTTCTATCCTCCACACCCCATCCAATACAAGTACATGCCCCAAACCATCTCTATGTCATTTCACTGATAAAAATTCAGCAGTGGCTTCCCATGGCACTGAGGATCAATTCTAAACCACTCAACATAGCCCGAATGCCCTGAAGGGCCTGGCCCCAGACAGCCTCCCTGCTGAGCCCCACATGGTCCCCTCCCTCCAGTCTACCTGAATTACTCACTGCTCCTTGAGTTCATTGTGTTCCACATCCTCACACATACGGTTCCTCTAATTGACATCTGTTCCTGCTCAAACATTCAGCTCAATGCCCTGCTGTCCTGCAAGCATTCCCGGGCCATTTCAGCTCCTGCTGGGTTTGATGTCCCCTATGGCACCCCAGGTATCACATTTATGCCTCTAGGAAAACACTGTCTGGCAAGACAATTGTTGATTTGCAATCATTAATTTGCTTGTCTGTTTTCCCCCACTGGAGTACAGTCTCCTTGAAGGCAGAAAAGTGTTCTGTTCAACTTTGTATTCCTATCACTGGTACCAGTGGATAGTTATACAAGTTCCTTGAATGAAAGAATGACCTATATATAGGACAATGCAGAATGAGGTAGGAGCTGTCACCTTCTGTCTTATTATGGCAGCAAGTAAAAGCATAGGTTCTTAGAGACCAGAAGACTTGGATTTATGCTTTGATTCTAATACTTAAAGAGTGACAATAAATTATCTTGTTCCTCTGAGCCTCAGTTTCCCAATCTGTAAAATACACACACACACACACACACACACACACTGGTATTTCACAGAGTTATTTTGAAGACTAAATTAAGTGAGAGAATATAAGTGTTCAGTGGGAGACTTGGCACATAAAATGCACGCAGTAATAGTAGCTATTAGTATTCTTGTTACTGTTTTTATTACTATTGAAGCACAGTCAATAGAAACTAAAAAAGCCATTTGGGGTGGGGTGGGATGTGTTCACCCTCATTTTAAAGGTTCATTATTATCATTGAAATAGAATACTAGACCCCCAGGTAATCTGTAACAAAATATAACTAAAACAGCATAAGCAGACTGGCAGACTGACCTTATTTTGCAACTCCCTCTGGTTCTTCTTTGGTCGTGATGAGTTTGGGAGAAGGATCCTCGACTTTAAGTGTAATTACTAAATCACATCTCTTTTTGTTTGTTCTCACACTCACCTCATACATATCTCACAAGAGGCAATGTACTTAGCACTAAGTGAGGAGTTTAAACAGCACAGAATACTAGAAGATATCCTGACCTGACCCCCGAGTCAGAAGGTCTGGCTTAACTATGACATTCACAAATGGTGTGACCACAGGCAAGGCACATCTATTCTGGCACATCTGTTCTTTCCTCACCTATAGAATTTAAAAAGTAGACTATCTGATCCTAAGGTTCCTTGCACCACCTAAATCATAATTATAAATGGAAGTATGGACCCTATCCTACAAAAAAAAAAAATTGTAATTGCGATGGAACTAAATTTTCAAAGTATAAGTGACCTGATTTTGCCCACTTTGTCCACTCTCCCTCTGCTCTCATGATATCGCCAGACTCATACTTAGATTTCATGTAATGGAGTCGCTGGAATGTAGGAGGTGTGGAAAATACAAAAGCTGACTGGGTGGAGGAGAACAGAGACAGCTGCAAAGTGATGGAGCAGGTGGGTGGAGAGGAAGAGTGGGAGGAGATTGAGAAAGAATGTAGGGATAGAATAGCATAGATAGGGAAAAGTTACCCGGTGCTACGGGAGGTAGCCAGGGATTTTCATGAGTTGCCATTGGAAATAATCTCAAGTCCCATTTATGTCCTTCAAGAAAAGCAAGTAAAAGAGATTCAGAAGGACTGTACTTCCCTGAATGCAGCACCTCCTGAAAGATTGGACCAAATGAATCAAAGTGTCAAGGGACTGCGAGAGGAGCCAACTGGAACACCCACAAACATGTGTGCCCTGCATATGTGTTTAACTTTCAGGGTAAAGAAGATCAGTTAAATATGTTTGGGGTGCCTTCAGAACATTTTTTAAAATTACATTTTTGGCATTTTAGAGACAAGGGAAAGAGAAGAGTGGTAAACTTCGTCATCGTCCAATGGTAGGATGGTCAGGCCTAATGAAATCCATTTCAATAGCATAATCAACATAACTAAACCAGTTTTTAATACTGTGGATGGGAAATTATTTTACAAACATGTTAGGATTACTCAGAAAGTTTACCTTTTTCTCTTTTTGTTTTAACAGATGTTAATAAGGCAGGTAACATGGTCTCTATTCAAAGAAGGGTAAGACTACCTTTCTACCTAACATGGCTGATCTTTTCAGCTGGATTTTTAAGGAAACTAAATGTCAGATAAACAACATGTATGAAGACATAGAATCTGATGAATTCAGGGAACCATAAGTCATTTAGCTAGGCTGATAGCAGGCAGTGGTCCTTATCATGTCTGCATTTTCTTTTTTTTTTAAAGATTTTACTTAGGAAGCTGAAACAAACAATGGAATTGAGAGTGAAGAGGGGGAAAAAGAAAGGTTTTGCACTTACTATACATGTGGTCTTGGACAAATTACTTCTCTAAACCTTAATTTCATAATCTAGAAAATGTGAATAAGAGTATATAGGGCTGTTGAAGAATTTTTAAAAGACAAAGCACGCAAAGCATTCAGTTCCTAGAATGAAAAATAGAGACATGGAAGTAATCAGTAAGTATGTGAGAGTTAAACAATGAGGTGACCCAAATATCAGATATGTAGAAAAGCAGAGGGCCAAGGTTGTCTAGGTGGAGAGTAGATCTCTGACTCCTTAAACTCTAACCTTCCTGCTGCTCCAGAATCCCACTGCTTCTCTAGGGAAGATAAAACCATGTCAATGCTGGCACTGCCACTACCAACCAGCTATTTACTTTTTGGCAGTTCTGCCTATGGCTTACTTTTGGAACCAGAAGAAAGAAAGGAGAAAAAGAAAATACGAGTGAAGGTGGCTGGTCTGCCTTCTTGATAAATCCCACCATTCCTCACTCGGCCTCTTGAAGCTGTATGGTTTTTCTCAGTTGCTCAGATGGGATGGAAAAATGAGGTCTGCCTTTTTATTCTGTTTTGATTTTGAGATTTAATTAGTGTTGTTTCTGGGGAATTCATTGCTTTAATTAATGATGTGCCCTGAATCTCTTAAGCGAAGAATGCCATTGCAAACATGAATATGTAATGAGTACAAATTTCTTTATCCCAGCTGAGGAGAGTGGCTGTTGCTTGGTTATCACCTCTCAGTACAAGTACAAGGACCTCAGGTACTAAAAGGAGCTGGGCTGCAAGGTTTTTTTTATTTGTGTATCTGTTTTTTTTCAGCTCAAGTGCTCTTTTGTTTTATTTAAAAGCTGGGTCCATTAACAAGGACACAGAGAGAAAAAATAATCAGCTTGCCTTGGTGCACTTTTAGACCTTCTCTTAACTGCTTATAAATCAATAAGCCACATTCTAAATCAGGGTTTTTCAATCTCAGCACATTTTGGACTAGATAATTCTTTGTTGTAGGATGCTGTTCTGTGTACTGTAGGATGTTTAGCGGTATCTCTGACTTCTACCCAGTAGATGTTGGTAGCATTTCCCATTTGTGACAGTCAAAAATCATCTCCAGATATTGGGAAATGTCCCTTGGAGGCAAAATTGCCCCCAGTTGAGAGCCACAGGTCTAAGTGAAGGACTTAACTTTGCAGAAGGCCAAGGCAAGGTATACTAATCAACAACAAACATATGTTTATTGAGGACTTGCAAAATACTGTGTTTGGTGTGGTGGAAAATACAAAAATGCTAAAAGTATTATGCAAAATTCAGAAAAACCTTGGACCAGCAGTCTAGATCCATATCTGCTGCTTGTAAGTCATGTGTCCTTCAGAAATTCATTTACCTTTTCTACATTTCCTCATCTTGCTAAGGAACAAGTTTGAGAAACATAAAATCAAGAGATACATATATTTGCAACTGGATGAGTAGTCTTATCAATGTTATCTAAAAGCTTCTAGTGGTAAATACAATGCAGTATTACTCATCCATCAAAAAGAATGAAATCTTGCCATTTGCAATGATGTGGATGGAACTAGAGGGCATTATGCTAAGCAAAATAAGTCAGTCAGAGAAAGACAAATACCATATGATTTCACTCATATGTGGAATTTAAGAAACAAAACAGGGGCGCCTGGGTGGCACAGTCCTTAAGCGTCTGCCTTCGGCTCAGGGCGTGATCCCGGCGTTCTGGGATCGAGCCCCACCATCAGGCTCCTCCGCTAGGAGCCTGCTTCTTCCTCTCCCACTCCCCCTGCTTGTGTTCCCTCTCTCGCTGGCTGTCTCTCTGTGTCAAAAATAAATAAAATCTTAAAAAAAAAAAAAAAATTAAAAAAAAAAAAAAAAAAGAAAGAAACAAAACAGATGAACATAAGGGAAGGGAAGAAAAAATTTAAAAAGGTAAAAACAGAGAGAAAGGCAAACCATAAGAGACTCTTAAGTATACGGAAAAACAGGGTTTCTGGAGGGGAGGTGGATGGGAGATGAGGTTATTGGGTGATGTACATGAAGGAGGGCACCCTGATGTAATGAGCACTAGGTGTTATATGCAACTGATGAATCACCAAATTCTACCCCTGAAACTAATAATATACTATATGTTAACTAAGTGGGATTTAAATAAAAAATTTAAATTAAAAAAAATAACAATACAAATAAATAAATAAATAAATAAATAAATACAAACCTCTAGTGGTGAGTGAAAGGTCTTTGTTCTCCAATCTGATCTACTCGACATTTTTATTATGGCTTACATGAGGACATAATTGATATGTTGATCAAATGTAAATACAACGTGCCCTCGGAATGGTCATCAGCTGGATGAGAGCACCAGAATTTGAGATGACGTTGAATAGCCACATCTGGGGTACCTGGTTGGCTCAGTCAGTAGAGCATGTGACTCTTGATCTCAGGGTCAAGAGTTCAAGCCCCACATTGGGTATGGGGGCTTTAAAGTCGTTTAAAAAAAAAAATTGGAAAAAAAAGAAAGAAAGAAAAGTCACATCTAAGCAAAAGATATTTATATATAATATAAAGTCATGCATTTGGACTCAGAAATTCACACCATAACACAAATTACCAGACTGGGGAAGTCAGTGTGTATAGGGGTGAGGAAGAAGGAGAGTAGGCGACAATGAGGTAAGAGATAAAGGCATTCAAATTATATAGGGCCTCCTAGCTCATATTAAGAGAACTTTGTCATTACTCTAAATGAGATGGAAAGTTATTTAAGGGTTTGAAGTAAGGAGTAACAGATTGTACCAATTTTTATTTTATCATATTACTTTGGTTGCTGTATTGACTGTAAGTTAAATGGGGATAAGGACAGAAACAGGGAGACCAATTATAAGGCTACTGCAATAAGCCAGGAGAGACATTACAGTAGCTCAGACAAGGTGTAGGAGGGAGATGCAACAAACCGCACCTGGGATATCAGAAAAAGAGAGGAGTCGATATGATTCTAAGATTTTTGGTGTAATCAGACGGAAAAATGGAGGTCCGTGAGCTAAGATGGGGTAGGCAAGCTAAATGAGTTAAAGATAACATGAAAAGAGAGCAGCCGAGAAGGAAGAATTTGGCTCATACTACAAAAGTTTGGGATGAAAACCAAGAGGTAGAGAGTGTAGATATGACCCACTGCTTCAGGATAAGAAAGCAGTGGCACCAATAGAACCGGTAACTATCTGAGACAATGACTTAGTAATAATACCAACCTTCACTCCTACTTTCTATGAGCCAGGCACTGTCAAGGACTTTGCTACCATGATCTCATTTAATCCTCAAATCAGTCCCATTTCACAGATAAGCAAATCATAGTTTGTAAATGATTAAGCTATGCAGAGGTTGATCTGGGTCCAGACTGGCAAAACTGATAACTCTGCGTGAGACTAGGTTGATTTTCCTGTTGTTTTACTATTACTTCAACCAGTAAGCAATGCAAAATAATAATAATCATAATCATAATACACATAAGAGCAGGATGGGAAGGAGATAAATCTCTCTAGTGACAACATTTTTTCTCAAGGAATCATGCCTAAAGTGGAGTCATTTCAGCAAGTCACAGAGATCCTCCAGGTTAGAAAAATCTCCAGTACTGTACTTGCCCTCCATTCCTTTTTAGGCTGGAGGGAACTATGCCATTTAGACCCTTGTGTCCAGGCTCCAACTTCATAGTTTTTGGTTGAGCCACGGTTACCTAATCTAATTATTTCCATATATCGGTTCTGGCTTGGCCAGAGTACCCATTTGAACCTTCAGTACAGCAGGCCTGGCCACGGTCTAACATAGCAGTGAGCTAGGATTTGAATGCAGGCAATCTGACTCCTGAGCCTGTTCTAAACAATTGCCCCCCACACAATCTGCTCATAAAAGCATTAAAGAAGAGACTCCAAACCCATTTGGGAAGACGTAGTGGAGAAAATTTAAACCTCAGATATGGCATGGACTAGGTAACGAATAAAGCAACAGCAAGTAGTCTAGAACATAAGACTACCTCTCTGCCAACCTGCTGGATTGGTGAGCTACGATAAAACAGAGGAAAGAATTGAAGAGGTTTTGTTTTTGTTCCATGTTTCTACAGAACAGACATCCAAATTGCAACTACCTCTTCTACTAGTGAGATGTCTTCTGTTCTATATCTTATTCAGCTTTCTCGTCTACAAATAAATCATAGGCAGTGGTGTCTGCAGATACTGTTTCTGCTCCCAGAGTACTTTCTCTTATCCTCTTTTCTTCTGGATAATAACAACTTCAAGACTTGACTGAGAGACCACATTTTCTGTAAGGCTATTCAGAATCCCACTCCTCTATCCAGTCAGCTTTGATCTCTCCTTTCTCTCTGATCCCAGAGACAGTCTCTTGGACTTGCTTTGCTCATCTGATTGTCATGTATATTTATTTACTTACAGGTTTCCTGTAAGTAAACCTGTTACAATAGACCCTTCCCTTGGATCACTGATGATTTTCATTGTGAGCTCTTTTCCAAGATGCTGTTACAAAATGTCGTTGCTGATTGTTTTGGGTTTCATTTGTCTAAGTAGACTTCTGGTTATCACATGCAGGATGAACTAGAAAATGAGGTAGGGAGGTCCATATTGGAGGCCCTTGCAATAATCCAAATGTCAGGTGTAGAGGACTTGCATTTGAATGAGGATGAGAATGAGAAACATGAGGAATAAAGGAAAAATGCAAGAGATGTGGGGATGCAAGACATGAGCATACAAGAATAGATAAAAGAGTCTTTTTAAGTGAATGAACATTTCTGGCAATACGGCTATATAAATGTTAAGTGAAACCCCTTTTCATACAACACACCAGAAAATGCTAAGAAAAAAAATCTCAATGCAACAAAATTTTGAATGTGTAAGTGACTGGTAGGAAGGAATGGAATTACTCAAAGGAGTCCAATAATCACAAAAAATTAAGTTAGTGCAAGAGGCAACCTTTTCCTTGGAGGTATTTACTGATTCCTGGTGGCCTAAAATCGGAATTTTAATGGGCTTCTGTCAGCATGCAGGAGACACAGTCAGAAGCCTAAGTAGAGTGGGAGGTTGAATCAGAGACCCTTCTATAAAGTCAGGACCACCAAAGGGCAATGCCCTCAATGAGCAAACTAAAAGGAACCACCTCTCCCTATCGAAAGACTCATGGTGATACGTGTCTTTCTCAGCCTTAACTTAATGTGAAAAGAAATAAATATGAAAATAAAAGAAAAAGAAATGTCTCTCCTAGGAATTTCACAAAATCTACATTCTCATGGTTTAAGAGCCAAAATCCACACTGCTCATGTATTTGAAAACCCCAACCAAGTGGTAATTTGACCCTTGGTTGATACTGCTCTCAGAAACCTGGCAGGAAAATTAAAGCCACTCTAGAGAAATTAATTTTAGGCACAGACTCAAAGAAAATCCTCAGAGATATAATTCTAAGATATATAAGTTCACAATAAAAAATTATCAAACCAAGAAGGAAACAAACCATGATGAATAAAAGTTAGCAGGGAGAATAAACAGAATAAGACAATAAAGACCAGGTGTTAGAATAATCAAAATATTAAATAAGTATGTCTAATATGTTTCAAAAAATAAAAATGAGGGGCGCCTGGGTGGCACAGCGGTTAAAGCATCTGCCTTCGGCTCAGGGCGTGATCCCGGCGTTATGGGATCGAGCCCCACATCAGGCTTCTCCGCTATGAGCCTGCTTCTTCCTCTCCCACTCCCCCTGCTTGTGTTCCCTCTCTCGCTGGCTGTCTCTATCTCTGTCAAATAAATAAATAAAATCTTAAAAAAAAATAAAAAAATAAAAATAAAAATGAGCATTGAAAATATTGCAAAGACACAGAGACTATTAGAACTAGCCAGTGAGATTTAAAATAGAACCACATACACATTCTAGAAATAGAAAAAACAAATCAATATCAGAAAGCAGATTAGACTCAGCGGTGGAGAGATTTAGTGAACTGGAAGATAGAGATTAAAACAAAAATTTACAAACCACTGCTCAGAGAGACAAAAGGAAGCTATGAAATAGAGGATAAGACACATGAAGGAGATAGTCTGCCATACTCAATCAATTGGTAGGGAAACTCTGAAAGGAATATGAGCTGTATCAACTGCAAAATTCAGGTGACTTCAAAAGCTGCCCCCTGCTAGGCAGATTATTAATATTAAAAGAGCATGGGTAATTGCCAAATTCCAAAGCTGAGAGGAAAGACTGCCAACTTGAGGCAAAATATAGATGAAAGGGAAAATCTAACCACCTCCTCTCCCTTCTCATTCAAACCAGTAGTGTTATATTAATGTAATCCCAAAAGAAGTGGGGAGCTGGGTCCTAAAGGCCACATGCGTAAGGATAAACTTGGAATAGGGCCATTGGGCAGGGGATGATAGGTTTTCTGGCAGCAGCATTGATTGTTGCCATTCTCCCCACTCACACAACCCAACTAAAACAATCTAGAAAATAATTATATCCTCCCTCCCTCTTTGTGAGAAGTGGCCAAAAATCTGTCCCTAAGAGAAGGTGCAAGAAGCCCATCTTGTATGTCCTAGTCGTGAACATTCTCCTGCAGAAATAATCGCACAGAAGAACACAAGTGGACAAGCTTTTTCTGTACGGGTCCAGATAGTAAATATTTTACACTTGAGGGCCATACGGTTTGTACCACAACTGCTAACCTCTGCCAGTGTAGTACAAAAGCAGCCACAGACAATGCACAAATCAGCATGGTGGCGTTCAAATAAAACTTTACTTACAAAAACAGCAGGTGGGCTACAATTCGCTAACCCCTTATCTAGAAGTACAAATGCTGGCAGCATCCAAGAAATGAAACTGTACTAAAATGATATTTTAATGATCACTCATTTTTAAACTCACATCAATATGATAATTAAGGAGCAATGTGCTCTAGCACATGGGCATGGTGATACTATAAAAGCCTGGGAAATACAACCCAGTGAGTCCCAGTGGCCCAGTTCAAACCACGTACTCATGGTGGACGAAGTGGCCAAGTGGTAAAGGCAATAGACTGCTAAACACAGTCATACAGATCTTAACAGACGCAGTGAAAATAACTCTTTCAGAAGGCACTGCATGGGCAAACACTTCGTTCTTTTCACACAGTGAAAGTCATTCACTTCTGAGCGAGAGATACCTTGATGTACAGGCTGAGAAGAAATCCCAAAGGAAGTACAGCATTAGAAAGCAGATGGCGTTGGGGCGCCTGTGTGGCTCAGTTAAGTGACTGACTCTTGATTTCAGCTCAGGTCATGCTCTCAGAGTTGCAAGATCGAGCCCCACGTCAGGCTCTGCACTGAGCGTGGAACCTGTTTAAGATTATCTCTCTGCCCCCCCCCTTCCCTCTCTCCCTCTCTCTCTAAAAAATAATTAATTAATTTAATAAAAGAAAGCAGATGTACTGAAGGAGGCTTACCACAGTGCCCTCTCCTTTGGATTCTACCCCTGCTGTTATAAAAGGTCATACATGTCATTTTATCACAACTCCAGCTACAA
The DNA here is from genome assembly GCF_017311325.1 of Ursus maritimus. Lineage (NCBI taxonomy): Eukaryota > Metazoa > Chordata > Mammalia > Carnivora > Ursidae > Ursus > Ursus maritimus. Next base: position 48,348,348 of record NW_024423564.1, read on the forward strand.
ATAAACAAAGATTTCCCAGGAAATCAGAATTTCATGTTTTTGTTATTATAAATACAACATAATACTTTCTTTTGCCATTTTGAACAAAATGGATGTGTCTTACAAATTCTAATTTTTGTTGGAAAAGAAGAAATATGCTTTGTAAGATTTTTATTTTATATAATAAAAATGTTTTTATTTTTAGCTAAATTTTTCATCAATGCAAAATAATAGTATTACTGATGGTTTATTATGTCGAGGCACCATTCTAAACACACTATGTATATTATCTAATTTAATCCTCATAACTCAGTAAAGTGGACATTATAACTGATTTGCAAGATACATATGACAGCCACTTAAGACATCAATTTTACTTTACTTTCTTGGCTCTCCCATATCCACTCCAAAATGCCTAGATTAAGCTTCAATAAAGAACTTAACATGGGAGATCACAAAAGTCTGAAGAAACGAGAATGGTTCATCTTCCCAATCCTTGTACCCTTGCTAGGGAAATGAGATAAAAATAAAATGAGCTGAAGAATAGGAAGAGTTTTCTTGGGGTCAGATCCAAGTTCCTGGTTGTTAGAGTTTGCTACATGAATCCTCACTCCCTCACTCCTGGTTTGGGGCTCCATGAGACAGATATATATATTACAGTGGGGCTGCAGGAAGTGGAGACTTGTACCTTGCTTGCCAATTTCTTGTCTTCTGAGCCTTAAGGCTTGCCACCAGAACTTGGGGAAAGGAATATGGGGAGGAAGCGATGAGTATTGGCAAGGTCAGACAGAAGAGGGCAAGGCTCAGACCCCAACACTACTCCCCACCACACATACACCATGTTTCCTAAGAAACATGAACAACCGGATCACAACCAGCCCCACAGATCTCAAGAACATGAAGACAGGGACATCCAAAGACGGATAGGAAGGGAAGGGAAGGCTTTTGCCAAATTGATCATGTTCATCAGAGATGTAGGTAAGATGGCTGTCCAATGGAAGATGCAGCCAATTACTTCACGGAAACCACAGATGCTAGACAGCTGCTCAGAGACAAGTCTGTCACCATCCAGATCTTTACAGACCTAAAGCTCTCCCTCATGAGGACATTTGGAATGAACTTGATCAATGGTGATGATCAACTGAGGAGTGTGTAGTCAGTTAACCAATACCAACATCTAGGTGATCATGAAAGGATCTGTCCCCTACCACTGCTTCTACCAGATATGGTGAAAGGAGGGAGGATATATTCCACACCTCTCTCTTCCACTAGCAGCTCCCAACCAAATATGTGAATTCAGATCCTCCAGGGAAGTAGATGATTAATGGGGGGGGGGGGAGTATGAAGAATAAAGGGGAAGGAGCAGTAGATGGAATGAGACTTGAGACCATGATGTTCACCTGACAGTTATAAAAGGAGAGAGGAAGGAAGGAGGATTGGGTAGGCAGAGCCCCAAACTGTAGTACAGATCTCAGATAGTCTTGGGTAGACCAATGGGGCACTTCAGAGCCAAGTTTACTCATTTGAGGAGTCCTGTGGTGGGCAGGAATGGCCCAGCTATAGTACTTCTGCCATGTTGCTGTTGGCTTGGACCAGTCCAAAGAGCATGTAGCCTCCATGACATGGACACTTCAATGGATCCCAAAGGTACAGCATCTGGAGGCTGTCAGCTAATTATTCTCTTTGCAGCATATTCTCACATCAAGAGAGATATGAGCAACATACACCATTAGCTGCCACAGATCTAAGAAGTCTAACATGTGGTGATGGATTGGGCTTCAAACTTCGACATGACAGTAAAATTAAAAAGACTCTGCTTCAAACCAGGGTAGTAAGGCTAGTCACACCCTCTTTTCATTCAGCAGGTTTTAAAAAAGAACTAGGAAACCTGGTCCGTCTGCTTTACGTCAGTCCTTTTACCCATTCACTTCCTCCCACTCACTGCCTCCTCTCACCATTCAACCACATACCTGTCCTATGAACACCTGATCTGGGAGCAGGACCACCTTCTTTCTGACAAATGGCAATGTAGGTAATTGTCTAAGTATAGTTTGCACATTGCTTTTAATAGGTGACAAAAGGATGTATAATTTTTTTCCACTGGTTTCTGTCTTAGCATCATTCTTGTTAAAAAAAAATTTTTAAGTGGCCAAGGAATCACCCCTAATTCGGGATAGATCTCAAATCAAGCACACAGTGATATGAGAGGCTATAATGGCATTATTGAACCTAAAAGAAGGAGCCAAGGAAGGTTTATTTGAGGAAATAGCTCCAAGCTAAGGTCTGAAAAGGAGAGGGAAGCTCACATTCGGGTAGAAGAATCAACATGCACAGGGGCTCTGAGTGACTGAGGTAGGGGTGTGAGATTAGACTAGAGAGGTAGGTAAGAACCAGACCTTCTCATATTAAGTTTCATTATCCTAAGAGTAACAGTAGGGTTTTAATCAGAAGACTGGGATGGGAGAAGGATGATATGATCAAATTTGTACTTCGAAAAAATCCCTTTGGATGAAGACTGGAGAACAGACTGGAGGATGCATGAGGGGATACTCAGAGATATTTAAGAGGTTTCGTTTATTCGTTTCGTTCGCTTTGTTTTGTTTTGCTTTGTTGTAGCAGCTTAGGTGAAAGATGAGGCTATCTTGGACAAAGAGAAGTAGATGGATTTAAGAAATATTTACACGGCAAAATATCCAAAGCTCACTGGTGGACCAGATATGGGGCTTAAGAAAGAGAAAGGTGTCAAGATGACTCATAGGTTTCTAGCTGGCCCAGCTGAATGAATGATAATGGCATTCACTAAAATCATGAATAACAAAAAAGAATCAAGTTGGAGGGCAAGACCTTGAGTTCAGAACTAAACAGTTTACCAATTAGGAATCTTTTAATTGAGAGTGATTAAAAAGCTCCAGTCAATCTAACTTAAACAAAGAAGAGAAGGTGGTGGCTCATATAATTGTAAAATCTGTAAGTAAGGCTGGCTTCACCAGTGGGCTTCATCTAAGAACTCGATGGTAACATGAGGATCCATCTTTTAATTCTTCTTCCTCTGGATTGGCTACATTTTCAAATTTTACATGGTGGCTCTTGGCAGGTTCAAGTGCACATCATCACAAGACCTCATTCAGTGCAAGAGGAAATTTTCTTTCCAAAAAGTTGAACAAAAAAATTCAAAATCAAATCTCTTTATCCTTTATGGTCTTGATTTGGGCATAGACCTAACCCTGGACCAGTCACTATTGCTAAGATGATGATATATGCTAATTGGATCCTGCTAAGTCGTCTTCAAAAAGAAGTTCATGGTGGAAAATGGAGGAGGATTATATATCCCAAAACAAAATCAGGTGCTTTTGAAACAAAAAGGATAGTGGACATGGGTAGTGAAAATAAAAGATAACTATCTCTTACAGGTGCACATGATTTTTGAGATTAACAACAGGCAGGATGTGGTGACATTTAAGAAAATCTAAACTGATAAACAAGGGGTACTTAAAATCAGCTCTGAGCATTGGCAAGGTCAAGACTATGGGCTTTCAGTAATGACTGGCTTGATACAAGAACACAGACGTGGGGCAAAAGCAACATAAATTGGGGCGCCTGGGTGGCACAGCGGTTAAGCGCCTGCCTTCGGCTCAGGGCGTGATCCCGGCGTTCCGGGATCGAGCCCCACATCAGGCTCCTCCGCTATGAGCCTGCTTCTTCCTCTCCCACTCCCTCTGCTTGTGTTCCCTCTCTCGCTGGCTGTCTCTATCTCTGTCAAATAAATAAATAAAATCTTAAAAAAAAAAAAAATTAAAAAAAAAAAAGCAACATAAAATACATCCAAGAAAATCCATTTTTTAGATGAAGATTCTCTTGAAAGGTCCATCAGACATCTTGCTGTGACATAACCAGAGTTGATTTTTTTCTATTTATGTTTGATTCACATTACATAATATGAGTTCAGTCAGTCTTACTTTTTCCATTTTATAAGTACTCCTCCAGATAGCAACAGAAATATGTAAGGACTCTGGCACCTGAAATAGACAAAAGCAGGAGGGAGGGCAGCTTCTTTATTTCCTCTTCTATCAGCCAGACCCATTTCTATCTGGAAATGCTAAATGGTCCACAAAAAAACCCTCTTAGGGGCTGTCTTGGTAAGATTGAAAAGTGAAAAACAGTTTCCACTAGAGGGTGCTAAGCCTCAAAATAAAAATACAAACCAAGGACTTTCGATTTTCCCATACTTTTCAATATTCATTGAGCAACTAATAACTTGGATTCACCAGAAAGCAGACCTCGAGGCAAAGCTTACTTGCTACTCCTTTATTATGGAATGCAGTCCCAGGGAGCAAGAATGAGGGAAAAGGAGAAGGAGGCAGGGGAAAAAAAAATGAGAGCCAATCCAAGAAAATGCATTACTGCACAGGTCACCTCTTGCTATTAAACACAACTGATTCCTAGATCTTATGGCGCCTTCTACCAAAAGGCCATATAAAGAGGCTCTGCTTCATAGAACTATCTATGCAGACTGGCTCGATCTTTCATTGTCAAAGTCTCACCCAGTGGGGTACTAATACCGTCTGTATGTCTGAGTTGCATGTTTGTGGACACTGGGCATGTTTTCATTGTCTCATGCCAGTAACTACAGAACAGAAAGTGAGAGACGCACAGAAAGGGAAGAAGGCAAAGTGATGTCAGATCATTCTGTGGAACTGGCCGATCACACACAGCTGCGTGCTCAGTGCCTGGGGCTGGAACAAGTGGCCATAGGCATCAGAGACAGGTGAGAAGCACAGAACAGGTGTCTGACATGATGAAAGCACTCAAAATTAACAATGCACAACTGAAAGGGGGAAAAATACTTTGCGAAAGATACAATGCCCATGCAAACTGCAGTTGGAGAACGTTTGTCCTTTGACGGTAAACATTCATTACACTTCTTGTGTAACAAGACAGCTAGTTGTGAATTTCTTAGGTACTTCTTAGTTGAAAACAGATTCCGTTAGACTTGCTAAGAAATCGGTTTTGTTGTTTCTCTGAATTAATCTTATTTCCCTTTGCCAAATAAATGCCACATTATAATTGATTGAATAAACAGTGTTACTTGGTTTTAAGAATGAGAACTTCCGAATTTTTTTTTCAAGTTGATTCATTTTGAAATATTTATAACTTCTGTAGCATTAGAAACAGATGGACAATGATGAGAAGACAGGCTGTGTCTTTGAACGACTATTGCACAATACCACAAGCTTGTTTTTCATTTGTCTACTTAATAAATCAAGCAAATTTTGTATAGGAGGCTTTGTCTAACTGCCATAATAATTTGCATCCATCTATTTGTCCCACCTGTTAGATAATACTTGTTCTAGATCCTCTTCTGTTGTTTTTAACACTTTTATAAAATATGCCATTTTTAAATTGACTTTTTACTTGGAAGTAATTTCAAGCTTATGGAAAGTTACAAAAATAAAAACAGTACAAATGAATACCCATGCACTAGTTATCCACATCTGCCCATTGCTAACATTTTGCTCTGTTATATATGGTTGCACATCATGATTCTTTACCTGGAAATAATTCAATATGTGTTTCCTAAGAATAGGGATAGTCTATCAAATAATCAATTATATAATCTACTGTCCAAATTCCAATATTATCAGCTGATCCACTAATGTCCTCTACAGCATTTCCCCCTCCAACCGAGGATCCAGTCTAGGGTCAATTGCTGTGTTTAGTTGTCACGGCTCCTCGGCCTCTGTTAGTCTGGAAAAGTTCCACAGACTGTCTTGGTTTTTCAAGACATTAACATTTTTGAAGAATACAATCCCACTTCCCTTAATTTTTCTCATCTTATGATTGTCTGATGTGTCCATGTGATTAAATTTATTCTCAGGCAGCATATGCATAGGTTATGTTATAACCTTCTGAGGGTCTCATAATTGGAGCCCAATAACTTCCGTCTGTCCCTCATTGGAAATACTTCTGGTCACCTGGTCAAGGTGTTGTCTGTCCTTGCTGCTATGTACTTACTGCTTTTTAAATTCCTCCTCATGACTAACAAGAAATCTGTAAGAAGACACTAAAAAACCATGAAAATGTCCTGCTCTTAAGCAAAATCTCCCTCTAGATTGAACATCTGTTGATGATGCTTGCCTAATTCAATCTTTACTATGATGGTTGTAAAATTTATGATTTTCTCACTACAGAACAGTCAGTCCTTGGCATTCTGCTATAAGCAAGAGTCCTTCTTTCTCCCCCATTTATCTGTCATCAGTATGGACTCATCAATTTCTATGCTTTTCAATAGTTTAGAATTCATTACTGTACTTAATTATTTTGTTGTCCTAATTGTCCCAGATTTGGCCAGTAGGAACCCTTCAAAGCTAGCTCCCATGTTCTTACTTTTTTTTTTTTTTTTTTTTTGGTAGCATTTCCTTACTTTCTGGTATAATAAGATGGCTTGGGTCCATCTTGTACCTACTCTGCTCCAATTCTGCAATCGGCCATTTTTCTAAAGAGCCCTACTTCCTTTTGGTGGGGAACGGTATCAGAACTCAAGATCTGAGAGGCGCCTGGTTGGCTTAGTTGTTAAGCGTCTGCCTTCAGCTCAGGTCACAATCCCTGGGTCCTAGGATAGAGCCCCATGTCAGTCTCCCTGCTCAGTGGGGAGCCTGTTTCTCCCTCTCCCTCTGCCCGCTGCCCCCCCTCCGCTTGTGCTCTCTCTCCCTCTCAAATAAATAAAATCTTAAAAAAAAAAAAGGAATAAAGATTTTAATGATATGTATGTCTTTGCTACTTGGCTTTTTCAACCACAGCTAGGAAGCCTATGCATTCACATGCATACAAATATGCATATATACATAAATTTATAAGAATACATAGGCATATAAAGATGCACATACATACAGTTTCTTTCTTTAAAAATCAAGGGTCCGCACTGAAACTTCCAATTATAATTCACACCTATAAGTGTTTTTTCTTGCTTCTCCATATTCCACATTTGTATGTCCCTTCTTCCATAAAGAGATTCCTGGTTCCCAACATCATATTTATTCAATTGTTGAGTCTAATAATACATCTAAAATAGTTTCAGAGTTTATTCTCCAATATTACTACAATAAACGAGACCACTAAGAAGAGTTCAGAATTTATTTCCAATTCTAATCCCCCAACCCCAACTCACACACCTATCCACACCCTACCCTGCCTATGACTAAAGGTATATAATCAAATACTGGGTTCATTAATTAACTTGAATTCCTTCTTTCCCTTTCTCCTTCTCCTTCTCCCTTTCTGTTCATTTCTATCCCTTGCCTTAGTGTCCTTCTGCAAGATTATGGTATTCACTTAAAATACAATTACAGATAAAATATAATTACAGATCTTCCTCAATTTACAGTGGGGTTATGTGCCAATATAAGAATATTCACTGAGTATTATTTGTATGAGATAAATACTTTTCTTATTAAATTATGGTATATACGGTGAACACTGAAATGCTATGTAGCCCCTAAAAATAAGGAAGCGGTTCTAGCTGTACAGACATGAAAAAATCTCCAAAAGAGATGGTTGTGAGACAAAAGCAAGGGACAGAACAACATGCATGGGGTGGGGAAAGGTGAGGGCATATACCTCTATGTTTGTAAATGCCTGAGAAATCTCTGGAAAAAATATGCATTACTTTGGTAGTGATTGATCGCCTCTGTGTAGAGACGGGGATACTACTAGCAGATTTCAGTTCTTTGGGGCACATTTTTAAAGGCACTCTCTCTAGGCAAATAAATTAGAAATTCATTCTCTTCCTCTCTCTTCCCCATCCCCATGTGCTTATGCCCAGTGCACCTTGTGCAACCTTTATAAATTACAGTGGACATACTCTGTGACTCTAGCTGGACCAAAGCCAGGGAAAGCAGGCTTACTTTTCACTGTATAAATTATACAATGAACACAAATTAACTCTTCTAAATAGTTGGCCAGATGGATAGACAGACAGATAGAGTATCTTTGGCTCCACCCAAAGTATTGAGGACTATGGTTCTGTGCCCTGTCCCTCAGTATCTTTTTGGATAACTCCCAAATCTACCTCTCACTCCACACCCTTCAAACCCCATTTTCACATTAGCAACTATGTACTTGATACCCCATCTGGACAGGAGAGCAACATGTCCCAAACTGAATTTTTCTTCAACAAACCAGTTCATCCTCCTGCCTTACTCTTATTCTTTTAGTCTTATTCAGTTTTTAAAAATTGGATTTATTTTCCTCTCCCTCCTTGTGCCCCATCTCTCCAGCAGAGTAGAAAGTGCACAGGATTCCGAGAGCACCAAACTTGAGTTCCATCTCAGCTCTTCCACATAGTTGTGATATCAGGAAAATCACCTCTCTTCTTTGAGTCTTAGTTTCCTCATCTTTAAGCAGGCGGGTAAGAATAAATCTGCAAGGCGTGTATGAAGATTACAAGAAGGAGATTTCACAAAGTGCCCAGCTTTGGCTCACAAAACTCTATGTATAGAGATCCCTACCTCACCCCAGACACTTTCCCAGCTCTGTACAGTCAGTATATTACTTTCCCAGAAATCAGTATCTCCAGGAAACTCCAGAATCTCTCCTCACCCCTTTTTTTTTTTTAAAGATTTTATTTATTTATTTAACAGAGAGAGACAGCCAGTGAGAGAGGGAACACAAGCAGGCGGAGTGGGAGAGAAAGAAGCAGGCTCCCAGCGGGAGAGCCTGACATGGGGCTCGATCCCAGCACTCCAGGATCACGCCCTGAGCCGAAGGCAGACGCTTAACGACTGAGCCAATCAGGCGCCCCTCTCCTCACCCCCTTTTAACCCCAAGATTCAAGAATCAGAGTTGCTCAAATCCCAGAAAACTATACTGGATCACAGTTCTAAAGAGAGAAGATTAAAAGTAGTTCAAAGACTGACCTCAATTGGAGGGAATCAATTACAGTCAGTAGCAGTGCTAAAGGGTAGCTTGGGGTGGGGGCCCAAATCTCCATCAGCATACCCACCACATCTAAATTTTTGAAAATAATAATTTTATATGGGCAGCTGATATTTTTGTCAATTTTATATATATACTGCCAATAAGGCACATTTTTAAAACTTCACTATTTGTTATTCTATAACAAACAGGATCGCCATGTCCTGGTCCTCTCTCTCCCGAGACCAGCATACCTATCAGCACCCCTCTTCATAAGACATATTACCCATCCCTTCCTTTCCTATTGATTCTCCTTTTGGATTGTGGCCCTTTATTATCTGCCCCATATGCAGCTATCAAAAAAATCTTCCTAAAGTGTAGCTTCACTCATGCCATGCTCCTGTTCACCAAAACTTTCCTTCACTTTCACTTGCCCAAGGAAAAAAAACAAATTCCCCTTCTAAGCCCTTTGCAATCAGGTCCCAAACTAGCTCATATATCTCCTGGTTCCCCAAATTACAGACTTACATTCTAACTCTAGCCAAAAATGCATTATTTGCTGTTTCCTAAACTTTTCTCATACTTTTTTTCATGCAGTTCACTCTTCCTGGATACCTTTTATTATCAGATCCCTTGCCTTTGAAAGTCTATCAGTTCTTCAAGATCCAGCCTCAATACCACTTCCTCCATGATGGCTTTTGTTTTTTTACTTAACTTACGCTGGTTTTAGATAGGGCCAAAGCAATAGTAGTAGTTGTTGTTGTTGTTTCTGTATGTTTTTATTTTTTAAAAATCCATTTATTTTCTATCTAGTATTTGAAAGAAACTGTGACAGGGACTAAAATAATTTGCACCTACTAATTTATTATGAGGGCTTAATACTTCGGCCTCAGCAAACCCGTTATTGTTGGGGGACCCTAATTTCACTACCAAATGCCTTGAACAAGTCATCCCTCTGGCCTAAGTTTATAATCAATAAAATAGGTATAAAAATATCTTCTTTGGAGAAGTGCTGTGAGAAATAGCAATAATCTTGCACATGGTAACCTGTTTGTCATTGTTGCCAAACATGCTTAATAAATGTCTCAGATGAGTGGGGATCCAGATTCCAATCCTAACTCTATCAACACCTTGGACACATCACTTCTCTCTAGGCACCCTTCCCTCCCACCATGTGTAAATCAAGGCGATAAAGCCCATGCCCTCTGACTCCGAGTCAACCTGGGTGGTTAGTCCCTAGGCTGCAGTGTCCTCAGTTTAGGCCCATACTTAGTGTCGCCACTAGCCGGCAGGATTGCCACATGGTTGCTTGGCCACTCCCTAGCTCCGCCTCCATCTCCAGGAAGGACTTGCCTGCAGGACTCAGGACCAAAACAAACAGAACATTCCAGTCTGGCAGCAGCCAAGACTTTGGAATGGAGTCTTATCAGGCTGTAAAAGGAGAAGGGAAAGCAAAAGTCTCCAGGGCTTTTCTGCAAAGGAGGCGTTTTGATTTGCCTCAAGACTGGAGGAGCAACTAGCATTCCAAGAACCAAGTGACATCTCTCCAGCCCATCTACTGCATGCCTTGTAGAGAGCAACAGGGGACCCAGGCAAACACCAAGGCACCGGCTGAAGAATCTGACACTGCCTTCCTCAGAAACTCCACCTCATGCAATACTTGTGAAATACTTGTGAAATACTTGTGAAATGTGGGATTTGGAGCTGTAGTGTCACACGTTAATTTCTCGGATCCTCAGTTTCCTCCTTTATAAAACGAGCATAAACCAGGTCTCTGAACTCCTTGTCCTGTCTCCCAGGGGCCCTGGTGGTACAAAATCCTACAGAGAATATGGGCTTTGTGAACACACAGACTTGCTTCAAACTCTGTTCTTGCCATTTATACAAACCCAGAAAAGTTTCCTAAATTTCCTCATCTACAAAATGGAGATATAAAACCTTTTATTTCACAGTGTTTTTGTGAGAATGAAGTTAAACAGAGCAAGGAAAGTGGCACCTAGAGGGATTCGATAATGTTAATTCTCATCCCTGATTATAAAAATACAAAACAGCATGGATCCATAGTTGTTAAAAATTTGTACACATTCAGGAAAAGGATAAAATCAATATATATCAAACTGTTAGTGTTTACATCCAGTGTATAGCCCCCTGTCATTTCTCAACTTCCTAAAATGAATTTTTATTACTGTTGTCACTTGTTTTTTTTTCATTGTGCTAAAATACATACAGCATAAAACCAACCATTTTAACCAGTTTTAAGTGTACAGTTCTGTATGATTATGTACAGTCCCACTGTGTGCAGCCACCCACCACCATCCATCTCCAGATCCTTCGTATCATTCCAAACTGAGAGTCTGTACCCATTAAATCATAACCCAACACCACTCCCCCTTGACCCTGCCCCTAGAAACTACCATTCTACTTTGTCTCTATGATTTTGACTATTCTAGACACCTCATCAAAGTAGAATCATACAATGTGTGTCTCTTTCTGTCTGGCTTACTTCTTACTTCACCTGGCATAATGTCATCAATGTTCATCCATGTTGTAGCATGTGCCACAATGTCCCTCCTTTTTTAGGCTAATATTTCACTATATAGCTATATCATAGTTTGTTTATCCATTTATTCATCAATGGATATTTGGATTGTTTCCACTTTATGGCTATTGTGAATAATGTGAACACTGGTATGCAAATATCGTTCAGGTCCCTGCTTTCAGTTCTTTTTGTTACATACTCGGAAGTGGAATTGCTAGGTTATATGGTAATTCTACATTTAAGTTTTTGAGGAACTGCCATACCATCTTCCACAATGACTTCACCATTTTACACCCTATTGTTTTGTTGTTGTTGTCATTGTCCTTACAACAGCCATCCTGACGGTGTGAAGTGTATCTCATGGTGGCTGGTGCATTTAGGTAATGTGCCGATTTGCATCTCCCTAAAGATGCATCCTTTCCTGTTAAGTCACTAAAAAAAAATTTCTACTAAGCAAATGGATATATTATGGAGTAGAAATAACATTCAGATAAGTTTTCAAGCTAAACCATGAGACTTCAAAGAAATTTCCCATATGCAGTGGGCATTTTTGATATATGCCCCTGGATTTCCCACTCATTCAACTCTCCTCCACCACGGGGATGGGTCAGGGAACAGTGTCTGAGTTCAATGAGGAGATGAAAGGGTGTAACAGGGCAGGAAGGCCGCAGCTACCTGACTAGACAGCATTTAATAAGAGAACGTTTCCAAAGGAAAGTCAGCCCCAAATTAGAATGAAATCAATTCAATAAATACTTAAGGCATGTGGAAGCCACTCTGCATGTGACAGTGATCAAGTTACTCTTCGTGAAGCAGTGACTACAACAGACACCAGTCTAATAAGTCTTACTGATGGGAGAGAGTACCACAGGAGGGTGTTACAGGAGGACGTGAAACTAGGGAGTGCGGGAGTGTGGGATGCGCAGAGCCGGACGCTGAGCTGGTACATCAAGGAACTGCTGGCAGGGATGTGGTGACCAGGGGCTAGAGAGAAGGCAGAGGGTGGGGATTCCTAAACATCTGTCTCTGGGCAAATGGTAGCTGATCAGCAGCGAAAACAGAAAAATAAGAACATTCTCATGTTTTTTATAAAGCCAAATTTACTCTATATGGGAACTATAATGAGGAATTAAATGTCCTTTCTTTTATAGAAAAAAAAAATATTCTTAATGAAACAAAATAAAAGGTGCAAGCCCACATCATTTCTCAAATGTTAATGGGACCTCTTCCTTGGGCTATGACATTTCAGTACTCCCAGACCTCCAGGAATTCATGGCTAGGAACACCAAGTGGGGATCCGCCACGGAGAAGGACCACGCAGGCTAGATGAGTGAAGGCCCACAGAAGGGCTGGTTTAGGATAAATCTCATGAACTCCAAGCTCTTCCAGAGAAGTCCCTTGTATGACCTGATACATGCAGCCTCTTTCTTCACTCCCATTCTTCTGAGCCAGAGATGCAGATTTTTATATATATATATATTTTTTTTTTAAGTCAACCACCACTAGAAACCCCAGAAGGGTTTTTGTTTTGTATTATTTTATATATATGCTTTTTTTAAAAAGTCAACAACCACTAGAAACCCTAGAAGGGTTTTCATTTTGTATTATCCCCAGAAATGGAGATTTAAAGAGGCAGGAATCTGCTAACATCTTTTGGATTTGTCTGACACAGCCTCTAGACAGGGATTGGCAAACTTTTTCTGTAAGGGGCCAGATAGTAAATATTTTAGGCTTTATGGGCCACATGATCTCGGTCATGGCTAGTCAATGCTGGCCCTACAGACCAAGAGCAGCCAGAGACAGTATATAAAGAAATGGATGTGGCTGTGTTCCAATGAAACTTTATTTACAAAAAGAGGCAGAGGACAGATTTGGTCCACAGGCCATAGTTTGCCAAGGGGTACTCTAAAGAGCAGAGAGAACCTTATAAATCCCAGATCAGACTCAGTAATAAAAATAGATCCTGGTCATTTTACAGACATGAAATTTGCAGCATACAGAAACTTGTGGTCTTGAGTTCAGCTTAAACAGATGTATTCTGAGCATCATTATCATCATCATTATTAGAATTTTATAGCTACAGTTGACCCTCGAACAACATAGGAGTTAGGGTCAACCCTCGTGGGGTTGAAAATCCACATATAACTTCTGAGACTCCCCCAAAAACTTAACTAGTAATAGCTTAGTGTTGACTGGAAGCCTTACCTATAACATTAACAGTCAATTAACACATATTCTGTATGCTGTATATATTAATACTATATTCTTTCAATAAAGTAAGCTAGAGACAAGAAAATGTCATTAGGAAAATCATAAAGAAGAGAAAATACATTTATAGTACTATATGTATATTTATCAAAAAGAAATCTACTTATAAGTGGACCTGCCCAGTCCAAAACCATTTTGTTCAAGGCTCAACTGTATTGCTATGTGCCAAGCAGTATACTAAGAACACCATATGAATTATTTCACTTAACTCACAACCACACTATACATTGAGATCACTATAACGTCCACTTCATAGCCCAGGGAATTGAGGAATTGGGAGGTTAGGTAACTCTCTTAGGTCCACCCAGCTGGTAAGCAGTGGGACTACAGTTCATACAGCAGAAGATGTGGACTTGTATTCCAGCCATGGAGCTAAAAAAATGAAAAAAAAATGAACAGACTCTATGGAACAATAGTTTTCAGACACTCAGCAACTGGTGGAGCAGGACAGTGACCCCAACGAGAAGGTAAACCAAGAGGTAAGTCCTCAGATGCCCCAGCTTACTGTCTGCAGAGTTTCCAGGCTATACCAAAGGGAAGAGAGGCCCAGCAGAACCCAGCGGTTTGAGGACACAGAGAGCGGAGTTCCTGGAGGCCAAAGCGCTAAAATTTCCGAGTCAGGGAACCGGAGAAGAGACAGCCACACAGAAGGAACTCCAGAGAACGCAGAGGATTCCCCTTGTTTCTGTAGCTGAGTACTAATTAGCACGTGGATGTAGAGAAACTGCTGATCCAGGAAGAAAATGATCAGAGAGGAGCAACTCCCGGAGCTCATCCAGGGTTGGGAATATCTTCTGTTCCTTCCAACGAGTGAAAAGATCTCCTAATATTCGCCTACTCAAAAAATATCACCTTAGTAGGAGGGCTGCATCAGCCCTCCACTAAAGGCTGTTCCGGACCTGCCTAGGAAAAATTAAAAGCAAGTCAAAAGGATCAATTTTTTTCCAAGTAACTCAATTGCACTCCCAGAAAAAAAGCCTAAAAAATATTCAAAGGATTAGGAAAAAAAAAAAAAAATCTGCACCCAGCAACATAAAATTCACAATGTCTTCCACCCAACAAAAAAGTAACAGGCATTCAAAGAACCGGGAAAATATGACCCAAAACCTAGGGGGGAAAGTCAGTCAATAAAAACAGATACAGAAATACCACAGATGATACAAATAATAAACAAGGATGTTAAGACAGCTTCTATAAATATACTCCATATGTTCAAGATGGTGGAAGAAAGCACAAGCATGATGAGAAATTAAGGATATGAAAAAGACCCGTATGATAGAAAATAAACAACAGCAATATCTGAGATGAAAGGTCACACAACTAGCAAGTGGCAGATGAAATTCCACCCCGGGCCTGACTTCAAGTTTCGGGGCCCAATGCCCTACTGTAACAGTTGCGTAGCAGAGAAGGCTGACCAGAGAAGGCAAATCAAGCACCATTTTCGTAATTAAACCAACTGGTTCACACATGTAAGTAGCATTTTTTAAATTTCCCTGAATATGTTTGAACTCTCTTCTGCTTATCCTGCACTGTGGGTAGGAAGACTCAGGAGACACTGAACTGGGTTCTCTCTGACAGTCAAAGTAGAAGGGACTAGGAAAAGAAACAGAGTAACAACCATTGCAACACAAGTGTAAATCTAATCCCACCTAGGTGCATTTGCTTAGTTTCTTTCTTTCTTTCTTTTTTTTTTTTTTTTAAGACTTTATTTATTTATTTGACAGAGAGACAGCCAGCCAGATAGGGAACACAAGCAGGGGGAGTGGGAGAGGAAGAAGCAGGCTTCCAGCGGAGGAGCCTGATGTGGGGCTCGATCCCACAACGCCGGGATCACACCCTGAGCCCAAGGCAGACGCTCAACGACTGCGCTACCCAGGCGCCCCTGCTTAGTTTCTTTCTTGTTGAGAATATTCACACCTCAATTTATTTGTTTTCTGGACAAACATATATATAATAAAAGCTCATTAATTGTGTTTCAGCTCAGTGACTACTCAGATGCTATAGAGACCCTCCTTCAACCATGAAACACATGAGGCATTAAAGAAAGACACTATTTTTTTTAAGAATTTATTTTTAAGTACGCTCTGTACCCAGAGTTTGAATTTATGACCCCTAGAGCAAGAGCTCATGCTCCACATACTGAGCCAGCCAGATGCCCCAAGAAGACACTACTCTTAATGAGGGAAGATCTTGCATATCCCCAGGGTAAGTGAAGTCCTGATTTGAGCACCCACATTCCATCATAGTGGGGCTGGAGCTCACCTTGTGGCTTCTTAGGGTATTTTTAAGAGCAATATCTAACTGGTAAGAAGGAATAAAGAGTTTTCAAGTCCCTTTGCCACGTTTATTTTCACATTACACATTGCTAGTTACTCCTGCATTTGTTGATCTATTTAGGTAAAGCAGACAAAGACCATAGTTCCATACGTAATGCAGACCATCTTAAAATTAGACACTGCCTTGAAGATCATCCAATCCTCTCCTGCCATTTCACAGGTGAAGAAACCAAGGCCACACACACAGATAATAGCAGAGCTAGAACTAAAACCTCTACTTCTCTGATAACCAGAGGCCATGGAGGAAGCAAGCAATGGCTCCATCTTTCAGAGCTGTTGGTTACTGGGTCAGATCCTTAACTTTTCTAAATGGGACTAATACTTTCTGTGGATTACATGAAACAATATATGTATGTTGCATTAAGTTCACATTTATTTCAGTGACTGACACACAGAAAAAGCTTACTAAATGGACTTACTGTCCCCCTGAACTTGTTGACAGGTATCCTCACTAACAAGGGGGCCTGTTGGAAAAAGTCAGCCATCCTAGGAGCCTAGTAAACATGGTATTTTCAGTCTAGTCAAAATAATCAGGATGGAGTCTCGGGAAGGTGTAAACAAAATACAATTGATGGTGGGAAAGGAGCTGTGGCCTAATGAATTTTATTTTAATCTTCCTAAAGAAAGATGACAATGGAAAGGAGCCGTATGGGAAGTAAAAAAGTCCAGGAAAGAATATAAATTGCCCAAGTTGCCTCCAACTCTGTCCAAGAGAGGTGATGCCATGAACTGGATGGTACTGGCTATTACTTTCAGCCAGGGAATGCTTTCTTCTCTGATTTTGTGCTTCCTAAACACCGGAGAGTAATATATGTTAGGACAATATCCTTGCCTTCTCAACCTCTAGTCTCCCCCTCCGTTCCCTTCTCCTCCCCTCCTCCCCTTCCCTCCTCTTTCCTCTCCTTTCTTCTCCCCTCCTCTCCCTTTATCTTCTTCCCTCACCCTCCCGAGACCCACTCCATTGAGGGACATGTGATATGCAGATGTAAAGCCAATACATCCATTTGGCTACCACAAGAGAAACCAGCTTTAGAATGACTAGGACACTGTAAGAGGCAGAGATAAAGCATATGAGCACGCACACACTTACACACACAGGCACAATGAATGAGCTTCTAGAAGAACAATGAATGTTCATTGTGCCTGAACAAACAACTAAAACCAGCACTTGATAAAACGGCTGAATGCCTAAGTCAGCCGAACACATCTCATTCCGCTTTGGATTCCCAACCATAGAAACTACCAAACCCCCCCATTCACGCACCTATTTTGAATTGTAGTTTCTATTACTTGCAACAGAATGCAACCTAATGAGTCAGCACTAGATTGTCATGAGGACTTGCCCACATGAGAGACAATGTGCCAATAGGCCAACATATATATTTGGTCCACCTAAAAGATGGCTTTCAAACAAAACTAACAAATTAGCATTAAGTTTTATGTCTAGGTCATATATGATTTTGTTTAGCATGATTCATTTACTTATCATGTGGGATGTGTCTTCTAGCCTCCCTAAATGGATCATTTCTAGCAATATCAACATTTTACATTTCTGAACATACAGATCTAAGTGCCAGATGGTAAAATGTGGCCACCAAGCTCCAGTGTTGCACTTGTATGACCTAGCCTACGTATCTGCTCTGTTCATCTCCTCTCTCTCCTTAACAACAGCCAGTTCACAAAACTCCCATTACAGTGCTCTTTCCACCATGCCACATTCTCATTAGGTGGTTAATTACATCATCAGCTTGAAAGTAATAAAACAGCATTTCTTACTTTTTGTTAATTCAGATAGGCCTTCCCTCCAATTAGTGCAAATTATTGAGGTTTTATTATATACATACATATGTGTTTGTGTTTGCAAAGTTTCATTGATGAATAATGACTATGCAGCCACCCACGGACCAGATGGAAATGATTGGAGATCATTAAATACAACATTGTTAGGTCATTTCCAGCATGTAATCAGCAACAATGGCTGTGGTTAGACTTGTTACATAAACAGATGGAGGAGAGGATGACTCACGGAGTACAGAATTATTGAGGCCTTAGGTATCCCCAACACAGAGCTTACAAGAATAAGCTTGGGGACTGTTAAGCATGGTTTGGGTGGTGCCTCAGTTGAAGGAATGATAATAAGAGCTGGGTCTTTGCTCACTGTATATTGACCATAGCTTGAAATTATGAGAAGAGACTCTCCCTTCTTCTCTTCTTTACCTCCCTTCCTTCCATTATGTTCTTCTTTCTTAAAAACATTTATCAAATGTGCCCCTCACTGGGCTGGTTACTAAAAAAGCAGTCCTAGGTCACCTGGCTGGCTCAGTCCATAGAGCACGCAACTCTTAATCTCAGGGTCGTGAGTTCAAGCCCACGTGATGGGCATGCAGCCTACTTAAAAAGGGGGGGGGGGCGCCTGGGTGGCTCAGTCATTAAGTGTCTGCCTTCGGCTCCGGTCATGATCCCAGCGTTCTGGGATTGAGCCCCGCATCAGGCTCCCTGCTCGGCGGGAAACCAGCTTCTCCCACTCCCCCTGTTTGTGTTCCCTCTCTCGCTGCCTCCCTCTCTGTCAAAAAATAAATAAATAAAATCTTTAAAAAAATTTTTTATTTAAAAAGATAGTCCTAATCTCTGCCACTACTATTTCTTGATTCTGTGGCCTTACTCAAATCAATTAACTTCTAGAAACTCAATTTCTGCATTTAAAAACTGAAAACAAAATTGCCCTTCATGCCTCTACTCCACAGATTTGCTCCGAAGATACAATAAAATTAGTGAGAGAAACTGGAAGGAAATCCCTTGGGAGCTGCTATTGCTACTCCAGCACCACCGCATTTCTCTAGCACGTGAAGTCATCCTGGTGCCTTGCTTCTAAGCACATTCTCACCGACAGTCATGTATCGTACCTTCAAGTAGAAACATATGGCATTTGCTACCAAAACAATCAGGTTTAAGTCCCAGCTCTAGCATTTAATAGCTGTGCAGCATTGGGCAAATCTCTTAAAGTCTCTGAGCTTCAAGAGATTATTGTGAGGAACAAATTAAGTTAGGGAGGGAGGGAGGGAGGAAGGGAGGGAGGGAAGGAAAGGAAGGAAGGAAGGAAGGAAGGCAGGCGTGTTTTTTTGTGTTGTTGTTGTTGTTGTTGTTGTTGTTTAGAAAGGAGAAAGTTTATTTTCAGGATTTATGTTGTCTGGAGTAGGAACAAGAAGCTGTAGGACTTGAGACCCCTCTGAGGACCAGACAAGTCCTTCAAATTCTTTCTCACTGCATCTGTTTCTCTCCACCTGTCTGGTTAGTGCTCCCTATATAATCTAAATGGAATCCTAAAGTGAACCAATCTGGGTGAGTTAGCAAGTCATTATGGCTTCCATGAAACAGAGCCCCCCACACAAGATTATCTCCAAACAAGCCCATGATGGTCCAATCAGAGGCCACTTTTGTTCCAAGAACAGCCAAGCACTACTCTTCCGATTAAGGGGCTATGGATGGGTGAAGGGATACTGTATGTGGCAGTAAACATCGCTGACTATTCCAAAATAAGGCAGACACATAGAGCATACTGTGTTGAGAAAGAGTAGTAAATAGAAACTGCCCCCTGAGTAGTCTGAGGGGATATTTAATGGTGTTCTACGGAAGATGCCATGGCTTAGGGGAAAAGAGGTTAGATTCCAGTCAGAAAATAATTTTCTTGCTAAAAGTTTCCCTTCGTTGCAGCAAATAGAGGGGAAAAAAAGAAAGCTAACGTACGTATATGTGGAGGGATGGGAGAGAACAGAGGAGGCAAATACCATATATAAACTCAGCCCCCAGAGTGTAGAGATGACATGAGGGAAACAAAGATGAAACACCTTGCAACCATTTCCACAGTGCAAAGGCAGGCAGCCAGCATTTTGCAGCAGGCTTGGAAGGATCTAGTCTCCTCAGCAATATTGATAATAAAATTTGATACTCGATGTGTATTCTGAGTAATACCCTAAGTAATTTCTACTAAGTGCCCTAACAAATATGCACAGAGTGACTTGGGAACAAAGAGTGTGGGGCAGCAGAGTGAAAATCAGAGGAAGCTGGAAGAAGATAAATCTAAACTGTATCAACATCAAAGCTAACCTCCTCAACAATACCCACCTGCTATGAATGGAATTGTGTTCCCCCACAAAAAGATATGTTGGAACTAACTCCCAGTCCCTCAGTACCTCAGAATGTGACCTTATTTAAAAATAAGGTCTTCACAGAAGTAATCAGTTAGGATAAGGTCATGAGGATGTGCTTGTATGATCCAATAGAACGGGTGTCCTTATAAAAAGGGGAAGTTTGGACACAGAGACAGGCACACATAGAAGGAAGATGATGTGAAGACACAGAGGGAATGCCATCTACCAGCCAGAGATGGCCAGCAAACCGCCAGAGGCTAGGGGAGAGACTTGGAATAGAATCTCCCTCACATCCCTCAGAAGGAACTAACCCTTCCAAATCCTTGGTTTTAGACTTCTACCCTAAATTTCTGTTGCTTAAGCCACATAGTTTATGGTACTTTTTTTTATGG